>NC_067451.1:6325000-6650000 GCF_025434085.1 Hippocampus zosterae | reverse complement strand
AGGTATGACACCTCTGTTTGTCATGCGGGGGCATTGTTTGATCCGTGCAGGCTTCACTCCCATTGACAATTAATTTTCCTTGTTCCTCTTGTGAAGCTCATTTAAAACAATTCATTTTGTGACCTTTTTCTCAAATGGTTTGTCGGACCCACTATTGTAGCATTTTATGGACAGGTTATGATTTATTTTTTATTTTTTTGCAGGGGGCAATGCGTTTTAATTTAAATATCAGGAATATTTTTTAATATAGGAATATTTTTTTTCCCATTTAAATGTAAATGTTTTGGATCACAAATCTTTACAATCGACTTGTGGTATATTCCTATTTTTAAACATGTTCCTTTCTTTCTTTTGTTAAATTAAAAAAGTGGTCTTATTAGCAAATATTTTTAAAACAAACTTATTTAAATTTGAATGCTGATGACTTTATTTTCCTTAACTTCCTTGGACCACGAACTCTTGCATGACTGTACTGTCCACGTACATTCAGCGAATGAGTTAAAATTGTGAAATGCTTTGTAAATTTCCCCAGTGTGGGACGAATAAAGGATATCTTATCTTATCTTAGCAATATCTAGAATAGCAACAGTAGAAGTCACTTCACCGTGCTTCCCTAAATTAGAACCTCAATTAAATTGTCATATTATTTGACAAAGAAAACAAAGAATTATTTTTTTACTTGACTTCCTCGTAAGTGGATGAAGTCTTGAAAGCTAAAGACGTCATGTGCACACACGTGGACGCACAGGTCCCAGTATTTTTTCAACAAGACATTTCTTCAGTGTTGTTTCTTTATACTTTTTTTGTATTTTTTACATTTAACATTCATATTAAAAGGAAAACGAATTCTGATGCATGTTGACTTTCGAGTTGGCTATCTCTCTTTTATGAATTATGAATGTTTGCCTTGGATATGATTTGACCCTGGTCCAGAACATTTCCATCTTCAAAATAGCTCATCACTTCGATTTAGCCTTTACATGATAATTACAATTCAAAATAAGTTTATCCCCCCCCCAAATGGTTTATCTTGATGATTAATGCAATATAACAACAATTACTTACATCGTTTTTACCGAAAGTCTACTTTCCCTTCGATTTCTGACAGTTTGCCAAATTCGACCATTTTGATTTTGATGACATATACTGACACTGTTATCAACAACTGAATTTCTGTCATCATCTTCATTTTCATAGTTTAGATCGCTATTCGTATCATCTTAGAGCGGGTAGCCTGAAAGAGAAGAAACAACCTTGGATGAGAAAGAAACATTTGTGCTGTATCGGTCAAAGTCCAAACCATCTGTCAAATCTGTTTAAGATCTGTCTAAAATGTAATGCAACCAATTGATTACTTTCTATCAATTTGAAGGTCACTTTTGGCACTATTTTGGCGAGAGGTGAACTCTTGTTTCATGAGCGCTGTCATCTTCGGAATGGAAGTTGGCTGATGCATCAGGAAAAGGACTATGCGCAATAATGAGCTGCCATTCTCAAAATTAAAGCTATACCTTAATTTAGACCCCTATTCTGAATCATAGGCCTTTGCTTTGAACATTTCAATGCCCAAAATGTTGCCCTGGTCTATTTTTGGTCTTAGTGCTTTAAAAAAAAAAAGGAAACCAGTTGGGTGATTGATGTTCGCAAATGATGCTTATCTGTAAGCTGACAGTGACAGAGCATCATCAAAGTTTTTTCAGTCTTTGTGTCTTATTTTGACGCAGTACACAGAAGCACATTTTCCACATGTCTGGCATACTTTGATCCCAAGTCTTTGAGTGTCTGTCAGTTGAGTAACATCCGATTTGTGCTACAGAATCTTGTCTCGTGATCAGGCTTGAATGTAACCACGCCTGCCCACCATACATTGTTTCAATTGGAAAGTACATTTACATGACGCGTTGTCCCTAGGCGCCATTTTTAGCAATGGAATTGCCAACCAACACCTCTACATAATAAATACATTTTACAGGGGAGAATACAGTAGGCCAAAAATCCCTGAAAAAAATCGGCAGCCACATTCATACTTTTGGCAGTAGAAATGTGGACAAATAATCGCACACACGATAGCTGTGAATGAAGGTAACCAGACAAATGGCATTGAGGAGCTAGCTTCATATATATATTTTTAAGCATTTCTTTTCTTTTAATTGTTTTACAAACCTTTTTTATACTTTTAAGATTTCTGTTGTAGTTCTTTCTTTCTTTCTGTATTTGTTTATTATAATACAGTATATATAAATGTAATTTGAACCCTTTCATTATTTCAAAACGGTGTATCAAACTAGTTGCCATTCACACGAACCGGTCGCCAAGAAAGTAGCTCTTAGTTTTATAAAGGTTAATGGCCTCTGTGCTAGAGTGATCAGCATATTGCCCTTTAAAATGGTCCAAATGTCAAACAAGAATCAGAAACACAAGCATCCCTCAGGATGCGAATTTGACCACAAATGCTAGCTTTTGGCACTAGCTTTAGGTTACCCTGCTAGCTGCCGTGCCAACTGTAATGTTGAACATGAATCTGGAACCCAAACTTCCAAAGGCAATTGAGTGGACTGCTAATGCTAGCAAAAAAACCTAGAAGAATAGCTAGTATATGAAAACCTGGCTAGTATACCCCTACTGCTACCTGTATAGCAGCTTAGCTTCTTCACGCATTAAAACACGGTATCAAATCAGACAAAAATCTGGCACGCAAGCTCTGAAAGAATGTGGAGTTGGCAACTAACGCTAACAAGCTGTCGGTTAGTTGCTAATCGGAAATTCCGATTCAGAAAACATTATTTTTCCCCATGGGGCAATTAGAGTTGTGCGAGAGCGGCTTATTATAGAAACAGTCAGAGCAAGGGAAAAACATAGGATGAGAGTAGGGCTATAGGCTTAGCACTTGAGGTCTTGAGGTAGCAGTTCCAGCAACAAATGCAGTTTAGTCTGCTGCTTAAAAACTCAATTTTTATTTGCAAAGTAATGTTTTTAATTGAAAACTACATTTTTGGTCTGTATCCCTTTTGGGGAAGTGAAGTTGTTGCAATTGGCTATTGCGCTGTGCTCAAAAAAGTCTTTATTTTTACAGCTCAAGTCGAGGGGAAAAATGTGCTCAGCTATCAGCAAAATCACATACGTCATCATTTCATTGTTATTTGTGTGTAGTCACACGAGACACAAGGTCAGAATTATTTTATCCAGCCATCCATCAATTTTCCGAACCGCTTGTTTTCACAAGAGTCACAGGCGTGCCAGTGCCCATCCCAGTCGTTTTTGGACAGTAGGCGGGGGACACCCAGAACTGGTTGCCAGCCAATCGCGGGGTACACATAGACAAACAATCATTCACACTCACAATTACACCTGTACTATGAGGCGGACGTGCTAACTCGTCGACCACCTTTTTCTGCAACTCTTTCTGGCTAATTTTAATGCAAGATGCCATTTTAGCAAAAGATGTGATGTCAGGTCGTTGAGCGAGCCTCCGCTTGCACCCACCGGTTGGTTCATTACACCATTTCGTTAATGTTGTTGACAAAATGGAATATCTTAATTTGACAAAAAAATTTTCATCAGATTCAGAATCCGGAAATGATAAAATACCTTTCTAATGTCAACTTTTAGATTCCCATTGACTTCATGTAACTGTACATTCAAATGTTGCTTGCCAATAGATGTAAATGTGTCTTGTCTTTTTTTTTTCTCACGGAGAGATCCTAATAAGCCATTGTAGAAAATGTCTTTAAAAAAAAGTCCAGTGACAGTGAACGTTGGCACCGCCAGCTTCCTCACCTAACAGCGAGTCATTCCTGAGATCCACCTGACTGGTGGTTGGAATGGCCGTGAACATGGCATCAAAACTTAGATATGTCTTTCTTTCTTTTTTCTAATAAAGCAATAAAAAGCATACAACTTGGCCTGCGTCACTGACGGGGAGCTGATTTGCCTCGTCTGACACACAGAGAGTATTGCTTCTCTATGTTGTTTTTGTGTTTCATGCATTTTGATGCCATTTAAGGCCTTAATTTTCACCAAATCAATAAATATTTGTTCATGATTTCAATTGCTTTGTTATGGTGCATCTGTTTAAGTGCGGAGGAAAAAGCGAGAGAGGTGTGTTTGAGCAAATCCCTTCATCGTGCAAGAAGTTGAAAAAAAAGCACCCGCTCCACCCTTTCATCAGCAAAATGGGCATCCGTCAATTACGGATTGACGGACCTTGTTCTAGTTCTCTCTTGCGCTTTGTGAAACTCCAACGGCCTGCACCACATTATTGACTGTGCACTGGCATGCGCCACACGCCTATCCCTTGCGAGGCGCTTTCATGAGTCGAGTGTTTGGCATGATAAAAGACGGGAGGAAGAATGAAGAGTGTGGAATGTAAACATAGGCACCGTTTTGAAATTCATTCTGATGCCAGTCATCTTGGGTGGGAGTGCATGCGTTTGGAGCCCAGGATGCAACCTCCTTCGGCTTTCAGCAAGGAAACACAGCTTTATTGATACAGCACATTTCATTCTTCCAATGTTGCGTTTGTGGGATCAAAAACAAAGACAAACATCTTTGTTGCTTTTATCACCGTTAGGTGTGGCAGTGGCACCCGACTAAAAGCTGCAAAGCCTTGAAATAGAACTGGTCCTGTGACTCTACCTGGTGGCAAGCGTGAGAACTGTTTAAAATCAGGGTTAGATTGACTATCACGACTACACACACACGCACACACACACACATGCATCTCTCTCTCTCTCTATCCATTTTCTGATCCGTTTATCCTCTCAGATGTCGTTGTGGGTGCTGGAGCCTATCCCAGCTGTCTTCAGGTAGTAGGCGGGGGACACCTTAAACTGGTTGCCAGCCAATCGCAGGGCACACATACAACCATTTGCGCTCAACTCACATTTAGGGACAATTTAGAGCAGGCATGTCCAAAGTCCGGCCCGCGGGCCAAATCCGGCCCGCGGTCGAATTTAATCCGGCCCTCGGCCCCCGTCATAAAATCAGTGCCGTCTGGCCCGCAGGTTGGGCGCAATGGAACACGTGTTGCATTGACTGAGGTCTCGTAGACTGGTGAATGATGTTTCATAGAGTACTGCTTCCCTCTAGTGGCTAAATGAGTAATAGCATTCACTAAATGAGTAATAGCATTTAGACACTAGAGGGCATCACTCACGAGTTAACAAGACATCACTCCGTGTTTATATTGACTGATATGTCATATTTCAAATTCCTGTTTCAAATGAACCAAACTAAAATTTTAAGATTGTTGAAATTAAAATAAAAATAGAAATGTGAAACAGACTGGCTTACTAAAATTTGTTGAACAATATTGTTGTTCAATGTAAAGAATGTCAGCCAAGGTCGGCCCCCCGACATTTTACCACATAAAATCTGGCCCCCTTGGCAAAAAGTTTGGACACCTCTGATTTAGAGGATTCCATTAATCTGCCATGCATAGTTTTTGGAAAGTGGGAGGAAACTGGAGTACCCGGAGAAAACCCACAGCACGGGGAGAAACCTGCCATGCATAGTTTTTGGAAAGTGGGAGGAAACTGGAGAACCTGGAGAAAACCCACAGCACGGGGAGAACATGGAAACTCCACAAAGGAAAGCCGGAGCCGAAATCGAACCCTGCACCTTCTGCACTTTGAGGCTGACGCGCTAACCAGTTGGCCACCAGGCCGCGCTATATATGTACAGTATACTGTATGTGTGTGTGCGTGTGTGTGTAAAATTGTACTCGCAGAACTGCTATTTTTTTGGACTTCTGAGTTAAATGGCAGGTCATGCCAGGAGATAAAAACCTACAACACGTAGGCTAATACAAGGTATGTATAAAAAAGTGAATACGTTTTTCCCTCCAATTTTGATCTCAATAAGATGACATCGAATATAACATGAAAAAATGTGAACATAAATGATGCTTGAATAAAGAAAATAAGTTCATCTTCATTTGCTCATTTTGTTGGTCCGCATCTAAACCGTGTCAAAGTTCTTGTAAAAAAAAGAGAGAGACGCCAGTGCCAGAAAAAGGCTTCCATGTCTCCCCTGTGCGTCCGCCTAAAACACCCCCTGGTCGCCGGTGCTCACCGGAACCAATTAGCGTCCCCCTCCGGCAACACCGACCGGGATACGCTTTTTTTTTTTTACCCCCGGAACCGGAGCACGCAAACGAGCACGTCTCGGCATCGCCCCTCTCTCAGTGGGTGGACCGCGACTGAAGCGTCGGACGTATTCGGAGGGGAGCGAGTGAGTGCGGAATGGCCGAGCAGCAGCAGCAACAACAGCAGGAGGAGCAGGAGGAGGGGATGAAGTCGCCCGACACGCCGGTGCCAGGTAGTTCGCCGACTGGGAAAGCGCTGTCCCTGGCCCGTCTGCTGCAATCCGAATGCTCCCGCTTGCTCCAGTTATACGTGAGTCTCACTCATGTTGACATCCAGCGCATCATATCCACCTGTAGTCCGTAGAGTGACGTCATTGTAATACGCTGTTTCGATACGGTTCATTTCACGGTAGCTTCCTTCTTCGAATGACAACCGTGGGTGGCAGCGTTCAACTGCAATGCATCACAAGTCGGAAAGCAAATGATGTTGGTACAGATCACCCAGAAAAACACAATTTATTTGGAGGAGTTTTTGTTGCCTTGACTTAAGAATTGACTTGGGGCTTCGTATAATACCTCCCAAAAATTTTTTTTGTTCAAATGTATTTTGGTGTTTTTGCAGTTGCGTTTTTTTTATATTGAATGGAAGTGTTAAATTAATTTTTGTAATTGTGTTTATCCACATGTTTTATTTTATTTTATATATTTTTTTATATTTATATTGATAATATTTGTGGAGAAAACAAATGGGATGTATTAAACGCTTATTCATATATGTATCTATATTGTGAATTTTCTTTAAAAAGTACATAGTTTCATTTAATTTCCTAGTTGATGTTACATTTGGCCTGTACGGTATAAAAACTTAAAGGGGAAGTCAATTCCCAAATTTTCTTTGCAAATATGTTACATGTGCCCCGAGTCATCTAAATGCGGCATTCTGATTAATATTAATATAATCTGCCTGTTTTCTGGGTTATGTCATGTGGCATTCGCAAGCAGAACCTTGATTGGTTATTACCTAGACTGCAATTCTACACTGCAAATCGTTGTTGTCATTGCGTGTTGGCCCAGCACGGCCGTGAAATCGCTCTCGCAGGCCCTACGTGTCCTATGCACACTAGGATGCGGACGGTAATCAGACTAAAAGCAAACCGCCACCCATTTCCCCACTCTCGTCTCCAGCCTCCCTAATGGATTTTATATTTTTGTGCCTGTCCTACTTTGACACAATCCATCTAATAATCAATACGATTGTGAAATCACAACCGCTTCCAGACGGAGCAGGAGACCTTCTTGTCAGAGGAGCCCCCCAAGGGCAGTCGTATGGTGTCCCTGAGCCCGAGCGCTGAGCAACCGGATCCGGAGGAGGCGGTGCGGCGGCTGCACGCCGCCCTGCGCCAGTGCCTGGGCCTGCTGCACAGTGCCATCGCCCGGGCCGAGGAGGAGTGGGGTGAGTTGGAGGGCGACTACGAGACCCTGCGCCACACCGTCCGAATCCGGCTGGAGCATTTACTTCACACGACAAAAAATCTCCTGCAGACGGACGACGCCACACTGGAAGTCACCCCAGACATCCGTTGCGATGAGGTACAGCCTTTCCACTCACATAAATAGGACCTTGAATAAGTTCTGCCAGTTGACACATCAGCAATTCATCCTCCGCGCCAGAAAGAAAGATATTTGTTCTCAGTTTTTATCTCTCCGTTAATAATATACAACAGCCCTAATTGTGACAACTGTAATAATGCCAACACAATTATAAATTTAACGTCTGCATACTTTTTAGAATCATATTTAATGCAGTTTTCCATCCCACAATACAATACTTGTGATGGATAATAAAGAAATCAACATTCTGTTTATTTCAAATGGAGTCTACTATCGTGTAGTCGAATGAGATCCAATACAATAGTTGTTCAACCCACAGCATTGTCGAGGGACCGCCCACAACATTATGATCAGAGTCAAAATGGACCCTTTGAGTGGAAGAATTGTCAGAATTTTACACATTGTATATTTGTCATATTCACATCCAAAATGTTACATCGACTCTCTCGGCTCTCTTGTGGCTAGGAAACTGACGGTGGGGGCGGGGGGGCTTTCCAGCTCAAAATATGGACGCATCGCGTGCTGCTAGAGCTGGTCCACTGGGCCGATCACGCCACGCAGGCTCTACACGTTCTCCACACGCAGCGGGAAGGAACTCAAGACGTCTAAAGCGGCAAATGAACTCACTCCATGCTAACCACTGGCATCCCCTCATTAATACGGAATTGGACAGTGGCGGTTCCTTTATACACAACTTCACAACTTGTTTTTCTTCCTATTCAGCATAGTAAATGCTCAACTCTGATTGGCACTTGCCATTCATGTAATAATCTTATTCTTAAATCAAATTTAATACATGTGTTCAAACCACAGCGTTCTGGTCAGATCACCTGAAATTGATTATAATCCACCACAAGTGGTTAGAATTGAACACATTTTTTTTGTTTACTTTCAATCTTGTCAAATATATTGTTGGGGTCCACAATGTCATTGGAGCTAGTGTATAAAAGGCCAACTCAACAGTCACTGTCCAAATCCTGTGGAACAACACACTGCTTCACTAACAGCTAAGCTCTTTTAATAAGGCCCGGCTTTGCCCTGGCGGTATTTCCTCTGCGAGTGCTAAAATGACCTCCAGTTGACCACCATTTGCTGTGAGGGCTGTGTGCAGTGACCCACTTTCCAGGTATCCTGTGTGTAATTTATTCTATTTATTAGAACATATTTAATATTCTAACAAACTAACTGCTAGAAGTAGCCAAAAATACCTGACTGACTGACAAACTGTGACTGTTTTATTTATTTATTTTTCCCCTCTCGATGATTCCAAAAAGGTGGACTTTATTGTTTGTATGATTTGCTCCTGATGTTCTACTTGAATGTGCTGCTGCTACACTGTTGGATCCACCAGATGTTTCCCAACCTCAGGGGTCGGGGACCCAAAATGAGTGGGGATCAATTTTGTTTAGCGTCACAAGAAATAAATCACATTTAAACATCTTTAGCTGGTGTTCTTGTTGCCATTTTGGGAAAACAAATAATCTTGTTGCAAAAACACATTCACATTTTTTTCAGAGGGAAATAGCTCATGAGACTTACCGGTAAGTCATATTTTTCCAAGAAAACATCCTATTACAAGTGGTCATGTTTTGGGGGTTTTTTAAAGTAAAAAGGTCATATTCATATTCCAAGAGTTGCATTTTTATAAGCAGAAAATGTGAATTATCAAAATAAAAATTTGTTCAAAGGGGGTCATAAGATGACAATCAAGGAATATTCTTATGAGAATATTTATTTTTTATTTTACAGGAATTATTCAGAATTTTATATTTCAGGAAAAATTTGTCTTTTTCTTTTTTGGGACATGTTAGTGAATAACTTTTACTGACTGCTAACTTTTTGCTGAAAACTCAGAAGTGTTAAGTTAAGTGTAAGCAATTACCGGTAGTTTTGTTAGAGAGAGAGAGGGGAGTGATAGAAGATCCAAGTTTCATTTTTCATTAAAAATAGTTGTTCTCTTTAATTAAAACAAAGAAAATACAAGTATTTCAGACTTTAAAATTAAGTATTTATTTGTTTACACAAAATTTTGTTTACAAAAAAAAATTAGACAAAAAGGATACCGTGTTTCAATTTTAAAAACATGTTTCCCATCGTCCTGTTACGATAATCATTTTAAAAAATAGTAACGATTTTTTATTTCAAATATATTTAAAGACAATTATTTTCAGATTTGTACAAGTATGAATTTCAATCCCTTTCTGCGTTGCGAAAGTGCCCCATCTGAACAGCACGAGCACGCCCCTCTTCTCTAAAGGATGTGCGCATGCCTAGTGAGCAGGGCAGTCAGGAGGAAGCGCGTCTACCGACTGGAGGGAAGCACTGGCTGGCAGTCCTAATGGCGGAGAATGTACGCTCGCCTTTCGACTACCGCGAGCCACCGACACTCGACAGTGACGGGGACGGCAGCAAACCGCAACCGCCGCGCGGGTAAGTGACCGCGTTCGGGCCTGCTTTTTTTTTCTCCATTCCCCCTCCTATTTACAAGGCTTTGTTAGCTTGGCTCTATTTCGACTGAAGGCAGGCGCGCGTTATCAGCCCCCCGCCCCAGACTCCCCACCCCCTTCCCCTACTCATGTGGGATTTTTGTGAGAAAAGCAAACGTTTTTGGGTGTTTTTGGTCCGTTCGTGAGTCGCGGTGGTGCCCTCCCGCTCACAGGCGTCGCCCGCTCCCTCTTTTCGGTCACGGCGTGGCCCGCCCGGCGGGGTTAGTCGTGATGTTTTGACGCGGCGGGTAAGCTAACTGGTTAGCCACGGCGTTAGCATCGAGAGCCCACTGGGGAACATCAGCTGGACTCAGGCTGGATTCAAGCTGATCTCAGATCAGATGAATTTATGGCCCAAGCCCAACCCCCTCCATCATAATTATCATCATCTTTGTAACATCAAAACATTATCATCATAAACGTGCAAAAATCATAGAGAAAACATGTGTACAATTGGGAAACGTTAGCTTCAGATTGAACCCATTCTGTGTTTAACCCCACTGTGAGGTCGCAGGTCATGTTGACTCACGTTGCTATTTGTCTGAAACTCGTTTTGAGATGAAAGTATTTTTTAAATGTCATATCATAAGATTAGATATATGCTCAACAAAAATGAGTAAGTCATTTGTTTTTGATTTTAAAAAATGTAACAAAGCCGGGCTTTTCTTAGGATAACCTATTAATATATTACATGTAAATAGTTTTTTTAACAGTGAAAATGTGATATTTAAAATAAATAAATAAAAAGTTGGAAAATGACCATTTTTATTTGGGGGAGAATGGTCAGATTTTTTTCCATTGGCAATATAAGAAAAACGTTTTTTTTTCCTATTTACATACATAAAGCCCATAGCAGAAAATAGCTTATTGAGATAAAAATGTTAAAGGGACTTCTGGACGAGAGGCAGCAACAAGCTTCCAACCTTTTTGTAGTATATTCACTCCGTGCATAATGAGCACTCCATGCATAATGAGCAAAGTACTGGTAAACAAAAGCTCTGCTACCCAACTCCATACATGCATAGGAAACAAAAAGCACCACATATTTTTTTTCAGATTAATTAAGGCAAAAACATAAGAAGATAGTCATCCCAATATTGCTTTAGAAATAAAATTGCACCAGTGACTGATCTCACAAGTGGCCAGAGCAGACAATCATCCTCAATAGTAGTGAGTGGACATCTTAAAGTTAGTAATGCACCTCAAAGAAGCGCACTAAACGGTATCAGTCATCCCAAGGCATTCTCCAGCGGAATTAAAAGCCATTTATTTTCCAGAAAACAAGTTGTGTATTAGTGACGAAATCATGGCAGTTTTTGTTTTTCCAGCCGTGTTTGCGGGAGGAAGCGCAAGGGGACGCCGGTGAAAGTGTGTGACCGAGCCTACGTGACGGAAGATGAGGAGGAGGAGAGCATGTCTGAGCACAGCTATAGTCCTGGTCAGTACACACACACACACACACACACACACACTTTGTGTGAATAGTGCTAAAGGTCAGATGTTGTCCATTCAGGTGAGGGCCAATATCCAGAGGGCACCGAGGATGGCCTCCCACCACCGGGGAGTCCTTACTACCTAACAGACCCAGCTCAGCTCTGGTAAGGAGGACCCGTTCCCATGGTAACTACGCAGACTCCGCCTCCCTCATATCCGAGGTCTACCGAATACTCACAGGTTTGTTTTGGTTTTGTTTGGCCAGCGTACCGGAGCTGGGCGAAGAAGGGGCGGGCGGCGTCCGGGGACCCGTGCTCTTCCACCCGCCGCCGAATTGCCGCATTCGCGAGGTGCACTGTGGCACTCAGGTGCGACTGGTAGTCATCGCGATCCGAGACATAGCCAAAGGGGAGGAGATCACTGTGGACTACAGCCTTACGGACTGGGGCGAGAATGCCATGGTGAGAAATGGCCCCTTTCATAATAACATTTCGGTTGGGGGCAGTGCCTCATAAATGTAATCATTTATTTGCATTAGAACAGATTTTCGCAATCTGTAGCAGCATTCTGTTTTTAATGAGGATTGCCTGTTTACAAACTTTGATCATGCTAATAGTTTGCGCTTGTTGTATGTGCACCCACCAAGGACGAAGAGGCCGGTCCCCACCCGCTGTCCCTCTCTGTTTCGGATTACCTCACCCCGTCCTGGTCCTTGTCCCCCTCATCCTCGCCACTCACCCATTCCGAGCCCAGTGACTCGGACCGCGAGGAGGATGAGGAGGAGGAAGAGGAGGATGACGAAGATGAGGAGGAGGAAGAGGAGGAAATGGAGGAGATGCGAGGCCGAATCCTTCGCCGCCGCAAGAAGCGCAAGATCCCCGCTGTGGTCGGCGCCAAGAAAAAGAGTGCGCCCACCTCCTCGCGTGGGCCAGGGCGCCCCTGCTCGTCTTTCTCACCCCCCCCAGCCAGATCTAACTCGCAGCCGGTCGGCGCTATGGCCCCCCCGACCACCAACATCAACAATAACATCAACATAAACATTGGCAGCTCCAGCGGCACCCCGGTGAGCCGGCGTCAGCACTGTCTGTACTGCGGGCGCCACTATCGATCTTTGGCACGCCACCTGGAGAAGCATCATGCCAATCAGCCCGAAGTCCGCTCGGCCATGGAGCTAGCGCATCTCCGCGCCCACTCCAACGGCAACCCCTCGCCTGCCTCTGCAACTCGCAGTCATTCCTTCGCGGTCCCGCAGCCTTCGGCGCCCGGTCCGGTGCCCTCGCTATTCGCCAGGGAGAGGGAATCGCCGGGCACCCGCTCGGGTGCCGTTTCTTTCTCACTCTCTCTGTCGCCACCTGCTCAAAAGAAGGCGGCGCCAGTCTCGTCCTCCCCGCCGACCACCAGGCGCGCTGCCCCTCCGACGGCGCACCGAGTTAAGAGTCCCACGCCTCCTCCCTCGTCTCCTCCCAGGAGAGGTCGCAGGATGAAGAGGGAGAAGCTTGAAGAGCAGCAAAAGGTAGAGGTGGAGCGTGTCCAGGAGGAATTGGCCCCTCCTCCAACTCCGGAGCCGGACATCGATCCAGAAGAAGATCTTGATCTGTGTGCGGATGGAGACGGTGATGCGCCGGAGGAGAGTAACGGAGAGACCACCAGGTTGGATCATGAATCATTTGAAGTTTTTTCAAGTACATTTTAGTGCAGTCAACTCCCACTGTTTGTGGGCGATCGGCGATGGCGGCCGTGTCAGTGAACTTTCATTCGCACGCGTTCGTAATTGCTAAATTACATTTCGTCACCGCTATTTTAGGACTGTCAGTAAAAACTGTATACAAGGGTAAAGGCAGACAATTTTATTTATTTAGAAACCACACCGAAAAAAAAATACTTTAACCGCGCCTCCTCCTTTTCAGATTTGCAAAATATGTACTTTTTTTTGAGTGATCTGAGGCAATTGACGTCTTTGTTTTGAAATTCTCAGTTCAGGGTGCTCCCAGACTCGGCAGCATGTTTTAAATGATCAAATGAAAATGCATACAAGTAAATGGCGCCCTGTTGTTTTCTATAATACATAAAGTTTGCAAAAAAAATCTAAATATCTGAAATATTACGCCTTGAATTCCATCTCTACAAAAGTTAGCAACAAATTTAAATAGAGTTTTGAATTATCAGCTGTCAGATTTAAAAAAAAAAAAAAAAAAAGGCTGATGATCAGGATCAGCCTTTTTTTTTTTCCTCCAACCATCAAAATGATGAATGCTTGTGCCAATAATGGGCACCGGCAATTATTTTTTTGTTTCCAACTTAATCAGCAAAATGTTAAACTAAACTATATAATTTGATCAATGAACTGCACTTTGTATGCAGCGATGGCTGTTTGAAAGTGCTCTATAAATACAGTTGAGTTGAGAAATGCTTTTAGCTAATTGCTAACGTAAAATGTCAAATGCCACAGACGGGCAAATCGGAATTCGCAGAGTCGTTTTAAACCAACTTTAACATGCCTGCGGTTGAAACTCACAAGAATAAATGCCCAGAATCTGCAATGCTAGCTTCTGTGCCATCAAGGAAGCGTGATAGAGCGAGCAGTGGATAAAACGTCAATCAGGAGTCATTCTGAAAGGTGTTGTCCTCCTCCCAGGTCACGGCGTCACCACATGTCTCCGCTGCTATCCTCGCTGTCGTCGCTCGTGACGTACCTCCGGCAGCAGCAGCACGCCTCCTTTCTGTCGCTGGGCCGCTCGCACTCGGCCGAGGCCTGGCGCCAGCTGTGCCACGCCAGTCTCTCGCTGTTCATCCTCTACAACCGCCACCGCGAGTGCGAGGTGGCCAAGCTAACCATCCAGGACTACCGCAAGCGCGCTGCTCCTCAGGAGAGCTCCACCACCGGCGGAGGCGGCGGTACCACCGAGGCCCTCCTGTCGCCGTTTGAGCGCAGGGTCCTCTGCCACCTCCCGAGGGCCAGCGTCATGGGAAAGCGCGGCCGCGTCCAGCCCCTCATTCTGCCGCCGAACTGCGAGTCCTGCCTGGACCTGCTCCTTCAAACCAGCGCAGACGTGGGCGTGGATCCCGAGAGCCCCTATGTTTTTTCCCGTCCCTATCACTCCCCCGCGACCCCGCTTCGCGGCACAGACCTCCTGAGGAACTTGGCGCGAGCGAGCGGCGTTAAGAACCCCGGAGCTATCACGGGGACGCGGGTGCGCCGGCAGGTGGCCATTCTCACGCAGCTCCTGCTTCTGGAGGAGGGCCAGGCTCAAGGGAGCGCCACCAAGCGTCTGGAGAACTTCCTGGAGACCGAGTACCACGTAACGCAGAACTGCTCCTCCATCTCGAGGGACGCCGCGCTGATGGGGCGGGTGGGCCGCGTTGTTCTTTATGGCGAGAAGGAGGGTGTGCTCTTCCGCGGGATGAGCTTGCAACACATCTGTCTGGAGTTGGACGGTAAGATTCACGTTGCAAGGAGGCCACTTGTTGACGTTTCACCTTTAATCCAAAAAGCTGCTTTAGTCCAACTTTTTAGATGTGGGATCGTTGTTTTACGTTTCGAGCCTAAATTTGAAGATTTGTTTGATGAAACTTCATCTATTCCCAGCATTTGGTAACATTTCCTTCAGTGGCACTGCTTCCGGGACACATATTTTATATATTTTTTTTATTATTATATATTTTTTAATCCAGTCAGATTTAAGCCTTTTCGAGTTGCCATTACACGTAATGATTTTCACAGTCTCAGCCTGAAAAACTGAAAGCCAGAAGGAAGTTCAAGATTTTTTCTGAAGTTACAACGTGCTCCCGTCATCTTGTTTACTGTAAGGTGGTTATATCAGCTGTTTGAAATCACTCTTGTCCTCGTTTCGGCATTACTGCTTCTCCGTTTTGTAGGTTTCTACCAAGAGCCCGAAAGGGAAAATATGCATTGTGAAGAAAAAAAAATGCCAAAGAAGCTCATTGCAGTCTTATAGTCACCCTGAAAAATTCACGGTCTTTGTAAAATCTCAACGTAAGGCTCGGCTGTGATTAAAAACGCTCGAACTTGTCTTTCAATGTGAGCAAGTGTGAGATGATAGTTTCCTGAGGGTTTTTTTTCCCTCCAAATCTTTTCAGTCTTCTCATGTTCAGGGAGCATTAGATCCTGCTCAGATCAGTGTCCTCTGCAGACATGAGTTTGATATTTAATAATCAGCATTTTGTGTGAGTCGAGCGGATTGAGAAGCACAAACAATTCTACGCACGTAACACGGTAGAATCAAGGAGGCCTTTTGGATTGAAGGAAAACAGGATTCCCGCAACCTAGACGATTGAGAATACACACAGACATCGTGACCGCGAGGCCTCTTTTGTGTCTGGCAGTGATGTCCGGCAACTCTGTCGACTCCTTCTCGGAAGGCTCGGAGGCGGAAGATGTGAAGGAGGAGGTGCCGCAAAAGGTGGAGGTGATGGTAAAGAAGAAAGGACCGGGCAGACCCCCGAAGAAGAAGAGAGCGCCCACTCCTTCGGCGGTCAGCCCGTCAGTCGCCAGCGCCCCCAAGAGGAGGGCACCCCCACCCAAATCAGGTAACTTGTTAGTGTGTCACGAGTTTGAGTTCTGCTTCTATGGTCATCATATCATGTACATTGTGTGTCTCGTGGCTTTGTTTCCTTATTTCTTGATTTTCTTCATGAAATTACTCTGGTTTTTATGTGCAATGTTTTTTTTAAAAATGTTTCTGTACATGAGAGATACAAAACTGATTACCCTGTTTATATCAGTTGATTTTACGTTGTGAATTTTTCAAAAAGGGGTTTGTTCATGAGGATTTTTTTTTCATTTTCAAAATTAATTACTTGATTTTTTTTACATCATTTTTCTCAAATGTTTCCCAATTTATTTATTTTTTCATTCAAAAAGTTTTTAATTGAACTTTTTACTCTTTTGAATTAATTACTTAGTGGGCGTCACATTTTTCAATTTTTTTCTGCAAATATCTGTGCCCCCCACCATCTTTTTTTTTTTCTTTAACTACTGTATTTTCCACACTAAGAGGCGCACTGGATTATGAGGCGCACCTTCAATGAATGTCCTATTTTGTATTTTTTTTTATATATTGGACTTATAAGCCGCAATCTACAATGCGTCCACTAGATAGAGCTAAGCTCAAGGAAATGCCAACAGAACGATCAGATGTTAGTAAAACTTATTTAACAATACAGCGTCACAGTTCAGCTAAAGAACAGCAAGTTATAACATTGACTCGTTAACGTTGAACTTGCTCTATTTCTGTGTTCAACTCCGTAACCCTTAAGTTTGAACTCTGCGTTGTAAGCACATCTCCAGCAAAGAGCCATTTTGGGGTCACAATATTACCCTAATAACCATACACAAGGTGCATCTGATTTTAAGGCATGCTGTAGCTTTTAAGAAAATGGAAGGCTTTTAGGTGCACCTTTTAGTACCGCATTTTCCGCACTATCTGCTATAGATTTCAGTGTGTTTTTTATGTGTCAGTTTGATGTATTTTTAGCACTTTTCTGAACTGTTTTACCTATCTGTACAGTTAAAAATGATTACTTTTTGTATTCATCCACGCAATGCGTTTACCTCCCACAGGGAAGCGCGGCGTGCTGAAACGTCCCTGGTCGGAGGCGGAGCGTGTCGCCGTGGAGACGCACCTCAAGCGTAACCTAGCCGATCTGCGCGTACCCGCCAAGGCTGACTGCGAGCGCTGTCTGGAGCTCTGCCCGCTGCTCGTCAGCAATCACCGCGACTGGCGCGCCATCAAGTTCTACGTGCACAACCGCATCCAGCTGTTGAAGAAGCAGGGTCGGCGGGAAAGCGCCGCTTTGGCAGCGGCTGCTGCCGCCGCCGCCACTGCCGCTGCCGCCGTCTGTTGATCTGGGACAAATGTGGCGGGGTGAGGTAGGATCCACCAGCAAAACCCCTTATTTGTGTAAAATAAATGTCCACGGCCATACACATCATACATGGAGTACGGAAGGACTTTATATAAGGGTGAGCAGGGGATTTTGTTCATCCTCACCCTTTTCCTCATTTACCATCAGCGGCACCTTTTGTCACACACAAACGCAAAAAAAAAAAAAGCCAAAGAAAAAAGTGGCGTTTGACATTGCGGTGTGGAGAGACAGCCCAGCAATTGTGCGAGGTGGACAAACTGCACATTTTGTAGCATCACAGGGAGCCATTTGGATGACCAAACATGAATGTGTAAAGCTTGTCATTCTGGCCTTTATAAGCAGTGGTTCTCAAACTGAGGGCCCCTTGGGGACACTCGGTGGCCTACCGGGTATAGCTTGAGGGGCTGGAAAACGGCAATGAAAGTGTTGTATCATTTAAACAAAAAAGTACATACCTATGTATGTGGACTGGTGGCAAACAAACCTTATAACAAAAGGCCTGTCCCCCCCGCCCCCAAGAAAATTGTTCTTTGATGTTGTTTTTTTTCCCTTGGGTGTCACTCGCTGAAATATGACATTCTTTGTGAAACTTGGACTTTGGCTATGTTCATATTACAGATCAATTCAAATGATCAATTAGAAGTTGGAACATTTCTCTGCAGCCCAGTGGTTGGGAGTCACTGCTTTCAAGGCCCACACATCTTCTCAACTGATATCATTTTATGTATAGTGTGTGTTTATGTATTGTTATTATTAGTAGTATTAATATTATTATAAAAAGAAAAGTCTAACTATGACACAGGTGTGACATGGCGGGGACGGTGGCGTACCTCTCCAGCGGCTACTGATATTCATCCGACAAATATTGTAATTAGTCTTCAGTCGCGATCTTCAAGTTTGTTTGGTCTTCTATGTACATACTTTGCTGTACATATTATCTGTATTAAAGTTAATGACAGTTTTTTTTAAACTGGATTTTGATGTGTGTTTTTGGGTACAGTTTCACAATACTTCAGAGAGGAAGGAAGGTCTGAATTGTTGTGCCTCAGTGTGATTAAAGGAATAGTCTTTGTGTTTTTCTCAGTATATGTTTATTCATTTCTCGAGGCTTAAATTTATCAAATGTGTTAATAGATTTCCTTTAACATTGAAAAAATAGTAGGACTGGGGGGGAAAACGGATTCCATTTACACTCATTAGATCTATTAATCATTTTAAAACTGGTAAATAATCAAAATGTACACCAACACTGCAACAATCTCACTCACCCACACCCTAAAAAATAAAGTTTGCCAGATGAACTTCTTAACACACTGCAGGCGGGCTTTACATTCTTGCCCGCCCCTTCAATTTTCTCCCTTATTTTCATCAATTATTCCTTCCTTTTCCTCCCTTTGTAAATTTAAAAACTGTACATTACTTCTGGCACGCCATTACAGTATGGATTGCAATTGCCCGCGTCAAGATGCACTGATGAACACCGGCAGATGAGCCGATACGCTTTCAAAATAATTTTACTTATGCACTCGAACATCGAAATAAGTTCATATAATTGTACAATTTTATGATCGTCCATCCGAAAATAATGCGTCTTCTCTATGTTTCAAGCAAAAGCGCCAAACTCCTCAAGGATCGCTTGCGCCTAAGAATCACGCTTCTTATTTTGAAGTCTCGCCCGACGTGTCCGTTTTAGCAGCATCAGCTTGCAGTCGTTGTCAAAGAGTTGCTTCGGGTGACAGAGTCCAGCTGTTCTGGCGTTTGGTCACGCACCGAGGGCAAAGACGCGACTATTTAACTCGATTAACACTATGCGAGGCATTTGTCAATGGAACAAACTTACTGACGGTTTGAAAGTTAGCTGCAGTGGCTAACTAACCAGCTTCCTTGCTAGTTAGTTAGCTTCCCGTAGCTTTGCGGTTGTGCAAGAGCGAGCTTTTTTTCCCTCAAACATATTTATGGATATAATTGAAAGCCAGGATGTCTCAGTTTGTTGATTCGGACGAAAACACCCCTTTACTCCGGGACGAACCAAGGAGGTGACTGTGATTTTATGATGTCAAGTAGTAGTAATTTGTTTATAAATTAAACTTTATTGAAACTTGTGCACAGTGATGACGTTCATCATGACGATTACCAGAGCCGATGGAGATCGATCAGAGTCATGTACTTCACAATGTTTCTCAGCAGCGTAGGTGAGAAAAGTTTATATATTTTTGTTCATATTTTGTGCAGAAACCCTGACCGAAAAAGAACACTAAATCAAATTGAGTTGTTGATTCACCCCTGCTGCTAAATAACATTTATTTTGTATAATACTAATAATAATGATTCAATGTTGTATGTATGTATGTATATATATATCTATATATATAGAGATAGATATATATATGAACAAAAATACACACACTATTGATATTTATTTGGTTTCTCAACCATTGCTCTTTGTCAATCCTTACAGGTTTCACCATAGTAATAACATCGTTGTGGCCGTACTTGGAAAAGTCTGACGACAGCGCCGACGCCACCTTCCTGGGCTGGGTGGTGGCGGCCTACAGTCTTGGCCAGATGGTGGCATCGCCCCTTTTTGGCCTGTGGTCCAATTACCGGCGGCGCAGAGAGCCGCTCGTGTGCTCCATCTTCATCAACCTGTCGGCCAACATCTACTATGCCTACGCTTCCCTGCCATCGACTGGGGACAAGTACCACATACTGATTTCGCGAGCCTTTGTGGGGTTCGGAGCAGGTTGTAATCATCATTAATTAATGTCATATGTACATGAAACCCCCATTTATCGTGGGAGGGAGGGGGTAGCCATAAATCAGTGAAAATATGCGAGAAAAGCCACACAAAAAACATTTGTTGAAATAGCTCAAACCTTCACTTATGGTATAAACACATTGAAACTTATTAAGACCCCCTTTTTAAATCCATTGCAAACATAATATACAGAATAGCAAACTATACACAGGCCAGTACTGTATTGATCAGTGCTGTGTGCCCCTAGATGGCACTCAAGGCTAAGAGTTTCATGGGTGGGACTTATGTTAAAACGGATCATGGTAGGTGAGACACATTCTAGCATGTGAGAACTGTACTCTCGTCAGTGGACAGTTTAACACCATTTGTGTCACGACAGGTAATGTTGCTGTGGTGAGATCATACGTTGCTGGAGCCACGTCGCTGAAGGAGAGGACGAACGCCATGGCGAACATGAGTGCATGTCAAGCCTTGGGGTTCATCCTTGGACCAGGTTATTGTGGATTTTTACCTCCACTGAATCTAGATGAGACACTTGAGAGTTGGGTCTTGAAAGCAAGCTACAGTGTCATACAGTCTTGGTTCCTGTCTGTCGCCAAAGACTTGTCTCTGGGACTTGTTAAAAAAGCAGGCCTAATTTGTGGAAAATGTGTGTAAATTTTTTTTGTAATACTTGTGTATGTCTGTCAGCTCTGCAGGCTTGCTTGTCATTCCTCGGGGAAGTGGGTTACACGGTGGAATTCATCCAGCTGAAGCTCAACATGTACACTGCTCCGGCTTTACTGGCCGCCGTCTTTGGCGTCATCAACATCTTGTTGGTTGCCTTGGTGCTCAGGTGAAGTCTTTTGAAAGAAACGATCGTTTGACAACAAAAGGGTGGCTTTGCTTCTGGAGCCAATGATTGTCCGTTTCACAGGGAGCATCGTGTCGATGATGACGGGAGACGCATTCAAGCCATCAACTACCTCTCGGAAGGTTAGATGTTATGGGTGTCTTCCATTGGAACACTAATCTGGTATATTGCCATCCCGTCTCTTCCAGATGAAGTGGACCTAATCGAGGACCCGGAGGAAACCATCGACCAAGTAGCGGCCTACACCTCCAACGTCCTCTTCTTCATTGTCATGTTCATTTTCGCAGTCTTTGAAACGTATGTGGGCAGATTGCTGTCATGTGATGCTGAGCCTTGTAATCGTGACTCCCCTCTGAAACAGGATCGCCACACCTTTATCCATGGATATGTTTGCGTGGACGAGGAGAGAAGCTGTTTTGTACAACGGCATAATCATCTGCTGCATCGGCTTTGAATCCATCCTGGTCTTTCTGGCGGTGAAAGTGGCTGCTCAAAGGTAACGCAAATAGAGAAATCCCTCGTTTATTGACCCACAATAGACAAAATCCACCAACTAAATATGTGAGTACATGAGTCTGCAGTAGCTGTCAATGTGGAAAAAGAAGCATCGCCAAATCCGGGATGCAGTGAACTGCACTCTTGATTTCGCAGTGATAGACATATATAACACGCACACACTTTCCAGCCTCATAAACACTTCTTACACTTAATGAATAAAACTTTGATGCAAAATACTTTTAAAATGCAGAAGGAAGTACCGGTGCTGTAAATCCTTGTGATGTGACGGAAGTTCTTCTTCGTCTTGAAAATGGAAGAAAAATAAGAAGGGTTTTCGTGGCAACTTGCTTTCAGTTCCTACAACAAGGATTTACAGCCCCAAAAGGTGTATTAACACACCAGGATCGTTCCTTTGGCTACATTGAGACATGGAATGCTGGTTCAGCGTTGCTATTTTAAACAAAAATGAATAACTTTAACATAGTTATTAAGCAGACGTTTTATTTTAGAGTCGGGGATCGGCCGGTGCTGCTCGCAGGTCTCGCCATCATATTCTGCGGCTTCTTCATTCTGCTACCATGGGGCAACCATTACCCTAAAATCCAGTGGGCAGGTATTAAAAAAAAAAGAAATAAAATCAAATCAGTTTTTGGGAGGGGGGGGGGCTACTGACATGGTTTCAAGTTTGAAGGTAACCTTGTTTTTCCACCCTCCCTAGACCTTAAAAACAACTCATTGGTCAGTCAGCTATCATCCAACAGCTCTTTTGAGTCCACGGGCTGCCCATATGACCAGACCTGGTGTCAGTACACCCCCGCCATCCACCTGGCTCAGTACATAACCTCAGATTTCCTCATTGGAGTGGGCTATCCGGCTTGCAACGTCATGTCCTACACCCTGTATTCCAAAATCCTTGGACCAAAACCTCAGGTAAAAGAGCTAACCAATGTGAAGAGGGTTAGGTGAACCTCAGACTTTGCTTTTTGTTTCTCTTGTCTATAATACGATTTTGATGTCCAGCTTGACTTCTATTTCCAGGGCGTGTACATGGGCTGGCTGACAGCGTCTGGGAGCGGCGCGCGGACTCTGGGCCCCGTGTTTGTCTCCCACGTGTACACCCTCTTCGGCCCTCGTTGGGCCTTCACTATCATCTGCATCATGGTGGCGGCGGCCATCGTCCTCCTCAGCTTTGTCTACCACAGACTCATCGCCTTTTCCGTGCGTCATGGCAGGACAATAGAATAAGCAGACGCTTTCCACACTGGACGCATCAAAGGACCAAAAAATTAGTTTGAAAGGGAACATGTGTGAACTTAGGCATTTAGATTGGCCTCCAGTTTTAAATTGAGTTACTACATCTTCGTTACTGATACACTAGTACATGTTTTTCATCAATCATCAATTGCATTTTCAATGAACTAAGGTGTGTGAACTTTATGCTAATGCATGTTTTAATGTCGCAGGCGCATGCACTGGTTGTGGCTTAATAATGTGAACATACTATATATGCTATGCAACTTTTTTTTAAAAAACGAGAATGATGGATTTTGAAGCAATTGTCATATTTCCCATATTAAAGCTATTTTTAATACATTGTCAGGAAGCTAGGAGTATTCTATAAAATGTATGTGGACCTGAATGACATGAGATTTATATTTTATTTCGATAAACATACAAAATGCAAGATCACGTTTTTTAGTGTACGTTTTTGTTCTTGTGTAAATCGACCATACATTATTTCCCTGATTAGTACATTACATGAAAGTGGTATGCACTGTAAATTGTTGCTGTGTAAAATATTTATAATTCACAGTACTGGAGAGCAAACTACTTCCGCCCAGCTGAGTCCCGCATCCTCACACTGCGCATGCCTAAAAAAAAAAAAAAATCACTTGGCAACCTTGGACCCGCATTGCGCGAGAATAAAATTACGTTTTTGATGTACAAAAAACCCCCTTCAATAATATACATATATTGTATTCGTCTAAACGGTACATAAAAGGAAGATGTGGTTGGGAGGCGATATAAACGTACTCAGAAAAACGGAAAGATTCCACTCAATAACCGGAAGTCCTGCCCCTCAGACTTTTGACTCATGAGTTGACATGTGAACAGTTTACGAGCGTATGTGTCTGCGTTTACATCGTAATTATTTTATAATTTTAATGGTCTTATAATTACGTCATTATAAATACTGAGAGTGGAGAAATGGGTAATGAAACGCTTTTGGTGCCTCTTTCCATTGTGTTTGTGACAAGTTTACATGGGCAGAATTGCCTCCGAGTTAGCTCGAGATATATTGACTTTCAGCCACTTAACTCTGTTGCCTTTCCCCTTTCCTTTCTCTTCTCTTTCAGATTCTAGAATGCATCCGTTGGTAAGTACAATACACGGTTGATGCTGATGGTCGTCCGATCCAGTTAGGAAGCCCTTCTTAAGCCGTCCCTTAAAAAAAGAAACAAAAGCTCATCCCTTTTTTGGCACGATTTTTCTCCTGCCCGTGTACGGAAAATGAAAGTGAAACTTTCAGCTACATGACATGAGCAAGTTTCGTTTATACTCTTTTTTTTTACGCTTTTGTAAAGTGTTGTCATTTGGCTGTCTCTTCCCCACACAGCGAACCTATGGAAATCTAGGTAAGAAGGCGTCACGGAATTCTGGCTTGATTTTAGTCAATCGTTTTTTTGGTAATAATATCACCGCTTTAATCTCGTGGAGTCAATCTTTATGGCCGCCAAAACGCTTACTACACAGGAGAAATATTTCGACTTAATTCAACTGTAAAAAGGAATGTTGTTGCAAACGATTTCAAACAAATTTTGGATTGGAGTCATGCTGCGATTTTTGCAATATAACATTTTATTCTCTGCATATTATGACTAATATTGGGAGAAATGACACATTTGTTGGCGTAATATTAATTAAAACTTTAGTCTTGTGATATTATGATTTAAGTCTTGTAATACGTGACACCTGAATTGGAGTCACAGGATGAGTTGGCTGAAGTAACGTTATGACTTTATTTTTGTAGAAATGATGATTTTTCTTTCTTTTGAAAGTCTGACTTAATTGGAGTAGATGGACAGATAATAGGAAGACATGTTTTCAAAAATATTTTTCCTCTCCTCACAGCCTTACATGGTACATATGATGATCAAGATGATGATGATGACAGAGAAGTGATGGCGCATGGTACATATGATGATCAAGATGATGATGATGACAGAGAAGTGATGGCGCTTTCGTCAGGGACAAAGTACGATTATTTCGATTTTGTCTTCCACAGAAGAGAATTGCTGGAAGAGGCCAAAGCGAGTGTACGTTTTTTATTTTTATTTTTTCTGATTTGGTACATGGATATTTGACACCTGTCTTTTCCTGTAGGACACTGAAAGGGAAGCCCGTTGGTTACTAGAGCAGGCCATAATCAAAGAAAAGGCACAGAAGAAGCGGTTGAAAAAACAGGTACGCTTGCTTGGAAAGCTCAACACTAAAAATTAAAAAGGAATGTAGGTTAGCATGTCATAGCAAAGGTCAATAATGCCACAATTCAGTGCGGAAAAGGGGTGTCAGTTTTAATGAGTCTTTTACAACTTCAACTTGATTCACGTCAATGTGCAACTTGGTCCAATTATTATAAATTTTGCACCATTTTTAAAAAACTGATAACTTTAATCGTATAACTTCAAAATTAATACTTTAGTTTCCCAGGTAGTATTTTGTATTTCTAGTCAGTTTTGTCTCATAAAATGGTGACTTTCCAACCATTTCAACTGTAGAATGCTAATTATTCTACGAAATATGCAACATTATTCTCAGAAAACTATAATTATTTTTCTTGTAAGAAATGTTACATCTCTTACAGTGATTTTTTTAATTTATAGGAATTTACGACCTCACTTTCTAAAATTATTAATGTCAAAAATCACACACATACATTCAAACCTGATTCTATTGTCGTAAAGTTGAAATCTAGTTCTCGTTAAGATTTAGGACTCATTACTTGAAAGTTTAGACTTGATTATGTTAAAATCAGATTTGGCTTTCATCATCAAATTGTGATTTTGTTCTGAGAAAATTGTCACTTTATTTACACCTCACATTTTTATTTTTCTCTGTCTGATGTTCTCAGAATACTACAGCAAAATTAAAAAAAAATCAACTTTATTCTCTGAATATAATGTCGTGAGGTGCATGTTAACTTTGGATTTTTCCTGGAAATTTTATGTTATTCTCATCAAATTGTGACTTGGTGTTTAATGACAACATTTTGACAGTGCTGTAAGTTGTGCAACTTTATTTGGAAAAAAAAATTATATTCTTACTGTAAGATTTGTTCTCGTGAAAAATTTCTGGGAAATTTTTGAATTTCCATTCCCATTCAATTGTGCCTCTGAAAAGTATGCCTTTATTCTCATAAAATGTTATCCATTTTCCTACTTTTGAATTTCTGCATTATTCTTAGAAACTTATTTGTGTAAAATTACGACTTTGTTGTCATTGTGTTGCCGGCCAAAGAGACAGAAGGAAAGAAAGCGGCAGGAGAAAATGGAGAAGGAAAAAGAGAATGCCGTAAGTAGCTGCATTTGAAACAAATGATGCAAAACATTATTTTGAATGAATGACACCCCACCACATGCGAGTATGTTCTCGGTGCAAAAGTTAAATGCTGCTTTGCAGCAGTCCAACGCGGAGGAGAATTCGGCGGTCGGCGACAAATTGCCAAATGGCCTGCAAGCCAATGTGGAAGTTCAAGAGGAAGGCGGAGCGGAAGGTGGCGCGGAAGGCGG
The DNA here is from genome assembly GCF_025434085.1 of Hippocampus zosterae. Lineage (NCBI taxonomy): Eukaryota > Metazoa > Chordata > Actinopteri > Syngnathiformes > Syngnathidae > Hippocampus > Hippocampus zosterae. The sequence goes on along the minus strand of NC_067451.1, from coordinate 6,623,599 downwards.
CGCCGGTGGAGAAAACGATTCAGGCCATGTTAGCGACCAGGATGTTGATGTACGTGATGGCACGGTTTTTCTTTTGGGATTGTGAATTGATAAATATTTGTATTCAGTCTTTTTAAAGTACATACAAGTAAAAGAAAAAGAAATATATATATACAGTATATATATATTAGAGCTGTCAAACGATTAAAATATTTAATCTAATTAAAAATGCAACTGTCATAATTAACTCAAATTCACTAAAAATTAATCGTTTCTGAATTTCCTTTTATATTTTTTTGGTCCTATTTTTTTCCCGTTTTAATGCTCTCATCAACATGGAATCATGATGATCATCATGTGCAAAATGCAAATATCTACTGAAATAACAATTTCGATTTTCAATTTTACATGAACATTTTTCACTTGGAGAAGTTATTCACACATAATCTCTCACACAATATTACTGTCCATCAACAATAGTGAAAAAAAACATTTTGTCACACAACAGCTGCTTTAACAGCTCTTTTTATAGAATTAAAACGGAGCAATATAACATTATAAAGTGCACATCTAAGGTAAACGAGTACTCAGCCTATAGTGGATTTAAGCCATGGTTGCATACTTTGTTTTTCTCAAGTTTGCTTTGAACACAGCAGTCGGGCTATGTTGATTCTGTTGATCCTTCTTGCGCGGAAGTCTCTGTACGGTTTTGTGGAGACATCATTTCGGATGACTACACTTGGTTCGATGACAACATTGGAGACGTTTTATTTTCGCTAGGTCGCTACCACTGCACCGCTGAACTTTCGTTGTCATGTCACCGCCTCAGAGCGCCGTCACTGTCGGATGAACACAGAGAAGCTCCACCCGCTCTATTTATATGGACACTGAACACTGTAACCTTCCACACAAAATAGTTCCAAACAAGTAACAATCGCGTCAGTGGCATACATCGTATACCTGTATGATACAGGTAACTTTGGTCTTGTCAGTGGAGCAATCTGGCAACTTTTTAAAAGTAAACTTTCCATTCATAAACTCTTCAAGTATCCGTTTTCGGTGTCTATCGCTGCCGTGGCTGGCAAAACAAACGTGCGTGGACCTTTGCAGCGCGCTTGTTGTTTTGTTTCTGGTTGATTTATAGAGCAACGTAACATCCGCTGTGACATGCGCGTTAATCTCGCGAGAAAAAAATTTAATCCAGTTAAAATTCATTTAAATTAATGCCAATAAAAACGCGCTAAACTGACAGCTCTAATATATAGATACATGTATGTGTGTGTGTGTGTGTGTGTATATATATATATATATATATATATATATATATAATTGCAGCTGAGCTAAATATTTTAACACCTCTGAAGCTTTTGAATGTTTTAGAGAACGTGAGAGAGCATTTTATGAAATAAAATCTTAAAGGTCATGTAAATTTCAAGGTCAAGTTATTGGTGAAAAGTTCAAGTGACTAAAATATGCTCTGATCTTTTAAGTGATTGCAGATGCGGATTCCTTTTTGGAATTCCATTTCCGAACAATACCTGTCTTGCGAAGATTGACCCGGTCGTTCTTGAGATCTCGGGGTTCAAAGGAAAGCAGCCACTCGCCTTTTTGCCAATCTAGTTAAAATTTGGTCGGCCGGAGCTTTCCACCTGCTACTCCGATTGACCTAAAAATTGAGATTTTGTGTCGTGCCGTCACGATCAACAAGTACAGCAAGTTTCATGAAAATCCACTTGGGTTTTATTTCTGTATTTAATTTTTTTGAGGGGGGGGATATTTGGCATAGAATTATACATTATCATTTTCCAAACGAATTGATCTTCACAACCTTTGTAATTTCATTAAAAGCTAAATTGTGAATTTATTCCTTCTTAAAAATATATTCCTTTTTTTATTTTTGGGGCGAGTGAACTGGATATAACTTGTATTATTTTGTGGTTTCACAAAGAAATTTTAAAATAATAACAACAACGAAAATCATTTTTTTCTTCCAAAGGAACTGGATATGACAAGTTGTTTTGTGAGTCAAACGGCCCAGAGAGTCCAGCATAAATTGGAGGTGAAGCCTAAGCCTGAGAAGGCGAAACAGAAGCCGCCCAGCAAAGGGCAACTCGCCAAGAAATCCAATGACGACATTGCCAAGGTCAGTCACTCCACTTCTTTATTTTACGCAAAAAAAAAATTCCCTTCATATTTATGCCTGTATATGACAGATTATCGTAGGAAAAAAATTGTCAGTAAGTTATGACTTAATGTAATATTTGAGCGGCATTTTCGTAACTACGACTTGTTCCTAAAATACCTTTTCTTTTTAAAATGACTTCTTAAAAATGTCACTCACGTGAAACTGCCTTGTGATTGACATCCCATTTGGAGATTCGATACACGAAATTACAACAGTTACAATTTGCACAATCCGCACTGTCCAGTTAGTTCTGTTTTCATCAAATACTTCATTAGTTTACATGGTTAAAAAAAAAAAGATTAATTCCGTTTTTGACGATGTTTGGCACAGGTCTCCGCTGGCGGCTTGGTGCTTACGGATAATGTTGAAATAAGCAACAATCTTGCAAGTGAGTTCCCGCATTTCCCTGAACATTTGCGCATCATTTTTCTTCGGTTTTAAATACTTTCTGAATTCCCTAAAGCTCGGGGGAATAAATGGGCGCTCGACGGACGTTATGACTTGGCAGTGGATTATTTTACCCAAGCCATCCAGTACAATCCTACGGAAATTAAGTCGGTACCCTTATGTGTGCTACATCTTCGTTTTCTTTCTGTTCCTGTTTTGGAAGGCAAAAAAAAAAGCCATTAACGCAACACATCTTTTTCTTTTAGGTTGTTTGGAAATCGCGCCTTCTGTTTGGAGAAGATGCAGGAATATGAGAAGGCCCTGGCCGACGCCGAGTTGTGCCTCAACATGTCTCCCGGCTGGATTAAAGGCCTCTTTCGCAAGGGGCGCGCTCTAGCCGGTTTAAAGGTCACTGTCCGCTTTTAAACGTTACACTTTACACTTTGGGTTGAGGCCTTCATCGAGTCAAGCGAACGACACCTGACACTCAATTGGGGAAAGGCATCTCCAAGTGCAATTAGCCGGGACTTTTATTCGGCTAAATACTGAGGTGTGTATATTTGAGACGCGACATAGTTAGAGAAATGAATGCCATTGGCAGTTGATTACGAAATGGCATCTGTGAGACCTAGCGGAAGGGAAAAAGAAAACCTCAACTTTATAAACCATTTTAAAACAAACATTGCTGCGTGCAAAGTGCCGTACACAAAATACCAATCGGTAATAAAAACAAGGAAAGTTAATACATCCATCCATTTTCCGATTCTCTTCATCCTTACAAGGGTCGCGGGGCGTGCTTGGAGCCTAGCTCAGCTGTCCTCGGACAGTAGGCGGTGGACACCCTGAACCGGTGGCCAGCCAATTGCGTGGCACACGTAGGCGAATAACCATCCGTGCTCACGCTCTCACTGAGGGACAATTTAGAGCAGTGGTTCTTGACCTTGTTGGAGGTACTGAACCCAACCAGTTCATATGCACATTCACCTAACCCTTCATTAGTGAAAAACAAAAATATGACTTTTTTTACAAATTCAAGACATAAAAAATACATTCATTAAAAACAGAAAAAAGTAGATAAAATTTCAAGAGATAAGTATACTTTTTTAAAAAAATATTTGTACGATGTACTATCATGACAGTCACAAGATGACAACGAAGTGAACTAAATTTCCTCAATGCACCAATTAGACAAGCAACGTCATGTGATCAACTGCAGCCAGCGATGGCCAAGTGGGCGCGTCATAACTTTTTGACACGTTGAGTCGGGTGTGTCTTAACCTCCATGGCAGAGGCTCCGTCGAACCCCTAAGACCGATTCACCGAACCCCTGGGGTTCGATCGAACCCAGGTTAAGAACCACTGATTTAGAGTGTTCAATTAGCCTGCCATGCATGTTTTTGAAATACGGGAGGAAACCGGAGTACCTGGAGAAAACCCACGTAGGCACGGAAGGCTGGAGCTGGAATCGAATCCGGTACCTCTGCACTGTGAAGTGGACTCGCTAACCACTGGTCCACTGGGCTAGTTATCTAGTTATCTGGAATTTCTCCATTGCGAGACTAATAAAGGTATTCTTAATCTTAATCTTAGTTAATACATCAAGAACATAAAACCAGTCAACGCAATAAATCACTCAAACAATGCCGAGGCAAAAGTCAAAGAATAAAACTTGTGTTGTAAGATAAGATAAGATAAAATAAGAAAACCTTTATTAGTCTCACAATGGAGAAATTCCCAATTCACAGCAGCAAAGTTATGAAAGGAAGAAGTAGAAGAACAAAATATAGGAGCTGCTGTAAAGGCAGCCACTCTCGGGGCGCCATCTTGAACTTATCGTTGTAAAATGAGTTTGAGAGCTGGACAGAGCGGCGGTTTTCCTCTGCGCCTCCCTTCACCGCCTTCCTCTCTCCACCAGAGATACGAAGAGGCGGCGCATGCCTTCCAAGGGGTCCTGCAGCTGGATGCCTCTTTCGTCGAGGCCGCTCAGGAAATGATGCGAATGCAGATACTGCAGCTGATGGTGAGTCAGCGAAGGCCCTGCACAAAGCACCTTCCTTTTTTTTTTTCTTGTTTACCCCTCTCCGCTTTTCTGTTTCAGGGGTATGGCTTCACGCGGGAGCAGAGTTCAAATGCCTTAATTATACACGGGACGGTGCCGAAAGCTCGCGAGGTGCTGTCCAGGTTAAACCCGCAAATTTGTAAGTGGACCGGCAACAAAAACGCCGTGACTTGAGGTGCCCGGACGCTGCTGCCCCTTCTGAGCCGCGCCGTCCCTATTTTTCTCGTTGAAGCGCCCCAAGTGCCAGCGGCTCAAGGAACCGCGGTGAAGACCGAACCCCTCGGGAAGATCCACAGTGCCTCCAACGTCCAAAAAGATGGCAACACGTGAGTCACCCACATGACTCTAATATCTTCAATTGCAACATGGGAAAGGACAACGTCACTTTTCCTCATAATGTTTGTGCTTTATTCACACCATATTTAAAGATTTACGACTTTATGCACATGATATTGCATCCTTAGTCCGATTATTTTGACTAATTATTGTGTGCTAATTCATATTTATTCTCGTACATCTTCACACACACACATGAGATTACAACTTTATTTTCCAACTATTTTGATTTAATTCTCTTTTTTTTTCCTCACATCATGACTTGTGTTCCTGTAAAAAAAAATTGGGGGAGGGGGTGCTCTCGCTAATATTTTAACCCGTTGTCAATAAAAATACTTTTATTTTTACTTTTAATATTTCGGCTATTTATGAAATATAAAGATTTTATCCATTCATTCATTTTCCGATCCGCTTATCCTCACAAGGGTCGCGGGGGGTGCTGGACCCTATCCCAGCTGGAATTGAACCCGGTACCTCTGCACTGTGAGGTCAACGCGCTAATCATTGGACCACCGGGCCGCAATATAAAGATTTTTCTAATTTTAACGACTTTGTTTGTAAAATGTTAAATATTATTCTCAGAATTGTTTTTATTCTGTACAATATTTGAGATTCAGTCTCGTCATCACAAATTATGATTATATACTCATTATTTGCATTTTATTTACATGATATTTAATCTGGCGGCCCGGTAGTCCAGTGGTTAGCACGTCGGCTTCACAGTGCAGAGGTACCGGGTTCGATTCCAGCTCCGGCCTCCCTGTGTGGAGTTTGCATGTTCTCCCCGGGCCTGCGTGGGTTTTTTCCGGGTGCTCCGGTTTCCTCCCACATTCCAAAAACATGCATGGCAGGCTGATTGGACGCTCTAAATTGCCCTTAGGTGTGAGTGTGAGCGTGGATGGTTGTTTGTCTCTGTGTGCCCTGCAATTGGCTGGCAACCGATTCAGGGTGTCCCCCGCCTACTGCCCGGAGACGGCTGGGATGTGCTCCAGCAACCCCCGCGACCCTAGTGAGGATCAAGCGGTTCGGAAAATGGATGGATGGATTTATTTTTTATTTGTTTGTTTGTGCGACTCGTTTCGGAGATTAAGCGCGCTCCCCCGTTTCCCTTGCAGGGAACTGTTTCCAGTGTGGGTGGGCAACCTGACCACGACGGTGACGGAGCAGCAGCTCTCCAACATGTTCAGCAAGTCAGTGGGCACGGCGCTTTCGCCACGTAAAGTTAACGGCGAGCCATTCGTAAGTTGACGGGAATGAGGTCTCCCTCGGCAGGGCGGGTTCGCTTCACAGCGTCAAGCTCCTGCTCAACCGCCGCTGCGCCTTCGTCAACTTTACGCGGCAGGAGTGCTGCGACGAAGCCATCCGATTATTTCACGTGAGTGGCAACTCCCGCCGTTGACCGCCAACCTTCCTTTCGGCGGGCGACTCACCTCGATGGTCTTTGTTCAGAACTTTGAGCTGCAGGGCAGCTGGATCGTTGTTCGATACCCTGACAGAATCCCCGCGTATGGGGGCTTCTCCAAGATGGCCCTCAAAGCTGAAGACCGCCGTAGTGACAATTCCCACTAAGTGTCTTCAACCACTTCCAACTGCGGTGGCAGGTATGCTTTGTTTCTGCAAATATATTGATTGGATAACACAAAAATATTCTGCAAACAGTATAAAAAATAAGACGAACAACTATGATCACACCAAATCTACAAGTAGAGCTCACAAAGTTATGGCTTTATCCAAATTCCATTTCTCAATTTTACAACCTCATCGTCTTTTCTCAACATCATTTAATTGACACCATAATTTGGGTAGAATCTCATAAATTTGCGATGAAATCAAGATATGCAATTCCAACCTATTTAAAAGGCGTTTTGATCTTGACAGTAACTTCCAACTATCGGTGATCAATGTAACGGTGTTGATTGTGTGTTTCCAGGCATAATTCAAACGGGAGCGGCCACGTGCGCCTGAACTGACAATAAAAGAAGGATGGATTTTTAATTATTTTTATTTTTTTAATAAATCATGTCTCAAGTCTTTTTTTTAAAGGACATTGATGCCAAATACCTTTTTTTTCTTCTAAAATATTTCCATTTAATTAAAGGACTACATTTGCTCCTTCAATTCATCTTGGCCTTTTGATCTCATGATGAAAACCTGTCTGTCCTTGCTGTTATTTTGGGCTTGCCGGTAAGTGAATGCATTGAGTGAGTGAGCGAGTAAGTGTTGGTCCTTTTAATCTTGCGGGTGGGGCATCGGGTCGGGGGTGTTAACGCCGACAAAATGGCTGCTGGTGATAGCGAGTCACGGGAGAGGAAGTTGAAATGATGCTTGGCTACTCTTGGAAAAGGCTATTTTTAGCCTTCCGCGATTGTGAAACACGCCAGCCTTCGTCGCCACAACGTTAAAGTAATAGTTTAACAATAACCGCGTAAAGTATGCATATTTTTTTTATCACTTATTCAAAAATACAATTACTCATTAGTCCCACAATATGATGTTAAAACTATGTTGTCTTCATATTTTTTACTTTAGCTTCATTAAATTTGCTTCTCACAGTTTGAATTTATTTGCATTAGGGGCAGAGAGAGTTAGAGACCTTATTTTGATTTCGTGATATTTGACGGTTACAGCCACAATGGATTTTTTAAAAATTAATGCCTGTGTTGTGGTAAGGTACAGTACAACACAATACAATAAATCCTGATTTATATAGCGCTTTCATAACAGCTGCAGCTGTAACAAAGCGTCAAACGAGAATGTTCGATTCTTCAGATTGAATTGTCAAAGTACAAAATTTGATATCAGACAGACACGATAATTAAATCTGATTGTAAGTCTAACAATATGGTCCATGGTTATCAACAAAAAAAATTGGTTGACATTGTTTGGCTGTGTTTGCGAGAAAAGAATCGTGAAGAGCGCAACTGATATTGGGCCGTCACACTACAGATTCCTGATTCGGGCGTATCCAACGTGATACCAATTTGATTCATAATTTTAAAATAAGTTCCTATAAATTGTCTGGTTGTGGCTCTAAGAAAATGATTTTTTGTTTGTTTGTTTTTTTTGCTCGGCTTGCATTTTAAGAAAAGGGGGGGAAAAAGCTCCTGCGTTCCAGATGAGCTTCTCCCCTCCCCAATCTTGTCTGTATCAATTTTCGTGCACATGAAGCATCCACGATGAAGGAGAGACGAAAGGAGATGCTTTTATGCTGATGAGAAGCAGTTTGGGAGGAGGAGTAGGAGGGTCTCGGGTAAAAATGGAAATGCCCCCCCCCCCCAAGGCCCTCGTCGCCTCTACCCCCTCCACTGTATCAAAGCCTCCTGCTAGAGTCTGGGGAGGGTGGGAGAGTGGGAAGCAGGAGACGTCTCAGCTGTGTTTGACAGTTCTCAGGGCTGAGCTGTGTGGTCTGATGCTGAAGGACGTGGGCGGGTGGGGGCTCGCCCACCAGACAACCCCCCCCCCCCCCGCACTCACACACACACACACACGCGCAGACAGACAGGGGTGGTGGCAAAGGGAGGTGACAGCAAGCCTTGACATGGTCCAGCCTGAACATCTGAACGTACACTAAATGATACCCCAATGCCCTTTTTTTTTAGAGGGGAAGGTGGGGCACCCCCTTTTCCTGGCTCTAGCCCGAGTGACCTAAGAGTTTTCCTTTTTGTTGAGTTCCTCCTTTGCGATTAAAAATAATAATAATTTGAGAGTGATGAGAGCGTGACCGAATTGTTTTTAAGATGGTGAACGCTGGCGCCCTCTAGCGGGATGTGAAAGAATCACTGATTTTAATGTTCAAATTGTGCATGATGTTTATTTTGTTTCTTTTAACCCAGTAAAGTCTGCGTGTGTTAAATGCTGTTCAGGTGCGATGTTAATACTTGGTATTTTTCATCAAACTTTTGCGTGCAATACATTTTGAATTGGATCATGTTTTGTATTGCAGTCAACATCACCAAGGGCCTGTCTGTTTCATGTTCAGATGCAGCTGCTCACAATCCTTCTTTTCAACTGACTGATGGAGCGTTAGAAGGCGCCAAGCGACCCCCCCCCCCTCAACCCCCACCACACACACACACACACACACACACACACACACTCACACACCAGCCAGTAAATAGGTGTGCCTCTAAAACATCTCGTTTCTTTTGTTTCAGCTGCGGGCGCCTGAAAATCAAACGATCCCAAGTGGTTTTGTGCAGCGTGTCATCTCCCAATGTTGTCATGTCGAACTTGCCTGTTCTTTTCGTTTCTGATTCTGCTGCTGCTGACTCGTGCATTTCAATATGATGTCATGAAACGTGCTTCGAGGAACACTTTTTTCTTTTTTCAATGACGTTGCTCTCCTTTACTCAACTGCACAGAGTACCGGGCATCGTTGAGTGGTATGCATCCATTTTTCAGTTTTTAAATATATAATACAAAGATCTATTTATTTATTCCAAAAAAGAATGAAAATTAAAATATACTCGTATGTATCTTTCTGAATAATTACTTTTTCATACTCCATCAAAAAATGATATTAAAATGATTTAGTAACATGGGTGGTTACAGCATTTTTATAATAATGCATCGTTTACTTTCATCATTTTAAGAATATTCCAATTAAATATATAGATAAAATAATACAATAAATTAAACATGTATCCAAGTATTTAATAATCTATACATCGGATGTATACGTTAAAAATTGTATGTTTATGAATTATACTGTTTGTGTTTTGTTAATTTTGCGAAATTATTGACATGATACAATAAATGTCATAATACATTTGTTTATCCATGTTAATGCGTATTATTAATTTGGTGTCTTTCCTGTCCTTTTTATAGAAATGCTTTATGGTACCAGGTCCCATCCAAAGCCGAATAAGCTCTTCCTGGTTGATCTCCACGCCCTCCCTCCCGGACGTGTTCCCTCCCTCCCTCCCTCTTTTCGGGCCCCCTCCCCTACACGCCGGCTCTGAGATGAGGAGACAAGTTCGCCCACCGCACTCACACTCCTCTCCGCAGTCGCTTTCTTCTGTTTCGGACAAACTGAGGTGGAGGGGGGACCTCGGAACAGGAGAAGCGTATTTTATCATCTAAGGAATAACATCCGAGCCTGGTAACTTTTGGGACTGCTTTGGTGCACGTTCAGGATGAACAAAGCCGAGAAGGAAAACGAGCCGAGTGAATTCAGCAGCCACGAAGAAGAGGTAGGTGGGCGTGCGCACCTGGTCGGTCTTTTTAGCTTTCCCAAAAACTTAACGACACGTTTGCTTGAGTCGGGTTAGTCATGTAAGCTTATGTAAAATAATTAATAATTTAACATAAGCTTACAGTCACAACTACAACACGTCATCGTGGGAAAAGTCAAGTCGGGACGTCTTTTAAGTTCTCTTATGCACCTGGAATGACGAGTAGGCACTGAAGTTGGCAATTACTTCATCTAGTAAGTCGAAGATGACATTACAACATAGGGCCGCAACATAATCTACGCTGGATCATTTCCACACACATTAGTTTTAGAAGTTAAACTAACAAAAAAAACCAATTTAAATTGTTCTGACACCGGCCAAATATTGATCTGTGGCGATCTGTACCAATATCATGTATCACGATAGCCCATTCACTGGTAAACGATCACAAGATCGTGACAGCATTCTTTTTTTCCAAAGATAAATTGAATTCTTTACAATTTCCAATGACGTCGGCCAATGTTAGCAATCGATGTTGATATCCTACTCCAGCTTATTTTACACAAATGTATTGTCATGTGTCATGGTACCCTCCCTCACTGGTGAACTGCCACCATTTTATCAATGGGAAAAAAAATTGAATTCTGTCAAATTTTTAAAGATGCATGTCCCAAATGATCAATTTAAGTTGATTTAATAAAGCCTATGTTTTTTCCCCTTGAGTTACACTGATATCATCATGTATCGTGATACCTCCCTCACTCTTCAATGATCATCATATTGTAGCGTGTCATCTGTATGCCGTCTTTTAACGCTTACAATATTATTTCCATACAATTTATAACGCTGCATGACCTAAGTGTCAATATATATATACAGTATATATATATATATATATATATATATATATATATATATATATATATATATATTGTATATCTCATGTTTTTACCCCCCACCCGATATAGATATATATTTTTTTCCTTGAGTTGACCAATGTCATTATGTATCATTGAAGGGTCGGTCATCATCCAGACATTATGTTAATATTGGTTGTTAAAAGTTGAGTTGTAAGGCAGTCTAATAACAAAGAAATAAAAATATTCTTGCGCTTTACGTCCGTATTGTGATTCTAGCAAGTATATGTAATTTGGTTTTTAAATGTCTTTAGGTCCTTGTTTTTACTTCGTATATGAAACACGCAACATAAACAAAGGTGTCTTGCCTTGCCTAATGATGCCCAGCCCAAGTGCTGGATAAAATACATTCACAGTGAAATATCACGATACGGCAGGAGCATAATCAACCCGTGATGTAATATAGATCCTACGAGTTTTAGAACACCATGACAATTATTATTATTTTAATTGTATCATGATATGATATGATATGTTTTGACAGTTTTTTTTAAAAATAGATGTGTCATGAATACCTCCCACCACCTTTAGCCAATTATTCGTATTCCATGACACCGTGTGATACCGCATCTTTATACTGATATCAGTAAAGTCATATTATTGTGAATATCTTGCTGAATGAAGTGTTTCTTTGGGAGGGAAAGATGACGTCTCCCTTGGTTAATTCATTCATTCATCCATCTTCCAAGCCGCTTGATCCTTACTAGGGTCGCGGGGGGTGCTGGAGCCTATCCCAGCTGTCTTCGGGCAGTAGGCGGGGACACCCTGAATCGGTTGCCAGCCAATCACAGGGCACACAGAGACGAACAACCATCCACGCTCACATTCACACCTAGGGACAATTTAGAGCGTCCAATCAGCCTGCCACGCATGTTTTTGGAATGTGGGAGGAAACCGGAGCACCCGGAGAAAACCCACGCAGGCCCGGGGAGAACATGCAAACTCCACACAGGGAGGCCAGAGCTGGAATCGAACCCTGTACCTCTGCACTGTGAAGCCGACGTGCTAACCACTGGACTACCGGGCTGCCCTCCCTTGGTTAATGATTTCATGAATTGTGACATGGAATGGAATGCAGCCAATTAAAAAAACGCTCTGACTGACGATAAAGGAAGGTAAATAAAGCCAAATATGTCTGACTCAGTGTTGTTTGGTTGTCTCAAAATGGATCCCCTTGACCTCAAGATCTATTTTCCAAAGCAAGTCCTGAGATTTTAAAATACACCCAGCTCCAGTCCTTTTCCGAAATAATCGGGTAACATCGGCACATATTCAGGAGTTCGTTTTTCAGAAATCATGTTTGCGATCTCTGTCTCGGAGGACTTTTTTTTGGTGCTCTTTGTTGACATTATCCGAGCACACTGCACGCAGTGGCACAGAAGCTGTTAAATGCATGATTAAAAAAAACTTTCTGTGTAGGGATTGTAACAGATCAACAACCTTTCAAGCTTTTTTGTGCGTGTGCTGAGCCTAACGTAGCTCCTACCTGGGAGATAGAAGTCTGGCTGTTGAATTAGCAATGGAACGATACTAGTGTCAGGATCAGTGCATCCCAAGAGGTTATGCTCGGTTTAGGGTTGGTTTTAGTCAGATAGGGTTTATGTTTTATGGTTAGTGTCATTTGAATTGATGGTAAATCTGGACTTTCACCACCCAAGCACCCCTCCCAGGATGGTACCACTTACTGCCCAAACCTCGTCTGCTCCCAAAAGAGCAGTAAAACCTGGCCAATAACTGTTGAGAGGCAAAGTTTAACAAGCTGCGAAGTATGACTCTCATGTGCTTAACGCAATGGCTCACTGATTCACACCAGCAAAGCGCCGATGCGGCGGAAGGGCGCGCTAGCCAAACATGGCGATGTCGCAGCCGAGGTATGCGTCTAATCTGGAGAGCGGCTTTTGATAAGACGGCACAATCAGGAGCTATCAGGTGTTCTGGACGCTTTCACGTCGCCAGCTGCTTGTACCATGCTCCTTTTAGCCAGGTGATGAGGCCTTGTATGGACCGGAAAACTCAGCTGGAGTCAACAACTTTTCCATGTGTATCTTGGCACTACCGTACATGTTCAAAGCTGTATAGGAAAATTACTCGATACGGCAAACCCGAACACACGTCAAGTTCGCAGACCACTGCAAACACGTGCAAGGTCCACCATGAAAGCACTCCCTGACTGATGCTCGACCATTTTACCCGGGCCGAGATGTCGCGTTGACTCTGCGTGTTAGCGGATCTTCACAAGCGAGACCCCAAAGAGATATGACTCGAGCGAATGTGGCGCGTCTCTTTGGGGTTGCTCTCATCGGACGGCGTGACCTTTTAGGTACGTGTGGAAGCATGGGGGAGGCCACCAGCGGTCCGTAGCATGCCGGCCTGCTATCCATGAAAAGGGCAAACTGATACATTAACTCTGTGTGACATGAAACGTTACAGAAGGGTCGAAAAAAAATCCAATGTCCAGCTAATGAAGAAAAAAAAAAAAGCTCACTGCTTTTGCCCCCCCCCCCCCCCCCCCCCCCGCCAGCCTCCTGCTCTGCCGTCTGATAGGTTGGAGTTTATTTATATAAGCGGCGGGGGAATTGTCATCTTATCTGAGCCATTTGTCAGCTGTGCGACAAGAGCTATTTGAAAAGACAACAACAAGGCTTAGTGTCACCAGCGGCTGGCCAGTGAGTCTGAGAAAAACGCCTTAAACGCGACTTAGGCCAAACTAATACAATTTTGTGTGTGTGTATATGTATGTATGTATGTACAGTGTATATATATATATATATATTTATATATATATATATACTAGCTGGTTCGCCGCCCTCCGGGCGGCTCATCAGCTAGTTCCTGCGGAAGGCTGGTAAGGTGGGCCTTCGGCCCACAAAAGTGTTGTTGCTTGGTTCAACTTTTTGTTCATCTTCAATGCTTATCGCGAAAATAAAGAGATGTTTAGCTCCACTAAATAACTAACAATTTCATAGCAATGCTTGTGGGTAGACAACATTTTTTCGCTAAGATGCCCGCGCGATCGTAGTGAGCCACTGCCTGAGCGGCGCATATATATATATTTTCCCCCCACATCATCCTATCTCGATTATCACATTTTTTAAATATTGTTTTTACACTGCCTGTTTTAAAACATCTGTACTGAAAACAAAAACAAGGCTGTACTTCATTTTATTACCATCTGCAGTACTGTAAAAACGAAGATGAACATCGTAAAATATTAAAACAGCGTTTACTCAGGATGACAACAAATATAGAAAAATATCCCAAAACATAAAGAAGAAGGTAGGGGTGAGGGGGATTTATTCAGGTGTAAAACGATGCAGTATCTTAACCCCGACCAACAGTGGGCAGCGTCTGCTGCCTTTCAGAGCAGATCGCTTTGTAAAAGCGAAGAAGAGCCTCACATGTTGGAAGAGCCAACATGGTAAACAAATGTTCTATTTTGGTGTTTTAAAGATCAAACATAATAAAAATGGATAATTTATTGATAGGTCAAAATGCTAATGTTGCTTCACAGAGTTCAAAGTTGCCAATTTCCCCAATCCTCCACCTCAAGTCTCTTGACGAGAGACACACCACTCATTGGTGTGCACAAGCACCATTCCCAAACAAGGCCATTCATAACGGTGGCATACCATCATGAAAAGTGCGTCATTGTGATGAATAAGTAAGAATTAAAAGAAAAAATGTCCAGCTTCAACAAATTACAGGAGTAGCGCTCTCAATACTTAGATAGCAGTGGCCCTGTAAACAGGCTAAAGTTAGCTAGCTACGGCTGCTAAGTTGCTAGCATGACTTCTTTGAAATTGTGTGACTATAAAACTAAAGTTACTCATTTCAAAGTTTTGGTTATTGGCATGTAATTAAAAGTCAGTTTGGAAGACCTCTGGCAATGGTCAAAATGAACCTAAAATGGCCTCTTCAAAGCAAAATGGCAGACTTCCTGTGCTTTTCGGGCATGACTTTTTTTTCCTTTTTTTTTTGCGGGTGACTTTTAACTCGTCCCCTAGTTTCCTTCCATCTTCCACACTCGTCTATCTTCCCTCAGCCTGCTTTATCTTGTTCTCATTGCCATTTCCTCCCCAGATGCTTTCGTTCCTTTAGTAATAAGACTCTCTTCTACCACCATTTAATCCCAGTCTTTGTTTCTTCTTTCGTCTTCTTCTGGTGAATGAATCGTCAGAAGAAGACGGCGGGGGCGGGTTGGGTGGCGTTTAATTTAAAATTCATTTAAAAAAAAAAGTTTCCGGCCTTTAATTGAGCTGAGGCGCGTTTTTGAGATATTTGTCAAATGTGGGCCTGTTTAGTTGAAGTTTTATTAGTTTTATTTTTTAGTTTTTATTCCGTTGTATTTAAATGGCAACAGGTAAATTCACCGGTTAAGTCGATTTACATTTAATTCTTCTGCCTGTCATTATTACAGATAACACATTATTGTTGTTAATACACAGGAATTTTCTGATCAAGTTAAATTTCCCGAGACATTTGGAATAAGTGCAAAAAAAAAAAAGAAGCAAACAAGCAACAAATAAAAAGCACAAATCGGAGTATTTCGGGGACAAGGTGCATGTAGAAACCCTGAAATTGCTTTTCTCTCTGCAATCCATACAAATTCCAGAGACCATGTTCACCTTTTTCTTGGAATACTGGTTCATCTTTCTGGCTTATGAAAACCACAACCAGTAATTGATGCGCCCTCTCAGAAGGTTGATAATTGACTGTGCCACAAGATGACAGCAAAGCACCACTTTTGTCTGAATGAAGCTCCTCAACCACTTCAATCTAGTTCCTGGCCACCAAATGGCACCAGAGCAATACTTTTATTTCCGTAACAATAGAGCTGTCGCCTGCATGTTTGTAGTTATTTTTGTTTGTGGAAAGAAGTTTAGGTGGATCCACTTGTCCCCCCCCCCTTTTAAAGAAAAAAAAAGTTGATTTGTTTTTGTTTTTGTCTTTGTTGCACTGTTTTAGATCACAATGAGGGCCATTGTCGTTTGGTAAAAATGCAAGAGTGTGCCCACCCGAGAGTGGCCGATGGGACCAGACGCTTGTAAAGGTTAACCTGTTGGAACATTTACAGCTCGGCAGCGCTTTGATTGTTGCTTAAAAGCACATCGAGGGGAACGTGACTACTCGAGTGCACTCGGCCTCTCCCTCCGCAATCAACTTTACCCAACCTCTGACCCGCCCACCCCTCATGAATCCCAAGTGAAACTCGAATCCTTGACCCATCACTAGACAAATCGAGTCATCCGTTGATGGTGGTCCCACACTTCTGCTGTTGTTCCATTACGCAAAATCTCAAGTGATGCCGACAGGCAAGTGCTCTCAGCCTGGATTCCAAGTCATTCGATAAGTTCCATTAGTTTTGCGGATCCGAGCAGTGACTTTACTGATCGGCAAATCATGACGTTCGCAGCTGATAACTAACTTTGGCATGTAATGCTAAATATCTGCCCATCTAATCCAGCCGATCAGATCTGGAAAAAACTGACAACAAAAAAAACCCTCTTGTGGTTCAATTAAATCTGTACTTGAAATCGAGATAGTCTTCATTCAGATGTAAACTGCAGCAACATTATTAAGCAGTAATGTTTTGCAGCAAAATAATACACACCTATTGATGTCGTATAGATTGAATAGAGCTTTTTTAGCTGTACATGAACTACAGGTATATCCAGTACATATACTGTGTGTGTGTGTGTGTGTGTGTGTGTGTGTATATATATATATGTATGTATATATATACTGTACAAACAGGAACGGCTGCATGACCAGTCAGTAGCATTATATGGAGCAAAACAAACAATAACCAAAAAATTACATGTAAAAAAACATTTGCCGACTATTATAGGCTAATTTTTTTTTTTGCAAGTTGCAGGAGTGTAGTGTGGTGAAAATGATGACAATGGAGTAGTGTAGTGGCCTCGTCAAGGTTAGAGTCGCATCCTGCTGCGTTTGGCTTATCTATTAACTTGGCTATAGAACACACACATGCACATTCACTGGGTTTGCATGGCGGGAGGAAGCGGGGGTGGTGGAAAGAAACGCTAATCATCTCCCATCGCACCAAGGTCCTGTCCCTCATTTGAGCCACTCTAAAACATTTTTTTAAAAAGTAGTCAATTAACGTCAGCAAATATGTGCGGAAGTCGCACGGAGTTTATAATGAGACATTCCAAGGCCAAACAAAAAACCCCTTTGCAGAACGTTGCTCAGATTTCCAAGCGATTGTTCGCGTGGGAGGTGATGGAAATAGAAGGAATGGGTTGTCACCCTCCTTGGACCTTCCCCAACAAAACTATTTCTAGTCCTAAGGCTGAGACTTTTTTTTCTTTTAAATATAATATGTTGTTCAAGTGGTGTCCTTCATGAGATCTAATGAGTTTTGGCTTCAGTACACACTGTTGCTTGGCCAAGAAAGAAAAAAAAAACTTATGAGAATAAATTGATATTTTCCCCCCACCGAAAAAATACAGTCTTACCCTCAATAGAGTGAAGTCCTTTTTTACTTTGACCAGGAAAATATATGCGTGTGTATACATATACAGTATATATATATATATATATATATATATATATATATATATATATATATATATATATATATATATTTTTTTTTTTCAGAAAAACTAAAACGTTTTGCTACGAATGCAACTTTTTTTCTGAAAAACTAGTTTACTCACCAATAGTTGTGATTTTTTTCCTGTTAAAAATGAAATTTTCAAGTTGGCACTTTATTCTAAAATTAGTCTTGATTTTACAGGAAAAAAACAATCTCAAAAGGAAATGTTTTTCTAAAAAAAAAAAAATAGTTGACAACTTTGTTACCCCTTTTGTTAGGGTTTTCCTGAGCCGCCCTCCCCCCTCCCCCAAAAAAAAAAAAAATGGTACTGGATGCCAGTTGTGTACATCCAAAATGTTCTCTGATGTTAGCACTCCCTTCCACCACATACTCAATGTAAAAAAAATATAAACTTGAATTGTTATTTTGTACCTCAAAAAGTTAATTCTCAAAGTCCTTACATTTATTTTTTATTTATTTTATTCAAGTACAGTGTGTCAACATGTTTGAGGTTGAATTTAGATTTTTTTTCCGGTGCTGATCTTTGTTTTGTGTCGCTTGATTCAAGTATCTTCGAAACATCTCATGCTAAAAAAATAACTAAAAGAATGTGTCCTTGTATCCTGCTGATATCGTTTCCGATCGAAATCGGTATCGGAGAGTACTCGAGCGTACGATATTGGTATCGTATTGGGACCCCCTTTCGGATCTTTTTTTTTTGGGAGGGGGGAGGAGTCGCAACTTGATCGTTTTTTTTTTTCTCAGAAGAAAATCTTGTTTTTCATAAAAGTCGGTTACAACTTAAAAAAAAAAATATTATTCCCTTAAGAATGACACTTTCAAAAGAGAGAAAAAAAATCGCATGATAGCACAATATTTTTTGAAGAAAAATACTTGTTACAATAAGGGTCTGTCTTTCTTTGGAGAGAAAAAAATGCTAAACAATCATGTAATACGATGACAATGAAGCTGTAAAAAATAAAAATAAAAAAATAAAGAAAATGCGAAATCGTGAGAGTGCAGTATTTATTCACTTTAGAAAAAAACAAGCCTTAGGTCATGAAGAAATTTGTGCTTCCTGAAGTGACGTGTGTTTGTGTGTGTGTGTGTGTGGGGGCGGGGGGGGCTGCATTGTTCCAGTGGCGCCCTTGGGTGGGATTTGATGTTTTTTGGCCTCGGCGTCGTCGCGTTGCTGGGGAGCTGACCCGCCACTGCGTCTCTTGTGGTCTCCTCGGCTGACTTTTTGATCCAAATGTTGCCCGCCTGTGACCATAAATGGTCAACGATTCAAATCCCCCACGATGGAGATGTCTTGACTCATAAGGAAGCGAACAAAAAGCCAATCCGAAATCCAACAAAAGAGGTTTGACCCCAAACGCGCGCCTTGACGTCCGGCCTTTCCGCACCTTCCCTGACCCCAAAGTCCGGTCAACAAAGAGCCGCTTGGCGTAATCCGCAGCAGATGTTCGGCGGTGTGAAGATTTTGCCGGTGAATCACGGGGAATGTGCAAACTCACCGGACGCGCGGCGGAACCGTTGCCTATCGCAACAGCTGACGTCAGGAAGTCCTGGGGCACAAGTGGGAAGGCGGAATGGCCCGTTGTTGTCAAGCGGGTCTCCGGGGTCTGACAGACGCAAGCACCGTTAGATGTACGGGATATTGTTCTTTTGTGTTAGGCTTCCTTGTAAGCTTAACCAAATCTTATTTACTCCATCCGAATGACGTCTTGTCCCCCAACCCCCCCACAAAAAATTAAAAAAATAAAATAAAATCAGATTTTGCCACCTTAGTCAGCTTAATTAAAAAAAAATTATCCTGAAAAATGTTACTGAGCCTACAACATTAAAAAAAAACAAAAAACACGTTTCCCCAGTAAGATTGACATTCAAAAATATATTTTCATGAAAATACAGCGGAACCTTAAGTTACAAATTTAATCGTTTCCCTGAGCCCGTCTATAACCTGAAACATTCATAAGCTTACATGCAAAAAAGTTATAGTTCATCATGATGAACTATAAATATATAATTGTTCTTTAAAAAATATATAAACATTTTTAGTTTTTTGCTGAGAAAAAAATTTATTTTGAGGTTGTAATTTTTTTTCTGAGGAAAAAAAAAATCCTGTAATCTGCTTTTTTCATTTTACAGGATTTTTTTGTTGGGAAAAAATATCATCTCATTTGTGGAATCACCAAAAACTGAAGGTTGTATTTTTTTCAGTGTAAAAAAAGTTGCTACTCACAGTGAGAGGGAAAAAAAAAATATTTTTTGTGGGGACAATTTTCTGAGAAGTCACATTTCTTTCATCTAAAACTACTTTTTGCTTCTTTTATTATTCTTTTTTTTTTTTTTTTTTGACTGAATGTGGTGAGCTTGTGCGTCGATGTTATTCAAGCAGACCCGGCAGAGACGAACCCCACTTGCGGGCCCCGTGGCGTCTCGCTCCGCTAAGATAAGAGCAAAGGTGACCAAGGTGATGTTTGGCACGGTGCCTCGGTCCTTGGCTAGCACACCCTCCCACCACTACGCACCCCACCCCCCGCCCCCCATCTCCACCCCACCCGTTGCTAAGCTCCTTTGTTTGTGTGCTGCTCTCTCTCCATTGGCATGAGTAGTGCGGATCGGGTTACATGTGGGAATGAGATGGAGCGTTAGCTCAGCGCTTCCTTTGTCCCCCCCCCCCCCCCACCCACCCCCCCGCTGGGAATCTCGACGCTTTTACGTAAAATCCAATCACGGACCACTTGAGCAACTTTGGAGTTGACACACACACATACACACACACACGCACAATATATATTCACTATTGATATTATTTGCTGTATGTACGCCTCACTTTCATTTGTTACAAGAATAAATTTCTTCCTGGAATTTTTTTCTGAAAGTCCCCTTTAAAATATGACATTACGGTTAGAAGGCTGCAACCAAATTGTAATCCTGTAAGAATTTTTTTTTTTCAAACAAAAAACGTTTTTCAAACTAAAAGCCTTTCTATGGGGGGAAAAAAATATTATAATTGCACTTGCAAAAAGTTATTACCGGTACATGTTCCCGTTTGTGGTTTACCACGCTCGTGTACTGTCCAGGAAGTCAAGGATAAGCAAATGGTATTTACGCTATGCACAGAATGTATGTCTGAGTGTGTGCATGTGTGCATCTATGTCAGGGGTCACCAACCTTTTTGGAAATTGCAAACTACTGTACGTCTTGGCTACTGATGAATGCAAAAAAGGTGACTTACTGTTTGAAGTAATACATTTCCTCAAATTATATTTACTAATGTGATCATGGTTTGATTAATAATTTAATTATATTCACTTGTGGGCGGCCCGGTGATTGCCTGGTTAGCGCGTCGAACTCACAGTGCAGAGGTTGTGGGTTCGATCCCGGCTGTGGCCTTCCTGTGTGGAATTTGCATGCTTTTCCTGTGCTTGCGTGGGTTTTTTCCGGGTACTCCGGTTTCTTCCCATATTCCAAAATACATGCATGGCAGGTTAATGGAACACTATAAATTGTCCCTGGGTGTGAGTGTGAGCGTGGATGGATGCTCGTCTCTGTGTACCCTGCGATTGGCTGGCAACCAGTTCAGGGTGTCCCCCACCTACTGCCCGAAGACAGCTGGGATAAAGTGGATCAGAAAATGGATGGATGGATATTCACTTCTGGACGGTTGACTGGCTTGCACATCGGCCTCACAGTGCAGAGGTCCAGGGTTTGACTCCGGACTCCGCCATGAGGTCCTTGGGGGTCCTAGCTGGTGGTGGTTGGTGACATTCATCTAGTGGAGATGATTGTATTTTCTGGAATCTTAATGGGACATGTTTGCCACCGAATTCTTTTCACTTCAAACCCCAATTTATGCTTCAACTTTACAGATACCACAACTGCTGTGCGGGCAGCGTGTGTTATTTGCCATTCATAGTCGGACATTTCGTCCACTTAATTAATCCATTAGGCAAGTGGTTTATGCCAAAACAGCCCTGAGTGATGATCTCGTTTCCATGGCGATTTCCCCCACCCCCCCTCTCTCGGTTTTCCCGTTTCTCTGCATTCCCCGGAACGCTTCCTTTTCTATTCAGCCCGCCGCTATACATTAAAATTCCCTGCCAGTGAGCCACGGCCCAAGTTGAAAAGTTCAAATGAAAAAAAAACAAACTCAAAGAAACCCTCCAAGTTAATGGAGCCGATGCGATGTGTTTGGTCTTCTCCGCAGGTCCGAACGCTCTTTGTCAGCGGGCTGCCACTGGACATCAAGCCACGGGAGCTCTATCTTCTCTTCAGACCATTTAAGGTGTGTTTGAATGTTTCCAGTGCACGGATGAGCAAGGGCTATTCTTAGTGGCTGTTCTTTCCACCCGTCAATTGTAGCGGCCATTAACAGTGATGAAATAAACGGCAACGGAAAGTCGCCCAAGGTTCAAGTGTCTGACTTTGGAGAGGCGAGGTTCAATTGTGGCTGACGATTCGCACCATTTTTTAAAAAAAATCCTGATATTATCGTCTTCTTCCTTCCAGGGCTATGAAGGTTCCTTGATAAAGCTCACCTCCAAACAGGTAGGCTCGGAATTAGAATGCGGTGATGACAATTCGAATGTGGTGCCATCCATTCATCCGTCGAGTGGACACGGTTCAAATTTGGGAGCAGTCAAAGAAAATTTGTGGGACGGGTTGGTCTGAAGGACTGCTGAAATCAAATGTCCAAAAGTCACATAAAATGACTTCTTCATTCCAACATGCCCAACTTCGCTTGTCTTTTCAGGCATGGCTTCTTCAGACTTTTTCATGCGTCTAACTCAGGATACATATGCCTGCCAAATTTCATTTTACTAAGTGAAACTGGCTTTTTGGGCGATATTAAAATAAATAAATGATGAAATAAATCCATAGAGGTGTTGCTGTAAATGAACAAATTGACCCTAAAATGTGTGAGTCATTCCAAAAATGGTAGACGCCCTTTGGGTTTTTCAGGCATGGCTTCTAGAGACTTTTTTTGGTGGGTCCATTTATGATAGACTGCCAAATTTGATGTCGCTAAATTAACGTGACTTCAAGGGCAGCCTTTTTTAATTCATCTTAGTCGATTTTTGTGTTTTATGATGAAGTCATCCAACTTAGCCGCCACGACACCGGCGTGGAAACAGGAGTTCAGAACATTCACTAGCCAATTAGACAACACAAAATCGTTATGCCCAAAATTGACCACATCATGGCTGTGGCCAATAAATGTTTTTAATGTTGTACGCACAAAGTGGAAGAGAGAAAAAAAAGTTGTGGAAAAAAAAATCATAGTTGTAAAAGAAAATAATTGACTGAGCAAGATGTCCCCAAGCAAGTAATGACATTTAGCTTACAAAAAAAAAAGTCTCGGTTGTCTTGAAAGTTGTGTATTTTTACTGCCACGCTATTTCCTATTTTAAGCCAAACTTAAGTTGTCACACCTTGTCACGGTTTTGAAGAAAAAAAAATAAAACATCCTTGAAGCAAGTGAAATCCTCTTGCGCTTAAATGGCCCGCTAAGACAAAAAAAAATGTCTTGCAAACGGAGCAAGCATACTTTATACCTTGATTTGAGATGTTTTTCATCTGGGTTAGTTTGGAGTTTTTGGAGCATAAAAGACAAGTGGGATGAAAGGCTTTCCGTAGCCATGCCGCCAATGGGGAGTCATTTCCTTATAAAGCAAGAGGCCCATCTCAGGCCTTTTCTATTTATATGTTCCTGTTTTGCTTTTTCTCTCTCTCCCTCCCTCCCTTTCTCCCCCCCCCCCTCTGTGTTTTTCAAGTCCTCCCCCCTTGTTCAGAATTCCCATAACCCCTGTTTTTCCAGATCACTTACAACAGATCAACCCCACGGGATATTTTCATTCCCCTCCATACCCGTCGAATAATAATAACTACCCCAATTGTTGTCTCTTTCCCTGTGCTCTTCTTTGCCGCTTAGCCAAGATGCAAAAATCAATTTTCAACCTTTTTTTTTTTGGGGCCACACTTTTTCATCTCGGGCTTGTCTATCACATTGCTTCCATATTTGGGCAAAGGAGGGGAACGGAGGGATGAGATCTGCAATGCTCTTAAGATTCATAAACAGCCTTGAGCGTCAAAGTGAAGAATATGACTAAACGGGATGGGGTGGGGGGCTCATAATAATAGTTGTTTTTATGCTTAGTCCATAAGAGGAAATACAATGTTCATGGCATTTTTAAATAAAAAAGCTTTTGCCTCCGAAGCGGAAGAGCCACTCTTTTCCCTCAGTTTTATAAACGGACTACGACACTGAGGGGAATACAACCAAACAGGGTGGGGGTTGAATGTTTTTTTTTTCCCTTACAAGGAACACGTCTATGCCACTCAGACAGGACTGCCGAGTCAGTTTTTTTTTTCCCCTAAACCATGTTTCTTTCCTCCCCAGCCGGTGGGCTTTGTCAGCTTTGACAGTCGATCAGAGGCGGAAGCTGCTAAGAATGCCTTGAACGTAAGTGTCACGCCCTCTCCGCCAGCATCCCATCACACGCAAAGTGAAGCATCTGTGTCTCTCACGCGCGTGTTTACCGCCAGCGAAAGCTGGGGGGTGGGGGGGGGGGCAAAAAGGGGGCAAGGTCAGACACCTAAGCAAGCGCTCGTTTCACACGTAAATACAAGATATTGATCTCTGGCTTACTTCGCAGCTCATTATTTCACAATTGAGCTAAGGGCCTTGATAAGAGGCTTTCCAGATCTTTAAAAAAACAACAACAACAAAAAAAAACCCAATCATCTTCTCGCACACATTTTGTACGCCGGCCCGAATTTCTCACAGGACTCTTTCCAAATCTGCCTTAATAAGATAATCGTGCTCCGACTATGTTAGATAGATATTTCTTGAAACAATTATTCATTGTGAAAACTTATTTCTCACCTGTCTTGTTTTCTCATGTAAAAAAAAAAGTTTTTACATTCATTTGACAATTAAGTATGCTAGATGAGATGACGCAACTCAACTTTGCGATGGCAATTTAAAGCGGTATTTCACACGTGCGACATTTGCACCAGTGAAAAGTTCATATTTTGTCTTCAACCCTTCCATGCACCCCGTAACCTGATAACATGAAAAGCTGTCCACTGTAGTAATTGTTGTCCCTTGAAAGGCCTAAATAATTTGATAACTTTGTTTTTTAACAATAAGCCATAACAGCCAACACGATGTAATAAGTGTGAGATTTCACTTTTGATGACATAAACTTTAAGGCTGGGCAATAATTCAATCTTGATATGTATTGCGATAGACACGTGAGCAATCTCAAAAGAAAATGCCACAGATAAAATGTTCCAAAGCCAGACCGTGGCATTGCGCGTGTTGTAGGCAGTGCGGGGCCGCCTCCAAACAGGAAATGGAGTAGTTAAACCACCAAAATAGAACCCCCTTCAACAACAAATAAGAAGCATCATATCCAATGAAGAAGTGGCTAAACCAACATCTCAGTAGTGTGCAGTTCTTAAGCGCAGTGAAAGAAGAATGTAACTTCATTCAAAGTCCAGTCGACTCAGTACAACTCTTGCAATAAAATGATATTGTGCATACTTACCCAATTAAACACCTCTAAATGGGGAGATGGTGTACAATAAAGGAATTCCCTGTCTTAGTTGTGCTAGCGGCAGTGTTAGTCATATCCGATCTTTGTATCGCAAGCCGCTCACATTTTGGACATAACGACCCAGATGGTGCCACCCGCGCCGAGGCCTGAGATGGTTTGACAGGATGCAGTGATCCTTCTGTCAACTAAGCTCATCTTCCACCACTGGCTCAATAAAATTACTCGGCACTGCATTTGTTTTTAATGTTAGCCACGTGGCCTGACCTCTCTCCAACTGTAAACCCCCGTCTCTGTTCATTATACACGCACATGTGCCTGCCTGTCCTTGTGCACACCGGTGATTCAACAAAACCTGCAGAAGTACACTTTTTTGGGGGAAAAATGTTAAACAACATGCCAGTATACACCTCGTTAGCTGTTTCAATCTTTTATGGTCTTGTTTTTCTTTGTGTCCTCCTCCTTGTCCAGTGTAAATCGCACACTTGACGTCTCATTGGTCGCAACATTGTACCCGAGTGTTGAAAATGTTGCAATAGAAGTGAAATGCATAATTATAGAGATGCATTTTTCCAAGCTAAACTACAAACTTTGCAATTAATTAATTACTACCAATTAAGCCACACAAAATTCATGAAGCCTTCCTTTCATGTTTAGACCAGGTCCACTATCATTTTTTTATGTTCTGTTTGTAAAAGATACCTTTTTGAACACTCGTGTAATGATTGAGAATGCTAAAGTGCATTCCCATATTGTGTCTTTGTGATTTCCGGTGGTTGCGTGACCGAAAAAGCAAAACAAACAATGCCAGGCTACGGTGTGACATGAGCACTGATGTTGAAGTCTTGCGATTACAGCTGTGTATTAAAAAAAAAAAAAAAGCCTATTTGTCCGATTTTGGGAGGGTCCCGTTGCACTTCCTTTTAACTGCACCTCCTGATGTTTCTGGAATGTTGCTTGTTCGGTATAATGACGCCAAACAAACTCGTCCGTATTTCAGTGTGCATATACCGACCCGCGGGATGCGCACAAACAGTCTCAACTATTGTTTACTCAGAAAATGATTTACATATTTTCCTCCCTTTTTGATGCACACCAGGCATCAAAAAGCTGCCATGCTCCCACATGAGGAGGATTCTGAGCTGTCACACTAGTGTGAAAAATGCAAAACAAAATGAGTAAACTATTTCAGGAAAAAGATAGACCAAAAAAAAAAGATTAAACACGTGCTTTGCACATTAAATCCGAACTACCAAGGTGAGTCGCAAGATTTTACATTGATTTTTAGCAACCTAATCTCCGAAAAGCATAAAAAAAGGTAACTAGTAGTTGTAACATGCAAAAGAAATAAAAATAAAACGTTGTAGGATTAGATCCTACTATGTAGCGGTCTCGCATGAGTGTAAGCAATAATTAAGCAATAATTGCTGAAGTTGCTAAACAAGCCGAAAAAGGCTCAAAGACCCTGTGCATGACATCATGCGGTACGCCGGACACATCACGTTCCAGTTTTCATTTGTCAGCCATCATCACATTTGGCGAAACGAAATGCCACGCTAATCCGCAACTGAGCCATTTATAACTGACGCCCCCCCCCCCCCCCCACTCTCCCCCCAACCCAAGATTGCTTTCTTGCCTGTAAATTCTATCTTGTGAGTAACACAGAAGGAGAAAAGATACATGAAAGCTCTTGTCGGACACCTGATCAACAAACCCAGCGTGCGAAAAATAGAAATGTCAAAGACCTCCATGAAAACTCGCGCCTCAGTTGTCTAAATTTGTTCATCATCGCTTCATGAAGGCGCTCACGTTTATTTATAAGCTAAGAAAAGTAGATGGTGAAACAAAGTGTTCCTAAGGTCTCTGTGCTTCGAATGTGCATTACCTCATCGGCATTAAATCATGCTTTTTTTTTTCTTCCCAAGATGGCGCCCGAGTAGGCAGCCTTTGGCAAGTGCTCTTCAAGAGCCTTGCTTTTTTGTTCTTTTTTGCTGTTTTTGTCTTTTGTTTTGTCACGTTGTTTCATCGTGCAGACCTGATATGGACTGTTTTCAGCGCTTTTTGGCCACGACATTCGTCAAAGGAGCAGTATCTGTGCTTGGTGGTTGCGCCTTCTCGGCAGCACGCCTGTACCAGCACAGATTTTGATTGGGAGGAATGTCGGCGCCATTGACTGTCGGTGCTGGACACACCTGGGGCGCTTGTGTTTTTTGCGCCAGTAATGGGCAGCATTTTTCACAACCCCGATTTATTCAGCGGCTATGTCAGCGCTGTTGGACAGTCTGCGTTGGTGCGGTGGGATGAATGGCTGCTGAAGTTTAGGATGAGGATAGAGGAGAGTTGGCGTAGTGCACCAATGCGTATTTGGAACTGTGAGTCGCCGCTCGGAATTGAAATGGATTTCCACGGGACAGGAGAAGTGAACCAATCTCTTTTTTTGTCAATGGATGCTACAGCTTCTTGTTGACTTTGAAACTTAGCTTGTAGCTGACGTGTGCACATTTTGAGCATGACGTCTCTGATCCACTGGTTAAAGGAAACTTTGATTCTCTCCTCTTTCATCTCAAACTGCTTCAAACAACAAAGCATGTGATGGAAAAGTGGTTAGAACTGCATGACTGTCCGTGTTTTATGTTATGTGTTGTGTTTATTATTTTACTTTATGTTAACCGTTTTGTTAAGCGCTTTGTTACAGCTGCCGCTGTTGTGAAAGCGCTATATAAATCAGCATGTATTGTATTGTATTGTGTGATTCACAAACCATTTAATTATTTTGCCTTCTACTTAATTATGTTGTTATTCTGTTTTTATGAAATGTAATATCGTAGAGATACCTTTTATGTTTAAAAAAAAAACACATGACAAACATTGTTCTTGTTTTGGGGTTGGAGTAGGGTTGTGAGAGGCTGGAACGGATTAATGGCATTTCCATTCATTTCAATGTGGCAACATGATTTGAGATGTATAAAAATGTGTACCAAAACAAACTCTTCTCCATTTTTTTGATCTCAGGGGGTCCGCTTTGATCCGGAGATCCCACAGACCCTCCGGCTGGAATTTGCCAAGGCCAACACCAAGATGGCCAAGAACAAGCTAGTTGGCACCCCCAACCCTCCTTCATCCCAGCAGAGCCCCGGCCCACAGTTCATTAGCAGAGACCCGTGTGAGTACTGCAGTGAAACCGCTTCAGTTGACAACAATTATGTTCCTCTTTTATTTTTCCCGTAGGAAATAAGGGATTGAATCAGTCCCAGGGTCCCGCTGTCGCCGTCGTAAAAACTTTATTAACTGTCCAGGCTTTTACAGTCACAGAGTGCAAAAATAATTGTAAATAGTATCATATAAAAGTGATTAAAAAAATCAAGGTACAAAAAAAAGGCATTGTCATAGTGCAAGCTGGGCGTGACATGTCTTAGTTTTTAGTTTCAAAAAGTTAACTATTCATCTGAAAAGTAGTTTTTTTTTTTTTTAAAGCAGTAAAACATAAAAAGTATGTGGACAAATCACGGAGGGGCAGTGGAAATACTAGTTAGAGGCGGCAAATGACATGGCACAATTTTTCACATTCTTTGTTGTCATGCAAGTGCACACAACGGTCAACAATTTTTTTTAATTGCGATTGAGATGCAAATACATACTGCCATCAATTTTTTTTCTCCAGTACATCAAGTTTTCATCATAAAAATAAAAATATTGTCATATATTTAGTAATATTTATGAATTAAGGGTTAGGTTCGGCAACGGGTGGAATTGTTTTTTTTTTTCTGAAACGCCGTAACTATAAATTACAATGTATGTTAAAATACATATTGTGCAAGCTATTATAACAATGAAATTATCTTTAAAAAACCTGATGTGCTCGAGAAAAAAATTAGACATTTTTAAAATAAGCCTCAAAAATACATGAAGGGATGCAAAGTTATCTCAGATTTAAAATGTCTGTTGACCATCATCCACAGAAATATTCACCACTGTTTAACAAAGTAAAACGTAAATAACAGTCAAACAAGTGAAGAAGTGTTTCACGCGGTTATGATTAACAACATTTTTCCCGGAAGATTTAAACTCTTTGCTGTATTTGAGTTGCGGGCAAGCCAGGTGTGTTTGTAGTGCGATAGCCCCGAAAGTTCAACATTCCCCCCCCCCCAGAAGCTTCCGGATTCCACAGTCATGCTGCAACCGCTCTTTGCCGCATTCTTCCCTCAATGAGCAAATAAACGCTCTTATCTGAAAAATGTGGTGCCAGAGAAAGGGTATGGGTGTGTGTGTCTGTAGGGGGGAAATAAGGGAGCCATTACGGACACGATGACGTCATCGCTCTCAGAGAAACGGCAACCATTTTGTGATAAGGTGTTGTTTGCTTCATTGTGCTCGCTTTGCAATCCAAGTGCTCTTTTCCTCGATTCCCGCTGTGCGCCGTCACCTCTCTTTTTCGCTCACCGGCTCGTTTTATGGACTCCTTTCAGTAATCGGACCGCCTCGCAGCATAATCACTTGGAAGCCAAGAGGCTAGTTGTCAATCAAACAAACCAGCAATGATAGGGGAGCTAATTTTAGATTGACTTTCTTGTTCTCTTTAACTATTTATGTCACGTTTCAGCTGGTTTACTTTCTGCGGCATTGTACTTGGAAAACACTGGGTTTGAAAATGTCTTTTTACAACATCGTAATGTTTCCATTTAAAATCAAAGTGATCTTTCGACTTCTCTTTACACATTTGAAAATAGGAGGAAAAAATATAGGTGATCATCAGTTTCATTTTTGGTTGAAAAAAAAGAAAGCCGTGACTGTTTTGTTCTATTTGCCTTTTAGGATGAGCACCGCTTATTTTTACACTTATATTACAGCTTACAATGCTAATACAAAATAGCAGTTGTCTTGTCGCATTTTTGTCATGACAAAAAATCAAAACTAACACCATGATGATTCATTGACTTATTTTTTTAATGTTCAATAACTTAAAAAAAATCTGCGAAGCGGCCAAGGTACAAGCAAAGTTAAGTCAGTTTCTTTTTTTTTTTTTTTTATAAAAAAAATTCTCTATTGGAAAATGTAAGCATGAGCATTCCTAGTATCTAAACAAAATATCAAAAAATGCAATCGGTTCTTAGAATTTGTAAAAAAAAAAGAAAAAAAACAACTTCACAGTAAAATAAGAGAACAAGAAAACGGTCATGACTTTAAAAAAAAAATCTTGAACAACACTGTCGTGTCGCAAATTTTCTTTTTGAAACAGACTCGTTGTTCATAGTAAAACAGGAAAACTATAAAACTGTTGCAAATGTCCATTTGCCTTTTATGACGAATGACGTCAAATATTATTCAAGTGCTGCTACTTGCCAAATGTAACACACTTGCAACTTTCTTTGCCTTTTATGGTGGACCGATTTTTTTTTTTTTCTGTCAAAAACGTAAAATGGTCCAAACTTGTTGCGTCAATGACAGCCAAGGAGTCAATTTGGGATGCTCCACCCATCCCCGCCCTCGCATAACCTTTGAGCACCCGGGTTGACCCTCAACGGCCCCCCCTTGCCCGTATCGCAGCCGTGCAGCGGCCTCACCCCACGCCCGGTCTTCTTCTTTCCACAGATGAGCTCACAGTGCCCGCTCTCTATCCCGGCAGCCCAGACGTGTGGGCCTCGTACCCGCTGTACCCGGCGGAGCTGTCGCCGGCCCTCCCACCCGCTTTCACCTACCCCTCCTCTCTCCACGCTCAGGTAACCACGGCGCACCCCCCCTGACCCCCCTGCCACCGCGTACCCATCCCTAAGCACTCTTTCCACCCACCACATCTGCCCCCTCACCCTCAATCCGCCTGCGTCGCTTTTCCGATGGACTGGAACGTGTGACTACGATGGAAAAAAATGTACAGTGGAAAGAACCGAAGGGAAACAAATAAATGGGGACAAATAAATGCCTCCCTCAGATCGATGGCTCTGTTTTCTCCCCAATTAGAAGAACTCTATTAAATGCGATTATTCACACACGGACGGCGAATAGTTTGCTCCGTGCTAAGCCCAGAAAAAGGAGGCATTTATTTTTCCTCATCTTAGTGGTTCTCAACCTTTTTAGAGTTACCGAACCCAACCAGTTAATATGCACATCCACCGAGCCCTTCATGAGTGAAAAATAAATATATATTTTTTTTACAAATTCAATATATTAACAAAAGAACCATTTATTAAAAACAGAAAAAAGTTAATACAATTTCAAGGGATAAGATTTTTTTTTAATTAAACGACATACTATCACGACAGTCACACGTTGATTACTCGGCGAACTAAATTTTCCATGCAATATCATGTGATCGTCTGCAGCCAGTCATGGCCAAGCGGGTATGTCATAACTACCATATTGGCCTGAATATACCCGGTAGTCCAGTGGTTAGCACGTCGGCTTCACAGTGCAGAGGTACCGGGTTCGATTCCAGCTCCGGCCTCCCTGTGTGGAGTTTGCATGTTCTCCCCGGGCCTGCGTGGGTTTTCTCCGGGTGCTCCGGTTTCCTCCCACATTCCAAAAATATGCATGGCAGGCTGATTGAACACTCTAAATTGTCCCTAGGTGTGAGTGTGAGCGCGAATGGTTGTTCGTCTCTGTGTGCCCTGCGATTGGCTGGCGACCGATTCAGGGTTTCCCCCGCCTACTGCCCGAAGACGGCTGGGATAGGCTCCAGCAACCCCCCCGCGACCCTAGTGAGGATCAAGCGGCTCGGAAGATGAATGAATGAATGAATGAATGAATAAGACGGTGTTTTTTTGCATTGGAATAAGACTGAAAAAGTGGGGGTCGTCTTATATTCGGGGTCGAGACGTTATACCCATTCACGACGCTAGATGGCGCCAGATATCATTGAAGCGAATGCTGAACTTGACTCCCCAGGCCAAAGTGAGCATCTGTCATGAAGAATAATAATAAAAAATAGCGGTAGCATGAAGAAGAAAAATAAAAAATACTGGTAAGAAAGAAAAGAAAAGAAAATAATAGAAGAGATAACAGAAAATGGAGAAACGTAGCGACAATCTGGAGAAAAGTGGGTCGAAGATCGGCCAGGTCAACCGGCAGCTGAGGAGAAGTTATGATGTAATTTACATTTCAAAAACCAGAAGCCATTCATTTACAAATGGGATTGCACTTTAGTTTACATATTTAAATGTTCAGATATTAAGATTTGAATGAGGCAAAATAACATGTTTTTTCTTTCAAATATATTGTTATAATAATTTGTTTCAGATGTACTGTAATTATTTTCTGTATAAAAATTAATTTGGTGTTGAAAAAGTCTTTTTTTCAAACTTGAGTCTTGGAAAAAGAGGGGGTCGTCTTATAATCAGGGCCATCTTGTATTCGGGCCAATACGGTAATTGAGGCGTTGAGTCGGGTGCGTCTTACCCTCCATGGCAGAGGCTTGGTCGAACCCCTGAGACCAACTTACCGAACCCCCGGCGTTTGATTGAACCACTGTCTTGGACTCTATCGATCGATCAGACATCGACGTGACTGTCGAACACCGAAGAAAGGAAGCATCTATTTGCGGGAGGCGTCATGCTAGGTGCTGCTGTTTTGATTAGCAACTCAGTTGAAAAGGGCTCTGTGTTTGAAAACTAGGACTTAGAATTTGCTAATTCCTGATGTGGTGGAAGGGAAGCGTCAACCTTTAACTAATTGGGGCGCGGCATCTACAGTTTTCATAATTTTAGCTACTTTGTTAAACCACCCCCCACTTTTTTTTTTTTGGTTCCGCCAGCCTTTTATCCTGTTTATCAAGTGCCTTTAATCTACAACGCTCCAGCGCGACTCCCCAGTAGAGTTCATTATTGATCCCTGACAATTTCTTCCCATGAAGCCGTTGGCACGCCTTCCGCCGGGTCTTTCTCAGCTTAAGCCGCATCAAGCATATTTTTAGCACCAAAAGGCCCTCGCTATTTATTCTTGCAAGCCCTTTTTATCTTTGCTCGCATTTCCATACGTGTGATTCGACGGCGGCGGCGCGAGATGATGACAGCTGGAGAAATGCATTTGAACGTGCTGACGTCTCAGATGCTCAATGATTCCTATTGTCTTTTTTTTTTTTAATAGATTCGCTGGCTCCCACCTGCAGATGGAACTCCTCAGGGATGGAAGTCGA
The DNA here is from genome assembly GCF_025434085.1 of Hippocampus zosterae. NCBI lineage: Eukaryota > Metazoa > Chordata > Actinopteri > Syngnathiformes > Syngnathidae > Hippocampus > Hippocampus zosterae. The sequence goes on along the minus strand of NC_067451.1, from coordinate 6,590,310 downwards.
GGCAGTTCTGCTGAAGTATGTGTGAGTACCATGAATTTGTGCACATGTGGATGAAAGAAAGCGGCGTCGGGCCGGCACGGGCAAGTCGTTTTAGAATTGATGATCGTATCTATGACTCCATCGAATACTCGTGACTGCATGCTGCTTTTTTGGCTAGCAATGGAATGCTAGTATTTAATGAAATTTCCTCTGTTGTTCGTGTGGAAATTTAAAACCACAAATCTCTTCCTGCGTGGCGTATCCAAGTCAGTCGCCAGTCATGTGCATGTGTATATTTTATCAATGTTTTTATTTTATTTTATTTTTAATGCGCAAGGCACCAGTCTTGCTGTCACTAGAACCGTCCTACCATGAAAGACAGGAAGAAACATATTGTTAAGACCCCTTAAGGGGGGGAAGTTAGCGAATGTGTCGGTAGCGGTTAGCACAGAGGCTAACATTGACTGATCTCAGCTGAATCCCGCGAATTTGGAACATTCACACTTCAACTTAACCCGGATGGGTTAGCGATGTTAGCATCACTGCTAATTATTCAATTGTGTCTTCAAATAACAGTAGCCGCGTATGACAGCTTGCTGTTAAGAAACATCATATGCCAAGCAACATTTGGTGTAGGAATACAGAAAAATTGCAATAACTATAAAAAAAAAAGTATATTAACCCTTTCATGCACCCTCTAACCTGATAGCATGATAAGCTGTCCACTGTAGTGACTGCTGTCCCTGAAAGGGTTCATTAAATAAAATGAATAATTAAAAAACAAATAAAAGCGATCAATAGAGTCCCTGTTAATCCCCCGTGATCAAAGTCGATGAAATGAGTGAAGTGGCCACCTTGGAGCCGTGTGACAAGAACAGTACCGACCCCCACGGTGCGCCGCTGTTTGCCAAGCCAAATTGTATTTGACATGCGTGCCTCAGCGGCACGCGGGTGTCTTCAAAGACGACCTCATAGCGGACATTAATGCCAAGTCAACTGAAGGGAAAGGTAATCCGCATTTTCCGTTTGACAAAACATGACGGTGGGAGCAGGCGTGGGTTTGGGGGGAAAGGGGGGGGATCTTGTCGAGAAGAGCGATACTCGTATACTGGATGTCGTCTGACCACTGGCCCCGAGGAGCTTTTTTTTTTTTTTTTTGCGGAAGCGACGGTTCCCGCCCAATGTTGGACCAACTCCCATCACTGGTTCCAGCTGGGGCCCCTTTCTAATAAGGAAGCGGGGTTTTGTTCCCTTGCCCCACCCCCACGCCCCACATCCTCCCCCCCATTGACATGTAACGCTCAAGTCCAAGCGCGCTGTCCCTGTGTCTGCGTTCCGCAGCCAGAGACTTGTCAGCTGGCCCGCATTCATCGCCGGCCGGCTATTGCCATTACGTGAGAAACACAGCCGGGGCCTAAGGGCTTTTCTCCAGATTACTGGGGCTTCGAGCACCCCCCCTCCCCCCATCCCCGACCCTTTCTAAATTGTGTTGTCCATGTGGAGGCCACCAGTTGGTTTATTTAACTGTAAGCGTGACAAAACCAAAAATTTATAGTTCCAGAATGGACAAAAACGAACACTCCCGCTAATCCTTACCCGTACCCGTACCCCAACCCCCTCCCTTTGCTTTACCCATACATCCTTGCTCGTGTCCAGATCAACATATGGCACGGTGTCAACACCATTTCTAAAATAATATTCAATGTAACTTTCTTGGTCTGACCTATGAGACAAGATTTCCCAAAAATGAAAGTCAGTGGGTTCCATGTTTTTTGTATTGTTACAAATGGCCTATTTGGCCAAAAACCACCTTAAAATTCGAATGAAATGGTTTGAGCGTTCTCTCTCAAGTTTTACTTAAAAATACAGCATCCACCAGTTTCACGAAATTCCGAGATGAAACAATGTGACGTTTCAAATGCCGACATTTGCCCGAAAAACTCGACGAACCCGGCAAACTGTGGGCAGTAGAAAAGGTCACGTACGTTACCAGTCAAGATATTTTTTTTCATGAATTTATTTGTAATGGTGGATTTTAGAGCTCATTCCGTTTTTAAAATCGGAATTCCACCATACGGCAGGCCACACGGCGCACTGACCCTTATTAGCTTGCGCGGCAATTTGTTTACCTTTATATGGAGCTTCATGGAGTCTTTCTTTCACCTGATCAATACTAGCTCGGCGCACAAACAACTGTAGGCCACGTTCATATGAGTTGGAGGCAAAACGGCAAAACCCGTCGCACTCGTTGACGAGATGGCAAAACCGCCTCCCGTGTCCTCAAACGCGCCTTGTTGACAGATCCCACATCTTGCGCCTGGCTGCAAATTCTTGCCTGTAACACATTAAGCCGGCAAATCGCTAAAGCGTTCGCAAATGCGCGCCGACGTATTCAATGATCAACCCCAGTCTTTAACCTTGGCCGCCTCAGCCGGAACAAATCAGGGCGGTCTCGGGAAAGTTACGGGCGTCGCATCAGCGAAGCCGAGCGTCGGGAAAGCGCGCGGGTTCTCGTCGATTCGCTCACCCTTGATTGAACGCGTGCCGTCGGGCATTAGCTAGGCCAGCCGTGTCCCTCAAATCTTATTCTTTCCTGCCTCGCAGGATTTCCCTGATGGGCCAATGAAAAAACTGCCCCCCTCCCACCTCTGAATTTTAGAACCTGGGTCTTACCACTTACCACTTACCACTTGCAGTTCTGAAAAAAAAAAATCATCAATACCGCACAAAAATGCAATGTAGCAGCATGCACCTGTGCCACGTACGCGGTTAACAATCAATATTTATCTTGTAACACGACGCAAAACATAAAACGTTCTTATTAAAATACATAAATAATGATTCGCGAAGTGAGGATACATTCAAATCTTACTTGCCTTCTTTTTTTATTTTTTGGGTCAGCTGCAAACTCCCTCTTTAAAGGCTAAGATTTGAGACTGGCATACGCAGTGTGTGCCTAACTGAAAACGACGGGTCTTTGCGTTGGTCTCGGCACGCAAGTGTCTGTCCCGCCAGCTCGGCTGTAAACATCTGTCCGGGCGTTCCTCAGGTTCCTGATGTGTGATGGTGGGCTCGGCCGGCTGTGACGGGCCTCGCTGACTGCCTCTCCGCTCCGATTTGACCCCTCTGGGAGGAGTGACTCCGGCTGCGGTAGCAGCGAACCGTCGGTAAGCGTATAGCTAGCGTCCGCTGATGCTAACGGACAACGACAAAAGGTGTGAAGCTCACACCTTCTTCCTCTCTGCCCTGGGGGGCTTCCTTCACTTTGTGGTGGCAGGGTGTGCTCAGGCTCATTTTGACTCGCGCTGCGTTTGATCTGCCACGAATTTCAATAGTGGAAGCTCTAAAGACCGTTGTTGGAATTTTGAGCAAACTGTCTGGATTTAAAAAAAATACAAAAAATGTCTTTAAAGTTGCCTGACATTTGAGGACTTACCTTAAAGCCGTCCAGTCCAAAAAAAAAAATATGGCAGACACATTGATAAAGTGACAACAAAGCTCATCTTTATATTTTTTTGGAAGCCATTTACATATCGTCACCTCAGTGTTTGGCCTTTGAAACGATGACTAAGGCGGGACTGTGATTGATTATTTCTAGAAAGTTGCCACTAAATTTGAGAAGTTCCTCATTGGAAACGTGGTGGGAATATAAACATTTTGCTTTGGCATGGGCGTTTCCATGTGAAATAAGAAGCTCTCCTTGCCATCATGCAAGGGCATCACAGTACTGGTTTGTTTGTTTGTTTTTCCACATTAGGTCACATTACAAGAATAAGTTGTCATGCAAATGAAGTTGTACCACTGCCTCATATCCCCCCCAAAATAAATGTAGATTTAAGAATCAAGTAATAATCAAGATATTACAGCAATGGAATCTTGGATGGCTATTGGTTGTAATGATACGACTACTCTTAACGTTACTGCTTATCAATGCCGTACACTTACTCGTCAAATATATCCATCTTTTAATATTCTTGTTAGAAATCAGATATCGGAGAGGTAGAAAGTGCAAAATGACGTCCTAAATCAGGGGTGTCCAACTTTGAGATCGCCTATTTAGGACATTTTTGATGTCCCCTTCCTCCATCACACCCGATTTAAAATGAATCCGTATCGTCCTCAGGCTTCTCCGAGCTTTCCGACGAGCTGATCATTTGAATCGGGCTTGTTAGGAGGAGGCCGACATGTAAAACACGCTGGGTTGGGGCCCTCGAGGACCGCAGTTGGCCGGCGCTGGTCTAAATAAATCAAAAATGAATGAGAGTAATTTCTCCAAAACCGTTAGCAGAGTCGTTAAGGGTGGAGCTTATCAATACTCCAGTTTTTAATAATTCAGCCCCTGGGCCAGTTTAGGCTCCATACCCACATCCCGAATCGAGTCGTAACTTTACAAGAACGAAATTGTAAATGTTACGAGAAACAAGTTGCCATGTTATGATGAATAAAGTCGTCATTTAACCCCCCCCACCCCCCCGCATCCCCCCCAAAATGTGATGTGAACATAATCATGATAATGCCATGAAATAAAGTAATTATTCCCCAAAAGTCAGTCTTCCATCCAAAAAAACTTTTACTATTGTAAGTGGAAGGCATCATTTTTACTGGAAAAAAAATACAACTCAAAATTAACCAACGTTTAAGGTTTTAATGACGGCAAAAGGTTTATTTCTCTTTCGTGCTTCACCTCGCCGCCTTTGAGGTTGCTTGCGTCATACTCCCCTCCGTGTGCTTTTACGAGTGTGCAGTCGCCATAGCAACTTCACCTGCTTCTTTTTGGTTGCCCCCACCCCCACCAATCCCCTCCTCTCTTCTCCGCTGTTTCTCGCAGGCCTCGGGACACACCAGACACCCGCCTCCATCACACATCGAGAACCCACCCCTGCCCACTTTTTTTTTTGTTCTTTTTTTTTTTTAAATACCGTTACAGACTCAAGATATCCTGGCGGCGCTCTGGCTACACTTCCGCCAAAGGTCCCCCCCCCGCAGCCCTCTCAGCCCCCGCCCCGCTTTGTTTACAAGTATGCAAGGAGATGTGCGCTCATATGCACGGGCGTGTGGCTAAAGCGCTGCCGGATGGTGAAGATGAAGACGTTATTATCCGACTAAGTAGTCCTTATATCATTCTTATTCGTGTTAGTAGGAATTATTAAGAGCATGACATTGAGACAAAACAAACAAAAAAAAAACAACTAACTAAGATTGTTCCTCCCAAAAAAAAAAATGTTTTTTACGAGAGGTATTTTTGTAACCAATTTAGATGGGTTCATGTTGGCCTAGTGTGGAATTATGATGCAACAAATGAACAAATTATTTACAGTTGTTACCATTTTAAAGGTGTTCTATTGTGAGGGGGGACAATGTGTAATCCCATCATACTGTTGCGAGAAAAATTTAGAGAGAATGGTTGTAACATTTCAAGAAAGAAAGGGGAAGTAGGATTTGCGTTACAACCTCTCCCCACACACTTCCCACCCTTTGACTCGGCTGCGTTCATAAATTCATCTGCAATCTGGCAACACGCGAAGACGCCGAAACGTCAGTTTTATAACGATGTTCAAGTTTTTTTCTTTTGATCTTAAAATGGCTTCCCTTAACCAGAATCCCATGTCGCACTGCCGCGGAAGCTACAATCCTGGTAGATGAATGCGCATTGTGAACTATCGTTGCTTCTTCTTCGTCTTCTTCTTTGAAAGAGGTCAACAAAAAAAAAAGAAGGAGGATCTTTCACTGGAAGTCGCCAAATGGTAGTCATGGCACCCACCTTTCGGTTTGCACAACAAGGTGTATTAATCTACTAGGATTGTACTTTTGTCTTCAATGTGACTTCTGGTTAAGGAAAGCCATTTTAAACTAAAAAGTAAAAGTAACATTGTTATGATATGGATGTTTCCTCGTCCTTCTGCGCGGCAGAAGGCGGAGCTTGCTCTGCTCACGTTAATTTCCGAACGCAGCTGTTTACTTTCCAACGAAAATGCCATAATTTTAACAGACAGTAATAGTCGCATTGAAATCAAAAAGCTGTTGTGTTCCAAGACAGCCGTAAAGTTGCAGAATGTCACATTGCAAAAAAAAAAGTCATGTTGCAAGACTACATTTACAAAATTGCTCTGTCGTGAAAGTAGTCGTCATCTTGTTGCAATGAAAGTTTGAATTTCATCACACTGTTTATAAGGAGGTCCATTATTCCTTGAAAAAAATGAATACATTTGTGCTGTTATGGGAAAAAAGATGGCATTTTGCCATAACAAGACAATTGTAATAAATTATGTGTTACTAAAACCATTCCCCGTTTTTCACCCACAAACACTGGTTGTGCTCGTAATATAAAGATTTTTTTTCTTGCAATTTTATGACCATCAAAGTCGGAATCGCTTCGACTTTTCATTTCTTATGGTTGTAAAATTACACGATTCCCTCTCACAATATTAGGACTTCATCTGACAATCGAACAAATGATTAGGGGTTTTTTTTTCTTCTTTTTTTTGTTTTTGTTAGGGTTGTCCTCTGCATGGTATTCCAAATCAAATGCCAAGAGATTACCTCCGCCTAGTTCAACATGAAACTCTTTTGTTTGACCTCTGGAGTTAATGCTGTGGCTTTGTTTTTTGTTTGTTTGTTTGTTTTTTGGCTTTTTTTTATTTGCCAGCCAACAAGAAGAGAGTGCGATACCAAAGCCGTACTGTTGGCGTGCTCTTGTTGACGCGAGTGTTTCTTTTTTCGAGACGGCAATACACAGCTATAATTAGCAGCAGACCAAAGGCATTTCATTTTGTACACTGGAGCTAAGCGAGCTCGGATCGTGCAACTTTTCTCTTTTTGACGCCTTTCATCAAGTCCTCAATCGGATTTTTTTTTCTTCTTCTTCTTTAGTTAAGGGCGCTGACTTGAAGTCTCCTTTTGTCTATTTTTAGGCAACTACTTTTCTGTATTGAAATGTTCATCTTTAAGAAGGGAGCCGAGTCTGCCGTAGCAACGTCCATCGCAAAAATCTTGTCCTTGCCACAGTTTGACAACCAAATTTTTACATGTCGTTTTCGTAAACAATCTTCCCCGTTAGATAGCGTTGTATCTCGGAAGGCGTATTTGGACCACACTGTACTGAAAGAGGGCGGCCCGGTAGTCCAGTGGTTAGCACGTCGGCTTCACAGTGCAGAGGTACCGGGTTCGATTCCAGCTCCGGCCTCCCTGTGTGGAGTTTGCATGTTCTCCCCGGGCCTGCGTGGGTTTTCTCCGGGTGCTCCGGTTTCCTCCCACATTCCAAAAACATGTGTGGCAGGCTGATTGGACGCTCTAAATTGCCCCTAGGTGTGAGTGTGAGTGCGAATGGTTGTTCGTTTCTGTGTGCCCTGCGATTGGCTGGCAACCGATTCAGGGTGTCCCCCGCCTACTGCCCGAAGACGGCTGAGATAGGCTCCAGCACCCCCCGCGACCCTAGTGCGGCTTGGAAGATGAATGAATGAATGAATGAATGTACTGAAAGAAAATGACTCTAAAAGGCCACGGGAAAAAAGTCGCAATTGTAAAGGACATAAGTTGCAACACTGTATTAGTCACAATATTCCATGAATAAATTCTGAAGATACCAGATAAAAAAGTTGTTACTAGGAAAAAAAATTCGGACCAGCATAAACAAATACTATTACGATAAAAAAGTCGTGTGGAAAAGTCGCAATGTTGTGAAAAGTTGTTCTGTTCTGAAAATGAAGTCTATACTCTTGTACTTTTTTTTCCCCTTCTTGGTATGTTCCGACTTTATTTTTGCCCAAATTTTCTATTATGCCTTTTTTTTCATTGATTTGTCTTTTTTAAAGTTTTTCCTTCCTCACGATATTACAACTTGAGCTCCATCATATTTTTCCTGGAAAGATGACTTTATTCTGGTGAATGCATTTTATTTTTGGGTTATTCGTGACTTGATTCCGTGTACATCGAGTTGTCTATTTTGCATATATTCGGCTAACTTTTTTCCTGTTTTTGTGTGGCCCAAATACACCTTCTTATCAGACTAGTTGATGTTTAACAATTATTAATATGCACAATGGTATCCGATCCGAGAATTATTTTTTTTTTATAAGGCATTTTTTTCATGCCGTTTTTTCCCCTTTCCAAGTATTTATAAAGTGTGCGCGTGCGTATTTTATGGGTGTTGTTTTCCCAATTATATAATTCAATGTAAGTATTATTGTATATTCATTTGTATGTGTGGGTGTGTGTTGTATCAGACGGGTTGGAACGTACTGTACTGTATGGATCATATACTGTATAAATACTACATAATTCACTGTGAAATCCTGATTTAAAAAAAACGAAAAGAAAACAAATGCCATTGGGGTGTTTTTCTAATATGGTACAGTACATGCTTGTTTGTGTATACGTTGTTGCTAGCTGCATATTAGCCAAGCCTTGTTTGTCTCAAAACAACAACAAAAAAAGGTTTTTATGAAAATGTTCATTGAAGACATTTCAGGCCGTTTGCCATTAAAGATCGACATGATCCCGATATGTATGACCCAGAGTTGCTTTTGTAAGGTGGCGTGCCGAGGAGTGCGAATGTGCGTGAACCTGCTTGCGTGAACGTCTGTGCGTGGCACGCTATCAGGTGGTGCACAGCACCATCTGGTGGTCAGAAGGACGATTTGCGCCTACAGGTCTTCAAAGATACTGCGCGCCAATCAGTCCTCGTTTCAATAATTCACAAAAGAATCTTCGAAGCCGACGACTACATCTGATGAGAATATATGACAGGACTAAAAGAGTAATATATTGAAATCCATATCGTAAATATAAGACAATACAGTATGACAAAACGATTGTTACTGTTTAATGCTATAAAAAAAAACAAACGATTGGACATTTGCTTACCTCATGTGGACAGTTGCTGTAATTACAGTCATTTCAACATCCCTTTGACAAACTACCGATACACTTTTAAATTAAATTTATATTTCAATTATTTGCACAAATGTAACAATTTAAATTGACTTTTTTTTCGATAGAAAATGTTAATAATAATGCCTTACTGTCCAATAACATAATTATGCTTCCTATTGGAAAAGATAAAAGAAATCTGGGTTAAAAAATAAAAACAACAACAATAGGAAAACTACTGCTTCTTGAAGATTCTCTTGGCGTCCACGCCCTCGTAGTTATAGCTCTGCAGGGGTGCAGAAAAAGGAAATGTTTAGATACCTGAAAACAACCCTTAAGGGCAGCAAGACACCATGTGTCCTGGTTAGTTTGCACTTTCCAAAGTGCACTGACCTGCACGAGTTCTCCTCCAAGCAGGATCCTGGTGGTGGTCAGCACCTTGTTGTTGTCCTTTCGCGTAAATTTGCCTTTCAGCATGTCGCCCTCCATCTCCCACGTCCCCTGATGGACACACGGGCCCAAACTTCCCAGTCAGACGAGTATGCGTTTCGACCATATTCATCCTGTCCACGTGCTAGGATACTTGCACGATTGAGATGACTCAGAGCAATAGTAGAAGGACTAGCATGCACTTGTGCCCTCCAGTAGACACAAGGAATCGAATAGTGCTTTAGCACTGGGCTAGCTGTGTTACAACAGCAGCACAGCAGTTCATTAGTGAGGTTAAATTGTGTACTAGTATACACAACTGGTGGGAATTTTTTTAGAAAGGACTAGAGTGCTGAATTGTCGTAGTAGGGCTTAATAAGGGTCCATGTACTAGTACACTCTCCGTGCTCACGAATAGTACAACTTTGGAATACTAATAAGACATTTTAATAGTTGATAAGGCCACTCACCGAGACCTCGGTGCCATCAGCCAGGCTGTAGTCGAAGGGTGTCCCGAGAGTGAAGTGGATGTCTTTGTTGCGAAAGGTGCTAGACTCCTTGATGTGGAAATCGTTTCCTGTCTGCTGGATGCTGATCTTGAGGTTGTCGTGCTCCGCGAGTTTGCGCTTCATTACGTTGATACCTAAACGAAACACAAAAGTCACTTTGGGGAGCTCACTCAAAGAAATGCAGATGAGCAGAGGCCGGCGGATCTGCAAGAGGGAGGGCTGCACCCCTGTGAGAGTGCTCACAGCGGAATCCAACCGTGACCTGTCAAAGCAATTCTTTTCATTCTCTTTGGATGTGATGCACTAAAATCTCAACATGGCGGAAGCAGATCTACACCGTGAAGTGGGCACCGCCGTCCTTCCCCACTCCCGAGATTGACTCTCTGCCACCAAATTGTCACTCTGCCAAATGTATCTCCAACGATACTCCCTGTGGTTAGCCAGCCCGACCAAAATATATCCCCTGGAGAATCCGAAATGGGGATCTGCTCGCAGTTGGCTCTTGTCTCTGAAGCCCAAACCAATGAAGGTATGAGGTCTTAACGACGAGGAGCTTCGAGTAACTGTCGCACCCTTGAGGGAGCAAGTCATTGCACCCTAAAAGGTCCAGAAGATTTTCAGATTTTTGCCACTCACCCATTTGTTCCATGAAGGCGTCGTAGTTCTCACTGCGTTCCACCTTCCAAGTTCCGTCAAACGCCATGGCTGCGGTCCGGGGCAACGGGCAAACGGGGTGACGTAGCACAAGTGAGACCGTGGGATCGGGAATGTACGCCGGCCTCTGTTTATATACACCCGCCACTGCGCCCCCTTGTCCGCGTCACCCCCTCTGCCCTCGCGTGATGCGCTCCTTTTTGTTTGCCGGGCCCCATGCGCGAGGTTACGCCGATAAATCTCATTCCCGGAACACCGCGGTACTGTTCTCAGCAAAGCAGAAATGGAGGACAAGGGTGGGATGTTGTGTGGGAGGCATTCAGTCAACTGACCCCCCCCATCCCACCCCAACACTTCACCCTCCCTTTTTGTTCCTCGTAGGCCTTTTCAAACTGCGTTTGTGCCCAGCATGGAAATGAGTTCAGATCCCACCCTGATGACTCGGACTGGCATGATTCCAGCTTGTAGTGACCCAGAGCAAAAGTACCCATGCTAATTGTGAGTGGTTCGAGTTTAGCTTCGGGGGGGGGGGGGGGTTGAATTATAGAGGTGGGGTGGGAGTTGGGCTTCGGTTTCACCCTTGAGGATAAAGTTTACAGTTGATGCTTAGGGGGAAGGTGTTAGATTTTGGTTTAAGGGTTAGGGTTCATGGTTAGGACTGCGACAGTCGAGGTTTGGTGTTGGGGTTTTAGGTTCAGGATGAGGGGTAGAGCTCGGGGTTGGATTTGAGGTTTAGGTTTAGTGTTCATCTGATTGACAACAGCAAATCACTTGTCTACATGGCTTTACAATCATTGAAGTAGTTATTTCGAATGTTTATATTGAATACACAGCACTTGCATTTAAAATGAAGGGCCGTATCTTTGACTTCCTGTCTGCCTTTTGTCCTTAAGGGGCGTGGCCCTTACATGCCTTCTGCTTAGCAACAGATGACTTTGAGTAAGAAAAGTAATTCTACTGGATTGACAATGAGAATGCCAATTTAAGATGCAGTATTTGTGTTGGCCACTTGAGGGCAGCAAAAACGGCTTATGCAATTGTACACGAGTGGAAATACTTTGGGCTGACCAACTGTACTGATACACGATGAGACACTATTTTCTTGCCTCGCTTGGCCTTGTACGTTAACATAATTGTGCTGGGTGATTTTTGTATTTATTTTGTACACACTGCTTGCTTTTAAAGTGCCATGACTCATATTTTTTTTTCTAATGGTCTTGAGGCTTTTTTTTTTAAGGGACGTCACGCTCGGCTTGGGGCTACATCCTCCCATCCCCTGCCACCCAGTTTCCCCCACTGAAGTGTGTGTGTGTGTGTGTGTGTGCAGGAGGGGTGGGGGTTGTTATGGTGCGGTGGGACTACCAGCATGCCTCCTGTGTGGGTTGACAAATGATCCACCACCCATGGGCCCTCATGCTGGATGCATGCATGCATATGATCTGCCATGCTTCTCTTCCACTTCACTATTTGGATGATGCCTCACTGCCATGTAGAGGACACACAAATTCAATTCGTACGACGTTATCGCTGTATCGTGATGATGTCATCAATGTGGGCAAAATATCAAGATGCATGTCGCTGAGAGTCATGAGCATTTTCGAACATTCTTGAGTTTAGCCTTCTTCAGATGCACCGATACGGACACGTATCGTGATTGATATCCTGTATCGCAATGTGAATTACATTTTTTTTAAAATATTGTCAGGCTGAAGCTATGTTGTCAGCCAATTATCACTGAGTTCAGTTGGAATTGGATCACATCTCCTGGTCCTCGGCAGATGTCCGCATTAATTGAGGCCAATCCAACATATGGGCCGGCAAACAAAAGGCCTCGTTGACGAACGTGTGAGCCGCATGATGAAAACGTCCTCCCTTCCCCTCCAAAATTACAGTATCGAGGGTGTAAGGTGACTGTCCTCCCGCTTCCGCCAGAAGCAAGACCGTACGACAAAAGTCTCCCTAGTACCCTCCAACGTAATCTTGACATTTCCTCTCATCCGCGTGATCACTGAGGGAGGGGCCGACCTGTAAGCTGTTAATTGCAGGTGGTGCTTCTGGTGCGCGAACTCTTTGCTCACTCCCACACCCCTTTTGTTCGGGATAAACAAAAAGTCCCCCCCCCCCCCTCCTCTGGCTCTCAGAAGAGAAGCAGGGACGGTGAGGGGATTAGCGCAATGTTTCTCATGACCTTTCAGATCGCGAGGGGAGGGGTGCGCCTGAGTTCACAAGCAGAGGTGCGTGTTTGCGTATCACCATGTCATTGAATGCCACTTGATGATTTGGGCAGGGGAATGGTGGAAAAATTCCTGAAAAATTACGGGACCACCTTGACTTTGACGTTAAGTTGTGCCTGTGAATGATACTGTTTGATACTTGCATGACTTTGTATGATACTGTGAATGATACTGTTTCAGGTCACAGTATTGTAATACAAGCACGAAAAAAAATTACATTGTGTTGAAATAAATGGCGCGGCCCGGTAGTCCAGTGGTTAGCACGTCGGCTTCACAGTGCAGAGGTACCGGGTTTGATTCCAGCTCCGGCCTCCCTGCGTGGAGTTTGCATGTTCTCCCCGGGCCTGCGTGGGTTTTCTCCGGGTGCTCCGGTTTCCTCCCACATTCCAAAAATATGCATGGCAGGCTGATTGAACACTCTAAATTGTCCCTAGGTGTGAGTGTGAGCGTGGATGGTTGTTCGTCTATGTGTGCCCTGCGATTGGCTGGCAACCGATTCAGGGTGTCCCCCGCCTACTGCCCGGAGACGGCTGGGATGGGCTCCAGCACCCCCCGTGACCCTAGTGAGGATCAAGCGGTTCGGAAGATGAATGAAATAAATGGCTGGCAGTGCAGTATCACGATACTAGCATCTATCATTGATACTGCGATAGTGTAACTGCAAACTCAGGTATTGAATCATATTAAGTTTTACAGTTTGCTGCCACAAGCATATAGAAGACTATTGTTGAAATATATCTTTTTTTATGGTACAGTATCGGAATAGCAGAATGAAGTGTCTATATCACAATAGCTAATGTTAGCTTTTATCGGACGGTGTTGCCATATCAGCACCAAACATTGATATCATGACGAATCAAATTGTTACCTTTTGCCATACAGTATCTCTATACCAGGCCTAAATATCAGTCATTATGTTTTATGAAACAATATTGCGATACTAGTGTCAAATTTTGGATAATTCCTCCTTGCATTGTTTAATGTAGGAATTTTTTTTGGGCTAGTGTGGATTTAATAGGACACTTAGAGACAAAAAAAAAGATTGCATTCCTGTGGCCAGAAGGGCATTCTCCACAACGTGCCAGCCCGATGTGGTATTCATTGGAGCTTCTAATTTTGGGATCCGGGCCTAATGAGAGGAGCAGAAGGAGGGCGGGGCATACAAAGGGCAGCTTAGTGGACATATGATGTCACCCCACCATGGCACAGTGAAACAATACGCCCCTCTGCTGTGTCGCTTTTTGTTCCGTCCCCATCCAACTCGGCACTCCCTCCCCATAACGAGCGCTTTGACGCCTCATTAGCCAACAAACTTTTATTTTTAAAGCGACATGTAGCTTGAGGTGAAAATGTATACAAAACAAACAGGAAGAGTCAAATTGGCTTTTTTTTTTTTACCGTGTTGAGCTTTCACTTACACAAAAAACAGGCAAAAATGAAATTTAGTACGTTTCATTTAGACTGAACTAAATTGGGTTTGATTTTTACATATTTTGTGGAATGTTGTGGTATCTACATTGCACATTGTTTTCAGAACATTTAGGGGGATTCGACAGAGCCCCTAAAAACTTTGTATTCCCTCAGAAGTTTTCTGTGATTACTCAAACTTTTTAATTTGTATCCAAATTTTTTTTTTTTTGCAAGGGGACACTTTTTTTTTAAATCGCGTTTTCGTACCTCCGGGTCAGTTTGGCTACTATAGCCGCTGACGCGCGGCTGTTTGAGGGACGACAGTACGCTTTAGAGTCTTTCACTTATTTGGAAACCGTGCTTAAAATAAAGAACAAATGATATGTCTTAGTATATAAGACAATTTCAAAATAAAATTCAATTTAACTCGCCTGCGGATTCTTTATTGCTTTCGTTTACCTGGAAGATAACCCGGAAGTACATACTGCGCATTTAAAAAAGCGTTCCCTCGAAATCTTTCCTTCCATGTCTCCCTAAGAGTTCCGTGCGATTATTCCACCGCAAACGCTATTTAACACAGCCTCTGTGCTGTGTTAAATAGCATCCTAAACAACTCAAATTGCATTACTCCATTCTATCCACTATCCACCATGAGTTGTTTGACGAGATGATCCCCCACCCCCCCCCCACCCCCGCCCCTCTCTCTCTTTTCTCAGCATTGACTCACTCGGTCCTTGGCACAGTCAAATTTAGCGAGATTGACGGTCAGATTAGCAACACCTTGCCACGGATAGGAGACTCACCCGTTCCAGGACGCGACCCGAGATCTGTTAAGAGCACAATTAAGACACTGTCTGGCCTTATCTGTTCCAACTACACTTATCCCTCGGCTTGAAACGCTTTCAAAACACCGTCTGCCTGTAATGTAACCATGCAGAGGACCTTCTCTACTGGTGTGAGAAAGTACGCAAGCCAAGATAAAAACCAGTTGCAATGGCCAAATTCCTTGAAAATAACATTGAGAAATCAAACTCTATCAAGAACGAACATGTTGGAATAAAAGGGGTCATGCAAAAGTTAATGTTGACCAAAAAAAAAAAGCACAAGTAACGCAAAGTTTTTGTGTGCTCGAATTAAATTAGATTTTTTTTTTAAAGTTACAATCGTGCTTATTTGAAAGTGAAAACATCTTTCTGTCTGCTACTTTTTCACATAGTTTCAAAGTGGTATCAACATTTTTTGGGGAACAAGCATACCATATTCAAACAATTTGTGAAAAGTGCAATTCCATCTAAATGCTGGTCATTTGTATGAAGTCCGACAAAATTCGGGGTTTCTTAATGTTTTATAAGCAACCATTTTCTCCAAATTTCAAAATGGTTAAGGTATTTTTCATCTATGCTGCATGTCATATGTCATATGTTATCCAGAACAAGAACAAACATTACGCAAAGGTGTGTATCAGTAATTGGTGTCAATCTATGGAATAAGCTTGAAACGGATCTGAAAATGAGCAAATCGTTGGAGGAGTTCAAAAACAAATTCAAAAGATTAGTGCAAAATAACTAAATGAATCTGAATTAAAATAGATACATTTGATATTCTTATAAAACATAGTAATGTAACTGTTTGTTCTTGTTTTGGATTTTGATCAACTTAACAATTGTATTCAAGGAATGCTAATTATAATGAATATCAGAAAATCGAAATACAAAAGAAGAAAGAATAACAATATATATACAAACCAAAAGGTGTAGAAATAGAATAGCATAGTATACACAAGGGTAAAAATATTTAATGATATGTAGTTTTTCATTTCTTTGTTTTGAAAAATCAGTTACATAATAAGGGGTAGGACAAGATAAGTTATTTACTTCTTCCTACTCCTTTGAGCATATAACTGTGATGTGTGTTTTTTTTTCTCTTATAACTATTTCTAATTTTCCTTTTAGAATTTTGTTTGACCTTTGTCAACCTGTTATTGCGTGTACTATATATGCTCAATAAAACAAACAAACAAATATGGAAGCATATTTGACAATAAAGATGACCTTGACCGTGACCTTGTAATCTAAACAACATGTTTCCTGAAATGTGTAATTGCAATTTACTTTTTGTATGAATGAAATCCGCTAAAAAAAAAAAAAATCACTACTTGTTTGGAAGGTGAAATGCCGACAAAGCAGACTTGAGTTTTCACTCAAATCTACATGTAGCTGAGTAGAATTGAAAAGCTTAATGAGCCGGCAAAGCACGCCTTGAATTACAATTCAGATTTGTCATCAGATTTGACATCCACGGGAATCTCGAGGACAATAGCGGTTCCCCCCTTTTGTATTCGTTTCTGATCTTCTGGTCCCCTATTCTCAATTCCCTCGTCTTCCTCTTGCCTTGCCTGGTGGTCTGAGGTCTGGCGGCTATCCATCGGGGCCCCTCACTTAGCTCCACGACGCCTCAGCGCCAGCGAACAATGAGGACGCCAAATACGTCCTCGGGCGACTAATATGCGCCGGTTTGAAGCGCTGAAGTGCTAAATGCTAAGTGCGTGTGCAGGCATACGCCGACGTCAAGCCACTAAACGTTCTGCTCGGACACGGCGGAAAACTCACAAACACTTCTGATGTTTCGAATCACAGCTCTGCAACGCAAAGCCAAGTGGCAGAGTGAGGAAAAAAAAAAAGCCTGAGCGGCACATTTGTTCAGCCCCAAAGATTTTTCTGCAACGGACAACAATGAGGCAGTTTACGCTGTTTGCAAAATTGTACTTTTTTTTCTTAAAGGGTTGTCCCAGCATGCGGTTTAAAAACTAAATAAAACCATTTTCATTATTTGTATTATTTGTATTTTTTTAATTCTAAATTAATCCATCCAGCCAGCCATTTTTGTATCCGCTTATCCTCAAGAGGGTTGCGGGGTGTGCTGGAGTCTATCCCAGCTCTCTTCGGGCAATCGGCGGGGGACACCAACAATTGGTTACCGATCAATCACATTTTTTTTTTTAGTTCAATATCACTAATTCATTCATTCATTCATCTTCCAAGCCGCTTGATCCTCACAAGGGTCGCGGGAGTGCTGGAGCCGATCCCAGCTGTCTCCGGGCAGTAGGCGGGGGACACCCTGAATCGGTTGCCAGCCAATCGCAGGGCACACAGAAATGAACAACCAACCACGCTCACACTCACACCTCGGGACAATTTAGAGTGTTCAATCAGCCTGCCACGCATGTTTTTTGG
Source organism: Hippocampus zosterae (assembly GCF_025434085.1). Taxonomy (NCBI): domain Eukaryota; kingdom Metazoa; phylum Chordata; class Actinopteri; order Syngnathiformes; family Syngnathidae; genus Hippocampus; species Hippocampus zosterae. The sequence continues at coordinate 6,572,994 of NC_067451.1, read as the reverse complement.
AATGTGGGAGGAAACCGGAGCACCCGGAGAAAACCCACGCCCGGGGAGAACATGCAAACTCCACACAGTGAGGCCGGAGCTGGAATCGAACCCGGTACCTCTGCACTGTGAAGCCGACGTGCTAAACACTGGACTACCGGGCCGCCCCTTTCTCTAAAATATAAATGAAAATAAACAAAAGTGGAATGTTGCTTTTTTTTTTTTTTTTTTTACTTCTAACTTTGTTCGGGCACTGATGAAAAAAAAAAAATGTTTTTAGCGCTTTTTGTTCAATTGTCAACAAAACTTTGCTTAATCTGTGCGCAACTCCCGACTTTCGTGCTATTTTTAGTTGTACAAATTTGAGATCTGTAGAAATCTTTTTCACACCAAAGTGCATTACAATTCCGCAGAAAAAAATCTTACAAAACTTCTAGTGATATTTTCGTTTTCGTAAAATGTCAATCTTGATTTTTTTAAATGTATTTTTTTAATACCCATGCTATGAATGCCCAAGAACAGATAAGAGATAACACTGCCCGCCACCACTGCAGTCTATTTGCAATGTCGAGTATATGGAGCGCAGTCAGTGCACAATGCTGGTGACCAGATAAAAGGGGCGCAATAGAAGAATACAAGCGGTGGGCTCCAGGTGGCAACAAAGCAGGACTTCCTTCCCATAGACAAGATAAATGGAACCTTTTTTTTTTTTATTTTTTTATCAGGTTTGATGTTGTGTCATTGTGAGCTGAACTGAAACGTCAAGTTCACGGGCCTTTTTTATCTGATTGGGGACCTTGACACTCAGTTTGTGCTTTTCGGCGTGAGATTTTCGTTAGCGAGTGTGAGAAAGGAGGAAGCTGCATTTGAAGTATTTTGTATCACAAACTTGCATGTAGAAAGTTGTTTTGCACAAGGAAGGGCGACTAGTGGTCCATGTGGCCCATGACGACACTTGGAGAGGCCCCTTGATTAATCCCCCTCTCATCAAAAAACAACCCCAAAAACATTAATTTATTATTATTATTAAAAATTATTCAAATTATATTTGGGGGGGGGGGACTGTGAATATGAGTTGCAGTATCACTAATCACCAATAGATGGCAGACATGTCTTAGTTGCACTTACACCAGATCTTATACTGCCCCATGCGCCAACAAAAGCAGGCCCGAGTACGTGAGCTGTCGCCGTTTATTCCTCCAAGCGGCACACATTGCTGTGAATTTGAGACTGTGGAAAACAACCGTCAGCTCGTTTCACACAATGAGTGTCAACCCCCCCCCCCCCCTCCCCAAAGTGACATGTTTTTATCAACAGAACATCAATTTCATGTATTTTCAACAGCGCCTGTCATCATTCGGGTCACGTACTATTGACGAACAAACATTCTTACTCATATTTAGGGCTTCTTGAACGCAGCATGCCATTTTTCTTATGCGGGAGGAAGCCGCAGTCACCGAAGAGGACTTGCGTGAGCATGGGAAGAGTGTGCAAAGTGCAAAGAGGAAGGCTGTATACAAGAAATTCGAACCCAGAACCTCAGAGCTATGAGGTGGCCTTGTTAACCACTAGGCCACCGTGCTTTCCTATGTACACACAGTACTACAATTCTAGACTCGCATATACAGCACTCAACGAATGCCGTGGTGTTTCTTATCCAACTTCCATCGTCATCCACTACTGTGGTAGCTGTAATTCAATATTACAAGTGCAGTATTGTCATGGTTTATATTTGTCAAGATACTGCTTTTCTGTGTCGGATTACTGACCTTGTTGCTTCTCTTACTCACGTGTTGTTTTCTAGATCTCGTTTTTGCTCTCGGGGCTCTCGCCTTGTAAGTATTTGTTATTTTGTCTTTGATCTTGCTCATGTTTTTGTTTCACGAAATTGGACTCGTCGTTTCGTTTATCATCTCGGATTTTCTCTTTCCTTGTCTTGCAAGCGCTTTTTGTTAATTTATTGTTTTTCCTGGTTCTTTTTGAGCAGCGATTTCTGTTTATATACTTTGTCGTGTGTGCTTTGGTTATTAAATATATATAATATATAAATTATATATATTGTATACAGCCCGGTAGTCCAGTGGTTAGCACGTCGGCTTCACAGTGCAGAGGTACCGGGTTCGATTCCAGCTCCGGCCTCCCTGTGTGGAGTTTGCATGTTCTCCCCGGGCCTGCGTGGGTTTTCTCCGGGTGCTCCGGTTTTCTTCCCACATTCCAAAAACATGCGTGGCAGGCTGATTGAACACTCTAAATTGTCCCTAGGTGTGAGTGTGAGCGTGGATGGTTGTTCGTCTATGTGTGGCCTGCGATTGGCTGGCAACCGATTCAGGGTGTCCCCCGCCTACTGCCCGGAGACGGCTGGGATGGGCTCCAGCACCCCCCGCGACCCTAGTGAGGATCAAGCGGTACGGAAGATGAATGAATGAATGAATATATATATATATATATATATATATATATATATATATATATATATATATATATATATATATATATATATATATATATATATATATATATATATATATATATATTGTACGGATTTAAAAAAAAGCACAATATGAATAATGATGTATTGATAATTTTATTTATTTATTAATTTTTTTGTGGATTTGGAATCTGCAGGTCTAAGATATACCTCAACAATATTCAAATTGTTAATTTTTTTGTGAAAAAAAGAGAGTTCTTGCAATTAATTGTTAGTTCCTTGTTCAACAGTTTTGTGCTGTCCTTCAATTGTCCTTTTTCTGAGAGGGCCCTTTGCACTGGAAAAGCATATTAGAGGATGTAGTTATATTGTTTTCTTCAAACACTTTGTATTTGGGTTAGGATTGTGGATTTTTTTTAAACATGCATTGAAAAATGCATTCAAAAAATTAAATATGTATTCAGATATTTTTTCTATATTAAATTTTTTGTTGCATGTCTGTTTATGAAGTGAAAAAAAGTGTGGCTCCCTCCAGCCTGTAAGTCGCCCATCCCTGGTGTAGTAGTTGTACAATCAGAAGGTATTTTTTTTTAAAAAGCCTGCCAAGATTGCACAAAATCATCATCTTTTTTTGCTATGCATTTTTTTAGGTTAGCTTTTTGTCTGTGTGTTTTTTTTGTTTTGTTTTGTTTTTTTTACAACGGCCTAACTTGTCACGACGCTGAGTGAAAAAACAAACAACGAAATGCATTGATAGCATCGTATCAAAGTCGTCACGGTTGAAAGATTTCACACGTTATTAACGCGAGGTTAGTCATGATCAAGTTGCAACGGGAAGAAGAAAAGTGTGTTTGTTATCTGGAAAAGTTTACATCTGATATGCTGGGTTACAGCAAAAAAAAAAAAAAAAAAAAAAGAAAAAGGACTCCGGGTCAACTACTTTCTTTGTTTCTTCTGCAACTGTAAAACAAGGTCAAACCCGTTTGACTCAACGAGCCTGCATGCCGAACTCTGTATCAACTAGAAAAGTGTCCAAATGCTTATCCGCGAACAAAGTCTTCCGGCGGGCCTTAATGGGACGTGGTCGTTGAGTTGTCGGCGTGTTACTGGGGATTAGATGCTCACAGCTGGAATAAAACCAATTTTCCCAGTAGGGGTTTGGGGGCGACCCTGAGGGGCGTCTGCCCTCCCACCATTTTTTTTTCCTTTTTGGTGGGACCCTCGTACCCCCTGCCTGCTAGAGGGGATTCCCCCCCCAAAAATTTTGGGGGGCGGCGGGGGTGGGGGGGGGTCACTACATTTGGGATAACGTACAAATCCTCTTAGCAAGGAGGAAATGTGCATGAAGTCATTAGCTTTGGAGGGAGCACATTCAGCCACACGGAGGTCATCTCATCTTAACTCCCATGCAATGAAAACTTCCAAGATGAAATAACGTGATGATAGTCATGTAGGACATCCAAATAAAGGCGAGAGAGTGAATGAAAAGAATCATTGCGTGATTGTTGGATGAAATGAAAACAATCACGCAGACACACATTAAGGATGTCAACAGTGAGCAGAGGCTGCCCCCCCCCCCAAATACAGTAAATGAAATGAACCACGTGAAAATGATGCCATCTAATGAAATGAAATGAAAAATGACGAATGCGGCCCGGTGACGAGTGTTTAGCGCTTTGACCTCACAGTGCAGAGGCTCCGGCCTTCCTGTGTGGAGTTTGCATGTTCTCTCCCATACATGGGTGGGTTTTCTCCGGGTACTCCGGTTTCCTCCCACATTCCAAAAACATGCATGGCAGGCTGATTGAACACTCCAAATTGTCCCGAAATGTGAGTGAGAGCACGGATGGTTGTTCTTCTCAGTGTGCCCTGCGATTGGCTAGCAACCGGTTCAGGGTGCCCCCCCCACTGCCCAAAGACAGCTGGGATAGGCTCCAGAACGCCCTTGATTGGCTAAAGCAGATCATAAAATGGATGGATGGATGACAAATGACGACTGCAGCTATAAAACGGAGGGAGTGCATTTGGAATGTGGTTTTCCCCCCCTCCAAAAATCGACTAAAACGAATCAAACAGAGATGAGATTTTCCGACTTTTTCAGACCACCACGACTATTCTTGAGATAAGCGTAAAACATTTTAGACATTTTCAGGCCAGGGAGCTGTGTGGCGTTGCGGTCGACTAAAATGAGAGGGTGAGAAGGTTGTTCATCAGTTCGAAAGTGGTGCGCTGTTTCGAGATTTATAACCCATCGAAGTTGTTTCGAGAGTTTAATTTTTGTGTGTGTCCATAAGACGCATTGCCATTTAATGTGTAGTGTTCATTTATCGCTTCAGTTAAATTCCTGTTGCTGTCGCTATTGATGGACCGTAGTGCGCTAACGTTAGCACTAGCGCTTCTTGTCATTCGTGCCTGTTTAAATGAACGCTAAGTGCTGACAAGATCATGAGGCAGTGGGCCCTCTCGATAAATTCATAAAATAAAAATGGCAGCTTGAAAAGTCATCGGTTCAGGGAGTGTGTACAGGCAAAATAAGGAAAGATAAAATGCTCAACGCTCCAACTGTATTCGTCCGTGGATGGCGCGATAAAGGCGAAGCCCCCACATTTGCTTGCCTGACGATGTTAGCGACGCCCGCTCGGGATGCGTCTCGTATGATCTCCCTTGCTGGCCAATCGCATGGATTCATCTCAAAGCATCTTTTGTGCCAGCGGATTATTTTGCTTGGGGGGGGGGGGCGGTGGGGGTGAAAAAAGCAGCGCATGCACAGGTACTGTTTGTCGTGCAGGTGCTGCAGGCCTGTTCCTGATAAGATCCGCCGCTCGGGGACGGATGGAGCGGGCGTCCAAGCGAGGAACAGGTGAGCGGTTGCGGCTATCGCCCGCTTGTCCAAAATAATCCCACCGCTTCCACTTTATAGTTAATGCAGAACTTTATTGCCCAACTATTGTGTGTGCAATGTTCTTTTTTTTTTCAGACCGATGTCACTACGACTTATTCAATGTCAGATTTATTCGTTTAAACTGAAGTATTGGTGGCCGGAGTAAACTGCCTCCATAAAATTCCAATCCCCTTCAAATAAGGGCGGTATCGGTCCGATACGACACATGGTATCGGTACTCGCCCATCCCTTATATGCGTTTTACAGTAATTAACCCCTATTTTATATTTAAAACAGAGCAGTGTTTCGTCTCCTAAATCCTTGACGCGACAATCTTCTGGATCCTGCGCTGTTAGCTTCTTTTTACAATGTTTTTTAAATTTAGATTCAATGCAAAGCAACGATTCAAAGCGGTCGTTTGAAATTCCCGTTCCTGCCATTTGAACAGCCCGGTGGGCGTGGCTGATGTATCCCCATTTCCAAAATAAATTTGTTCAATTGATAAGGGCCCCCCGTGAAATGTATCTCGCAACAGGTAGCCACAATGCAGCGCTTTGCAAGGCAATCTGTCGCTTGTAACCAGAGGAAGGTTGAGCCCGTTTGAATGCGGCGCAATCAATGAAACATGTGACAAGGTGTGATTATCCCTCCGCCAATAATACCAACTCGTAAACAGATGTGTGTGTGCGCGGGGGGGACCGTGGGGTGGGGGGCTTAATTCCCGCTTCCTCTTCTCCCCAAGCTAATTGGTTAGGCAGAATAACCAGGTAGCTAATGAGTGGTTGCTTTGTCACCATTGTTATGTTCAAATCATCTTAATGGTGACCTTTGATTGCTCACTAGCGCCACTTAAAGGGAGGATTTGAAGCCAGCTCACCCCAGGCAACAGAAGCTCTTGCCCCATGCAAGCTGCAAACTAACGAAAGACAAATATTTTATTATCCATCCATCCATTTTGTGATCCGCTTTATCCTTACAGGTCGCAGGGGAGAAATATTTTATATTTCTTTGTAGAAATTAATAACCACAATTATGTGTGTGTGTGTGTGTGTGTGTGTGTGTGTATCTCTCTCTCTCTCTCTCTCTCTCTCTCTCTCACATATATATATATATAATCGATATACATATAGATGTACAAAAATATTTTATTTTACTCTTAAGCATAGCAACACACTGCACTGGACGGAAGCCATATACTAAATGCATGCCAACACTTTTCCTATATTTTTAAATAAGAGACTACGTATGTAATCAAACACAGTACCTCAACAATATGATTTTTTTTTTAACTTGCGGTGTGTTCCATTCCCTATCGCCTGTGAATCTGGGTTGGGGGAGGGGGGTTGTCGTTGTCGATTTGCGTTTGCTTATATATATATATATATATATATATATATATATATATATATATATATATATATATATATATTTTTTTTAACCTTTATTGAACAAGTCAGAATACATCCATCCATCCATCCATCCATCTTCTACCGCTTATCCGGGGCCGGGTCGCGGGGGCAACAGCTTTAGCAGGGAAGCCCAGACTTCCCTCTCCCTAGCTACTTCTTCCAGCTCTCCCCGGGGGATCCCGAGACGTTCCCAGGCCAGCTGGGTGACATAGTCTCTCCAGCGTGTCCTGGGTCTTCCTCGGGGTCTCCTCCCGGTGGGACATGCCCGGAACACCTCACCAGGGAGGCGTTCAGGAGGCATTCGAATCAGATGCCCAGGCCACCTCATCTGGCTCCTCTCGATGTGGAGGAGAAGCGGCTCGACTCTGAGCCCCTCCCGGATGACCGAGCTTCTCACCTTATCTCTAAGGGAGAACCCGGACACCCTGCGGAGAAAACTCATTTCGGCCGCTTGTATCCGGGATCTCGTTCTTTCGGTCACAACAAGTCAGAATACAATTCTTAGCAAACAGAAAACAAAACGAACGTGCTACAGATACATACATATTACAAACGTTTAAACAAAAAAGAAGAAGAAAAAAAAAAGAATGAAGCCAGGGGATTTTTAGACAAAAATTCCAAATAAGGAGCATATAGCCAGAGTCTTGACAGCTTTTTCTGTTTTTGGAATCCATAATAGAGCTCAGGTACTGCTTTGTTTCTGCTTCAAAAATTAAGAAAAGAGGTTTTGAATCATTCCATCTGCATTTGTGGATATGGAACTTAGCGAGAATGATTATTAAATTTATAATGAAGGTTTGTTTAGTGTTTTTTTTCCCCCATTGTCTTTGTAGAACCCTAATAGTACATTTTTCCAGTATAACATAAAGTCAGAGTCAATCTGTTCAATGATACATCTGGATACAACTTTCCAAAATGTGTTGGTATACTGGCATTGCCAGAACAAGTGAACCATTGTTTCAGGGTACATTCCACAAAATGAACAATCAACAGAGATGTCTTTCTTCAACCTAAGAAGATAATGCTTGGTGGGATAGTATTTATGTATCATTTTAAAAGAGATTTCCCTTACTTTATCAGTCAGGAGGTATTTGTATGGGAGAGACCAGATTTTTCCCCAGTGTAGATTATCAACAAAGCCAGACCAGTAAGTAATAACGTGTGGGATTGTTGAAATAACTTTTTGGAACAGGGATCGTATATTACGGTTGTTATTTCTTGATTGATGTTGATGTAAAACAGGATTTGCCGATAGCAGTTATTTTGGGGTCCAGAGTTGGTGTGGAGGTTGTTCCGTCCGCCCCTTTCAAGAGGCTCAAGATTCCAGAAGGAATAGCATCCATGACTGTAGCAATTGCTTATATTTTGTTTTGTTTTTACCCCCTTCTAAAAGCCGCGTATAACTGACGGCTAATGAAATGCATGAGGGAGGGCGGGGCTGGGGGAAGGCGGGGGGACACCAACCAAAAATCTTCCATAAATGCAGATGAAAACAGTTTGACTTATAAAAGCTTGCGCAATACGGACTTTAGCAAGTGTTGTCATTTATAGCTCTGACCTTTCAAAAAAGATTCTAACCCTGAATAAACCCTAAGCTAACCCATAAATGATTACTAACTGGTATTACATACGATATTATTATTATTATTCATTCATTCATGTTCCAAACCGCTTGATCCTCACTCGGGTCGCGGGGGTGCTGGAGCCTATCCCAGCTGTCTTCGGGCAGTAGGCGGGGGACACCCTGAATCGGTTGCCAGCCAATCGCAGGGCACACAGAGACGAACAACCATTCGCACTCACACTCACACCTAGGGACAATTTAGAGTGTTCAATCAGCCTGCCACGCATGTTTTTGGAATGTGGGAGGAAACCGGAGCACCCGGAGAAAACCCACGCAGGCCCGGGGAGAACATGCAAACTCCACACAGGGAGGCCGGAGCTGGAATCGAACCCGGTACCCCTGGCACTGTGAAGCCAACGTGCTAACCACCGACGTGCTAATAATTACCGGGCCGCCCCTATAATTATTATTATTATTATTATTAAAACTTGATGTGCTAGAGAAAAAAAAGCAACGGCAGATTCGAAATCAGCCTGGAAAATTAATCTTGAAAATGTTACTTGCGTCTTAAATAAATAAATTGTTGAACAGTGTTTTGGGGGGGATTTTTAAAATTTTTTTAAAAATCTGTGTAACTATGGATGGCGAAGGATACGCTGGTGGCGGTGGCACTCTGTTGTCTGCACTCACATGGGTATTGCAGATGAAAATTTCCTCTCAATTGCCATACCTGGATGAAGAAAGGTAAAATGAATAAAAATAAACTCTGGCATGGACTCCAGGTTAGCCGTCACCATAATGTGGATAAGCGTTTTCGAAAACTGATGTACTACAGTACAGGGCTATGTATGAAGAACTTTTTTTTTTTTTTTTAAACAATGAACAGGGGCGAGGCTTTCTCAACGTGTCTGGTTACGTTCGGCACCACCTGCGGAGACGCCTTAAAAGGGCAGCCGCTTCAACGTGCCCGCTCCACTCGTACGCTCCTCACAAAATGGACGCCAGCGCCAGACCGCTGGGCCTGAGCGCCCACGACCTGCTGCGCCCTTCACCCCCCCTCTTCCTTCGGGCTTCGCTGGAACGGGGTTACGCGCGCACCCCCAAGTGCGCCCGCTGCCGCAACCACGGCGTTGTGTCGGCGCTGAAGGGCCACAAGCGCTTTTGCCGTTGGCGGGACTGCGTGTGCGCCAAGTGCACCCTCATCGCCGAGAGGCAGCGTGTCATGGCCGCCCAGGTGGCGCTCAGGAGGCAGCAGGCGCAGGAGGAGAGCGAGGCGCGCGACATCCGGATGCTGTACACCGGTGGGGGGCCGCCCTTCGTCGCCGACGTGCGTGCCGCCACTGGCCAGCCGCCAGATTTGGATGTTTTGCCAAATGACGCCTCGAAAGACGGTGAGTTCTGAATGTTCGTGTGCCCACAAAATGTGCGGACAACAAGAACACAACTGTGCACTTTTTTTGTTCAGTTGTATTTAACTGAAGTAGATCCAAGTTTGCGTTTCGTCATTTAGAACTGAGAGAAATTTGATGTAACCTAAATGGAGTTCCTACAGGGTTTTTTTTTCTTCCTGGAAAAAAACAGTGCGGTGTTACTGCGTAATATTGCAAAAGTTCACAAAAATGTTAAATATAGATTTTTAGGAGCAAAATAACCACCTCATTTTTTTAGTATTTTTGTCTCAAACTCAGGATTATTTTTTATTTTTATTTTATTTTATTAGTATTTTTTGCAGCCTTGTGAGTGTGACCGTGGGTGTTTGGTGTATGTATGTGATTTAAAAAAAAAAAAAATTATTTAAAAAAAAGTATTTTTTTAATCACTTACAGCGCTGGTGTCAAACTCAAGGCCCGGGGGCCAGATGTGGCCCACCACATCATTTTAAGTGGCTTGCAAAAACAAATCAAAGATGGCAACTTCCATGATCCTTGCTAAAATCTGTACCAAATTTTCTTATGTAATAAATCAGTGACATACAGTATTGTCATCATTTTCTTGTTCCCAAACACAAAAGTTACTTAAACAAATAATTGAATAAAACATTATTCTTGACTTCTTTAAACAGTTTCAGTCATCACGGCCCTCCGAGGGAAACGGTAATTACAATGTGACCCGCCACAAAAATGAGTTTGACACCGCTGACTTCTAGGCTCCCGTAGCTCAGGCTAATGACAGCTTTCGACAAAACGTAACTGAAGTGACACCAAGTGGGGAGGAAATCATGTCTTTTTTAAAAGCTGCTGAGACGAGAGAAATCGGCGACAAGAACAGCCAATTTCAAGAATAACAGGAGATGGACATTTTTTTGGGGGGGGATCAGACGTCATGATTCAATTATACGTTGCAAAGTACCAGAGAGATGAGAAAGAGCAAAGATTGGTTTAGGAGTCCTTTTTTTGTTTTTGTTTTGTGGAATACTTGACGTGGCCCAGACACATCCAGTCTATTTCAAGCGGCCCCCAAGTTGAGTTTGGGACCCCTGCTGCAAATTGATGTTGGTCACTGTGGCACTTTTTGAGATGGTGGTACCTGGTGGAAAAAATTGCTACCGGCCAGCAATATTTAGTTTCCTTGCATTTGTGTTGTTGTGCCAATGAGATGTTTTGCGCTTTATGACGTTTCATCCTTGTCAGAAATTTGACATTTGTTGCTCAGAATTCTGTGCATTTGCCGAACTTGATTGGAAGACGCCGCTTCCTGTTTCAGACGAGCGCCTGTGCAAGTATCTCTACGAGAGCCCGCGGCGGTCGTCCTCGGATCCCGAGTCGGGCAGCGAGTCAGACAAACCCAAGGACTCCCAACGCGACGCCCCGAAGCCAAGTGGCAGATTGTGGAAAGGTGACGGCGTCAAACCCGCCGATGATCCGACCGTCAGGCCTTCTTTCGGGCCAACCAAGTCGGCTTTCGCGCCGCTCTATATTCCGCCGCCGGCCGCCGTCGGGGACGGCGTTTACGGGCTGAACCATCGCCTGGGCATCAATCCCTTATGCCTGGCCTACTCGTCAGCCAACGCCACCAACATGGCGGGCTTGATGACGCCGTACGTCACCTCGGGCGTGATGCCGGTGTTCCCGTTGCGCCCTCCCCTGGACGCCTACTCGTTCCCCGGCGTGATCCGAGACCTTTCGTACCTGCATGGAAAGGAACTTTTGTGCAGTGCTGGCATGTACAAGCGCCTTGCCACTGACAAGTGACGCCATCGTCTTGACGTGTCCATTTTTTTAAACATGTAAATGTTGTAAAATAAATCCGATGCAAATATGTTTTCTTATTGTCTTTGATTCCATGAAATTGTGTATGTAATACATTATTCAAGAAATAAAGTCAGAAAAGGAACCGTATTCTACAGAAGATTTTTTAAAAAAAAAAACCCTGCAGAGTTTGTAGGGTGATTTAAAAATAAATAAATGTATGATGCCAGTCATGGCTGTTCCATGGGCAGCAACACAGATTTGAATGAAGATTGTGTGTGCGTGTGTGCGTGTGTGCGTGCGTGTGTGTTTAAAACACACGCGCACATACTCACAAACAGATCTTCATGAAAACCATTAAAGCAAACAAAACAAAACAGTTTTTATGTACATTTCAGGTGTACTAGTAGTAAGTAGTGCTAAAACAGAATACAAAAAACATCTTTACAACTCTTAATTCAGATCAGATTTTTCAAATGTATTAAATTTTTGATTCTTTTTTTTTTCACTTTCCAATTTTATTTTATTTTGACAACCAATCGGAAGTTGTGGCGGTGGACTCAATTTTGCGTAAGTGACAATTCGCTTCGCCGGTTGGAACAAACTTTTCACTTGGAATGATGTGGAATTTAAACGTTGCCACGACCGCTTTGCAAAGAAAACAAAGGAGGGATGTAAATAATCGTGTAAATGAAGTTGACGGTTGGCGGTCGAGCGAATTGAACACGTTACAAAGTTAGCTTAAAGCGAAATGCTTCGACAGCTGCTTCGCCTCGACACGCCTGCCACGTCAATCAAACATTTCGGTTTATTCAAGTTATTTACGATAACAGATTGCGCTGAATGCTTAACATTTAGGGCAAACATTTGCTCGTTGCATAGTTACTATAAAGTACCACAGTATATGAAAAGTCAAAAAGAAATGCTGTGGATCCTCGTCAACCATGATAGCAAAATCACCGAATAGCATTTTACAACACTAGCCAGAAAAATAAATGCGCATGTTACATTGAATCCTATTAAAAAATAGCGAATTAGAGATGTTCTCATTTTTAAACATACATATAGGCTACTTTTTTTTTGTACTAAACTTTTTTTTTTTCAATTAAATCAGAATCTCGACTTTACTTTTTTCAATTGTGTGGGCAATAATACCTTAGTTTATCGTCATTTTTGAATGTTTTAATTTTTTTAAATGTATTATAGCGCTTTGATATTTGTTGTATGGGTAAAGTGTAAATGAAATGCTTGATTGGATTGGATAAATGTGTGTAACATACAGCACAGATGAAATTGAGAGTTTATTACTAAATGACAAATGACTTAACCTTTAATGGCCGATCAACGACGGATTGATTGAGATTCTTAATTAATCGCAGGAGAAATTCCAGCGATCTGGAACTTTCTCTGCATTTTAAGAAGTTCTGAGGTAGCATCCTGTTCGCTAGTGGTCACGGACGCAGATTCGGGCAAAGGGGTGTTTCGTTTTGGTTGTTGTCTGTTGTTGTTGTTTTGGGTGATTCCCCCAGATGTCAAACTCGAGGACTGGGGGCCAGATCCGGCCCACCATATCGTTTTCTGTAGTCCGTGAAAGCAAATTACGTGGATCGATTTCATGTGTCATGCTGAACTCTCACAATTGCAAATTTTCTTCACCTTTAATAACGGAGATACTGTAAGCACATTTTGTAACCACCACACCTTTAAAAATAAATGTAATATTTGAACACATTTGAATTTTTACTAGTCTATTATTTCAAAACGTGTAATTAATTAATTTCTCATTATATGTATCATGAAGCAATCATATATTTATTTGGGTTCACAGCCAAAACAAAACAAATCATTACTAGGATGAAATTATGTTTGACAGCCCTGCGGAATGCGGATGCTCAAAATGCATTCTGTAGTAGTGATTGATGTTCTCCTCCACCAGGGGGCATACTCCCTCCATGATTGAAAAAAACATGTCTCCCCTCCTCAATTTTTTGGGCGTTACTTCCTCCTTGTGGAAATCTGGGCCAAAGCAAGCATGTGTGGAAAGGCCTCACGAGGACCTTGTTGGAGGTCTTGCAATTCAAGCGTTGACAGAAACATGCAGGTAGAGTGACACATGCGCAACTGACCTTGTGACATTGGATAATCAGGTTTTTACGGAGACATGGAAACAACCAAACAAAAAAAAAAACACTTTACATTCCCTTGCAGTTTTGCATTCCTCGCAAAGATTTTTTTTTTGCAAGGGGTCGCTTTTTAAAAAATACTCTTGATGTACTTCCGTGTCATCTTCCGCGTAATTGAAAACAATAATCATGGAGGGTTTACACCCATGGGTGAGTTTAATGAAATTTTATTTGAAAATTGGCTTAAAGTACAAATACGTTAAATCTGTTCTTGAGCTTAAATACGGTTTCCAAGTCCTCCTCAATGAGTCTCTCTTTCCCCGAAGTAGTTTCGTCTCTCAATCAGCCGTGCATGAGAGTCTACATAAGTCAAGCTGACCCAGAAGTATATAAACACCATTTAAAAAGAAGCGAAACAAAAACAAAAAAAAAATATCATTATCTCACGAAGGAATGCAAACTTTTGGGGAACGCAACGTTTTTTTTCCTCCTTCCATGTCACTTTTGGGGTTCCGTAGGTTTTCATCGCAAATTATGTTGATCCTGTACATGTAAAAGATATCGATGCAATATCTGATGATATCAATGAGTGATGCCAGAATATGGAAACTGGTTCATAAAAGATGTGATAAATTGAATAACTGATTTTTTTTTTTTTTAATGTTGAGACATTTATACTGTCCCACATAATCTTAAAATTCGTCGTGATATCAACATTTGATACTGGTACACTGATATCATGGTATCATGCTACTGCACCATCAAATGCAAGTACAGTATTTAAATGAATATAATGTTCATATTTGATGCCTGGTGAACTGCTACTATGTCAAAAAAGTTCACAGTAATATTTGATGCGTTGATGTGGCTTCTACGCGATCTAAGATGACATGATTCAGTGTGATATCAGTGTTACATTCTGGAATATTGATACGGCACCATTAAATATCACAAGATAAATCATATCACTAAATCATATCCCTACAGTAAAGCCCGCAATATCGCAGTTCAGTGTTTGTTGTCCAGCTACAGTATATCACAGAATTCTTTTGGTGTGTTATTGTAGTTGTTGTTTTGAAAAATACTGTTTGTATAATAGGGTCGGCCCGGTAGTCCAGTGGTTAGCACGTCGGCTTCACAGTGCAGAGGTACCGGGTTCGATTCCAGCTCCGGCCTCCCTGTGTGGAGTTTGCATGTTCTCCCCGGGCCTGCGTGGGTTTTCTCCGGGTGCTCCGGTTTCCTCCCACATTCCAAAAACATGCGTGGCAGGCTGATTGAACACTCTAAATTGTCCCTAGGTGTGAGTGTGAGTGTGAATGGTTGTTCGTTTCTGTGTGCCCTGCGATTGGCTGGCAACCGATTCAGGGTGTCCCCCGCCTACTGCCCGAAGACAGCTGGGATAGGCTCCAGCACCCCCCGCGACCCTTGTGAGGATCAAGCGGCTCGGAAGATGAATGGATGAATGAATGTTTGTATAATATATTTGCGTCACCTCTTCTCAATGTGCTGTATGTGTTTAAGTGTGTTTGTAAAAAAAAAAGTGAAAAAAAAAGTCCTGAAACGCTGATGTTTTTCCTTCCATGATGAATAAGTCTCATCAATGACCGTGATTTCAATATTGATCAAAATAATCGCGATTATCATTATGGCCATAATCGTGCAGCCCTGATATCAGTATATAGTTGTGCATTGATACCATTCAAGATTACAATCAAAATCACAACGTTATTGGCTGGTGGTGTCGCAATACTGCACTGTAAAATGTACCGGTAAAAGTAAAAGTAGGATTGCGCAAGCTATCAGTATTTGATGCTGTTGCTGAACGTGACATTGCTATCGTTGAGGTTATAATATGAATTTGATCCTAAGTGGGTGGTAAACCTTCTATTTTTTTTTCCATTTCAGTGTGCTTGCAAAGGACTCATTGTTGTAGCGACCGGAGGGCGACTTCCATTTCATTCGGGCCCTGACTCGTATTGAACCGAAGAAAACGGACGTTGGTGCCGCGGGGCTTTTGGTCAGGATGACAAATGGCAGAAGGCAGAACTGCTGGAAGGCCAATAAAACAAATGCATTTGTCTGATACTGCCTCACGAGCCAACAAACTCGCATCGAGTATCGCAGATGCTAGCGATACTTGAGATGATCACTGGTCAAAATTATTGCAGAATAATGCATTGATTGAAAAAAAAAATCTTACTACATTATTGAGACGCTCAAATTACGATTACGATATCGCAGTCCAATTTTCCGCTCAGCAACACGCTAGTGCCCATGCAGGAGTTCAGAACATTCTGAGAGGGATTCTGGTCAAGCATTCATTTTTGCCATTGTTTGACGACGGTCCACTTTCTTGACCCGCTTTAGCCAAGTCCCATGTATATTTTATCCAAAACAGCGCCACAAATAAATCAGCATGTTTGTTTTCCGCCACGTTCCGCCTCAGCGCGGGTTCACGTCGAGGTCTCCTCCCGCCTAATGATGTTTATTTTTATGATCCTGGCTCATGCGGAGGGCATAGCGCTTCCGTTATGCCCATCCGCCCGCCCGCCGCTTTATTCCGTCGGTCTGGAATATGCAAAGCGACGCCGTTTTCGGGTTCACTCGCAGTTTGAGAGGATTTGCTCAAGTTTGTCGCTAATCCCGCCGGTGACCTGATTTCTTGCTAAGTGCATGGCTGCTACTTTTCCAAAGGTAGACCGAGGCGGCAGAGGAACATTTCACACAACTGACCTGTATCCACGAACGACATCCATGCGTCATGGCAAAAATGTGATGTCTTATACAGTATATACGGTGATAAATAATGTGGCGTATTCTTTGTATAGCAACACACTCGGAATGCAATAAATGAACTGATGAATAAAAAATAACAATCATAATAATAATAATAATTAAATGATGTGAAGGGGAATTGTAAATAGTACTGCGATTTATCCATTTGTGTTCATATTGTATTAATTGAAAGATGTTTGTTGTTTTTTTTTCTCTTTCTCCTTTCTTCTTTCTACATACATTCTTGCTGCTGGAGGCTGTAAATTTCCCCAGTGTGGGACGAATAAAGGATATCTTATCTTATCTTATCTTAAATAGGAATCATATGGCATTGTAATAGGAGTCATGCAGTGGCAGTGAATTTTAATTGAATTGCAAGTTTGCTTTGACGAGCATTTTTTTTTAAATCGCGCTGAGTGGTTGAGCAGCTATTTTAGGCTAAAAATAGGAATGAATATGGACACAAAGTGAGAGGAAGGCGCTGTTTTCTCCACGCAGGAAGCAGAAAAAAGATGTTAATCAGGCAATGAGTGTTCTGTGCCAGAACATTTGTATAAAAAAAAAAAAGAAAATAAAAAAAATATGTCCGAATCTAGACTGCAATCACGGGGCTTTGTGCTGCTATGGCTGCTGTGACAGCCATTTCCCCATCGCCATTCATATGGCGGATGAAAAGGCGGACATGCGAGTGATTCATTTGAGTGGCGTGGGGTTGGGGGGGGGGGGGGGGGGGGACTGACTCGTGTTCATCATTGGCTGGATGTAAAGGGGCTTCGTGATCGGGGCTCAAGTGCTTTACAAGATGCTAATTGCACATCCGCTGCAATTAGCTTCCGCTGCCGATTACAGAAAAGCTAAACGAGAAATCAGCATTCCTTCAGATGCCTTAAGTGGGACCGTACCATTTGGATTCTGTGGTGGGGCAGTTAGCCACAACAGTAAAAGTCACATCTTGCTGAGGCACAGGCGATGTTATTTTACGCAATACGTAATTTACGTATCGGCAATAAACTGGTTCATTGTCCAGTTTGCCATGTCGTGAAGAAGCATTTCATTTTTCTGTCTATTACTATGTGTCACTGGCATAGGGAAAAAAGAGACACGTTATTTGTCGTCAATAAATAATTTTCAGACCAATTGAGAGAAATTAGCAGAGTAGCAGATTGGCGCTGACATCCGCGACGAGACTTGCTCACATTCCAACCGCAATAGACACATGCGTCTGTCATATTAGCCGGTTCGGTTCCTGGTTGAACATTTTGAAAAAAGGAGCGCAGAGAGGAGGGAAGAGGGATGGTCTCAATCGCAACGCCGCCGCAGCACTGCAGCTATGAAAAAACAATCTTGAGGAGGATGGATGGCCAAGGCGGGAGAGGAAGGCAGGGAATGAAAGAGGGAGGAGGCGGTAAAGTCGCAGGCTGTTTAGGCCGCTGGCGCAGATATATAAGGGCGCTATGTTTACCAACGGACACCATCACTCATCTGCCTGTGTTGCCAGGGCGATCTCTTTGAAAATGAGAAAATGACCGCCGAGCTACCCGTGGGCTATATCGTCTTCCCAGAAGCAGTTTGTCCCTGGATAAACTTCATGGATCTTGGCAAGAGTTGCCTTGTGTCATTTTACCCCCGCAGGATGAAGAGAGGTTGCTTCGGACAAACGCATTAAATGTTTTGTGTTCATGAATAATAGAATAAGAATAAGAATCACAAAACCTTTATTCATCTCACAATGGAGAGACAATGGAGAATTCCCAATTGATCGCAGCAAAGTTCTGAAAGGACGAAAGTAGAAGAACAAAAACTTTCGGAGCTGCTGTAAAGGCAGCCAGTGTCGCGGCGCCATCTTGAAGTCATATTAACAAAACAATACAACACAGCACATAAAACACAGACAGTCATTCAATCTTAACCACTTTTCGGCAGACTCTTTGTTGTTTGAAGCAGTTATAGATGAAAGTGGATGAAAGTTTAACTTACGCCAGCGAGAGCGAGAGAGCGCTATGCTGTCTTTTTGCTTTGCTACCGGCAATCTGAACTTGCCTCCGGCTTGCAGAAAATCACCAATGAGCCTGTCACGTTGCTCCATAACCTTGCCACAGTATGTCAGGGGAGAACACGGATCAATACAGGTCAAGCTACCTGGGCAAATTCACATGCGGAGGAAGCAGGGCGTGGCAGTTGTGCGGTTGGGGAAACAAAAAGCCTAAAATGGCTGTTTCGAACCAAAATGGCATGAAAACGAATCAGAAAATCCAAACCTGACCATGAACCCTACCCCTCATCTTGTCCCCAAAACAGAAGAGAGACCGAACTAAATATAATCAGAATCCCTCATTCGAAACGTATAACAACTCAAATCCGAAACTAGCCCTTCACACTAACCCAAATAATTCCACTCCCATAATCCTTAACCTCACCTAAATGTGATCCTAAACTAGGGTCTGGTCCTCAAGAGCCCGTATCTATCCTATTTTAGATGTCTCGCTCCTCCAACACTAACCGAAACTCCTATCCTAAACTCACCCTAATGTTAGCTTAACGAATCCTTAGACTTCCACACTAAAGCTACACCTAATCCCTTAACCTTAACTATACCACAAGATGAATTACCAACCAAAAACCTAACCCTGGGAATATATCAAACCCAATCCTTCAGATCAGGGGTCACCAAACTACGGCCCGCGGGCCGAATCCGGCCCGCCTCCACATTTGGTCCGACCCCACTTCCCCTGAACAATACCAGAGAGTCTTTTGATTTATTTTTCATCTATGTATATTTGTATTTTATCATAAAATTTGGCTTTTGCAATAAAATATTCCTTAGTTAAGAACTATTTTCATGATTAACTATTAGCTCGTAACAATTTCATAAACACATATAACGTGACATTTGTTCCATCCTTCTGCGGTCTGTGCAGAGAAAAAAGAATCCTAAACCCGTCCCTCTCAAAGAGAGCGTAATCATGGCGAAAAGGTGAGGTAAGAGAAAAAAATATTCAGAATACAGGGAAATTAACCCAAAATGGAGAAACATTTTTTTTTTCCAATGCAAAGAAAAGATTGTCTGTTTCATCTGTCCGTGGCGGTATTCTAAGAATACAATCTGCGGAGACACTATGAATCCCGTCACAACAATAAGTAAGATTTTTTGCATGGGCAAATGAGAGCAGACAAACTGTCAATGCTAAAAAGAGGAACGTCGGGTCAGCAAAATACATTTGTCCGCCAAGCTCAGCTGAACCAGCCATCTGTTCGGGCTAGCTTTCGGTTTGCTCAACTGATAGCAAGCAGCGGTATGGAGAGTTTGTCAAGAAATGCATGAATGCTGTCGCGGAGGTGGTGTGTCCCGAGAAGAAAGACGTCTTTAATACCGCGAGTGTATCAAAAAAAGTTACTTGATTTTGTGTGGGTTTCTGGGAAACAAAACATTTTTATGTCTAGGTACTCTTGCAGTCACACTTTTGCTGTTACAAACCGACCCCCCCCCCCCCCCATCAGAGAAGCGAAAAGTTATGTGGCCCTCACAGGAAAACGTTTGGGGACCACTGCTTCAGATCATCCGAAAGCTCCCCTAACATAAACCCAAGTCCTAACCCCTGAACCTATCAATCACTCAACCTGAGTCTTAAGACTAAACGCGAACCCATAACCCTAGCCCAAACAAGCACCCCGACGTCGCTTTTAAATGTATGGCCGCAACCACGACAAATTTCTGGTGGAGCGTTGACGTTTTTCTCTCCGGGGAGCTCAACATGCCCAGTTTACTTCCCTTACTTGGGGTTGCATGCCATTATTCAAGGCATCGGAGCCCCCATCCTTGTCTCCATCCATCCTCTCCAACCCCTTCTCCCTCAGACTGTCTGTCCACAAACACATGACTAAGATGACATTGTTGCAAGTGTGACTTCTTTCTGTTCTTTTTACTCTTAGAATAGACTATAACTTCATTGCCATTGATCGTGGTTGGTTGGCCGCTATTGCATCCCGAACCTTCAAAAGCATCCTGCACAAACTGTATGTACGTTCTGTGCCAGCTGGCAGGCAGTTAGAAGCCCGACGGAGGATTAACTGGTACCAGTGTGCCAGCCTATAAATAGTCGACCAACTGCTTCAGGAAATTAACCGTCCCAAAGGCCCCTGAACAGGTTTTCGCCTTTTTAGCCACTTCCACTCTGTTAGGATTCTTTCTACCTGCATTCACTTCTGTTTATGACTGATGTTTCAGAGAGACAAATACACAAAGAGAGAGAGAGAGAGAGAGAGAGAGAGAGAGAAAGAAGGATTTCAGACTTATGTCATTTGGTTGTTCATTTGTTACAAGGCTGCTGCTTGGCCCAAAAAATGAGAATTTCATGTTTGTTTGTTTTTTTCCCCTTTAAAGTCAAGACCACTTAATTACAGTCTGAGACCTGGTTGAGGCCAACATTTTGAAGACTCAAGACCAAGTCAAAACTTTAGTATGAATTAATCAGAACTATGAACATGACCCAAATCTCTAACACTAACCTTAAGCCCGAACCTGAAAACCCTAACCTCTAACCCTAAACCTTAAGATTAACTCTAACCTGAACCCTAACCCTAATCCCTAATCCTAACCCTCTCACCGTAACCCCTTAATCCTAACCCCAAACCTCTAACCCTAAACTCAAACCCTAACCCCTTACCCAAAATCTATCCCTAACTCCTAACTTGAACCTCCTAACACTAACTTTAATGCTAACCCTCACCCTCAACCCTAACCCTGTAACCCTAACCCTAACCCCAAACCGCCTAAACCAAACCTTAACACTAGCCCCTAACCCTAAACATTCACACTTAACCCTAACACCTAACCCTAGCCCAAACCCTAACCATAACTCCTAATCCTAAACCCGTCTTCCTCAACTGGCCGACCGCGATCCACGACCGGACCGCCGACCTCCTCTGTCCGGACCCTCGGCAAATTGTATAAAATAATAAATTATAAAGTGATTTTTACGTTATACATTTTATATTTTTGGACTATAATCTGCGCATTACCGCGACCGCTTGTTTAAAATTATCCGTTTTATAATTTGCGTGCACGAACAGATGTATTGCAGAGGACGCAGCAGCGCGACTGTGTGTGTATAATGGCTGAGCAGGGCATGTCGGCGATAGCGATGCGCTGATTGGCTCCTCTGAATTTAAGGTGTGCCCATACATAAGCGTCACGCATTCAAAATCGATATTTGTGTCAGGAAACAGACGCATGCGCGACGCCACAGTGTGCTCACAGCTTCAGCACAGGAGCGCCGCACACAGACAATTAGACAAGACGAATCGCGGGAGGTTTTGTTTTGATTGAGATTGTGTGCAGTTTTGCTCCCGTCTGCCCGGGATCTTTGCAGCTGTTTAACAGCAGAACACCACAACATGGTAAATGAACATCCCAATGGCGTCCTCAAATAATATTTGCATGCCTCAGACATTGCAGTTACCTTTAGTGGAAGAACAGCACTGCACATTCCTGTGCTCCCTTGTGTCAGTATTTAAAATGGTTCTTAACTCCTCTTCTGATATATTTTTCAGTGATTTCAGAGGGGATGTGAAAAGGGGAATTGTACAAATGAAAATAATACTTTTGTTTTCATGTTTAGTATTTATTTTGGTAAAATTAGTATTTTGTTTTGCTTTTGTTAAATTAAGGGAAAAAAGACAACTGCTGTTTGACAAAGTTAAAGTAAAAATGTCTTATTTCCCTAAAAGGGCTATTTCTACTATTAAGCAGGCACAATTTAACAAAATAAAAGAGTTCCTCTGCCTCAACACAATACCTCTCATTATTTGCTGTGTACTGGCTAGGTGAATAATTGTTATTTTCATGCACCCTATTATTGGTTGGTTGTGAGGAGTGTTGATTTGTATAAGCTTGGCTTGACCATACTAAATTGGCATATAGCCCTGCTCCCCATGAACGCCGTGCATGGGACCGGACCTTGGTCTTATAAAAAAAAAACAAGTGGACCGACAGCCTTTCTAGTTGAGGACCACTGCCCTAAACCTTCACACTTAACCCAAAACCTAACTTTAACCCCAAACCCTAACCCCTAAAGCTAACCCTAACTCCCAACCCTAACCCCAAACCCTAACTCTAACACTATGCCCTAACCCTTACCCCTAACTCCTAACCCTAACCCCTTACCCAAACCCCTAACCCCAAACCTCTAACACTAACCCCTAAACCCTAACCCCATCCCCTAACTGTTAAATCTAACCCAAACCCCGAACCCATAACCCTAACACCTAACCCAAGCCTTAACCCTAACTGTAACTCCTAAACCTAACCCTAACCCTAACCCCTAACCTTAATCCTAACCCAAAACCTAACTTTAACCCCAAACCCTAACCCCTAAACCTAACCCTAACTCCCAACTCCAACCCCAAACCCCAACTCTAACACTAAGCCCTAACCCTTACCCCTAACTCCTAACCCTAACCCCTTTACCCAAACCCCTAACCCCGAACCGCTAACACTAACCCCTAAACCCTAACTCCATCCCCTAACTGTTAAGTCTAACCCTAACCCTAGCCTTAACCATAACTGTAACTCCTAAGCCTAACCCTAACACCTAACCTTAATCTTAACCCAAAACCTAACTTTAACCCCTAACCCTGACCACTAACCCTAACCCCTAATCCCAAACCTCCAACCCTAACCCCTAACCTTAACCCAAACCCTAACTTTAACCCCTAACCTGTAAACCTAGCCCTAATCCCTAACTCTAATCCTAACCCTGAACCCTAACCCCTAAACCTAACCCTAACCTGCAACCCTAACCCCTAACCTTAACCCAAACCCTAACTTTAACCCGTAAACCTAGCCCTAATCAATAACCCCTAACCCCTAACTAGCTCTAAAATTTTCACTGACACCCTCGTTGGAGTTTAGTATAAACCTGAACACACAACAAAAATAATGACACACTTTGTACATTTAAATACAAGACATACTTTATTTATTTTAAAAACATCGTAAGCGCTAATGCTAAAGTCAATGTAAAATCACATTGAAATGCTAATCGGGAAATATTTACCTCAAGAGTGATATTTGTTCAAATAAATAGCTACACACAAACTATATTTACAACGTTCAATCACAATTTTCTTCTTATTGTGTATGCCATCCATGCACGGCACTACGCTTCCTCTTAAGAGGCCAAAGCACACACAGCAGAGGTTAGGGTGTTGGTATTTACTTGTTTTTTAGTTGCTATTTTTTGTATGTGTATTCTTATTTAAATTTTTTACTTATTTTCTCACTGTCCTTTAAAGTTACATTGATATGGCACAATGATACTCGAAGTCCCAGGTTAGCCCATTAAGTAACCTAACCTAACTAACCTGGGCTGATGTAAATGGGATCAGGAAATAATGGAGACACTTATTCACGGTTTGAATGTGCGCAAAGAGCCTACATACTCAGTTTTGAGTAGTTGAGTTTTGGTCATTGAATTAACACTAACTTTTGAAGTCAATGAATCATCGTTTTATTCACCGTGATTTCAATCTCACTCAAAATAATCGTGATCATAATTATATCCATCATCGCCCAGCTCGATTCTGAGACAGAACACAGTTAAAATGGAATCCATTCCAAAACTGGACTGATAGCCTCTGCCCACCCACCAAGTGTCCTTGCTCGAATACTTGAGCACTTGTCAAAGCTGCCTGCAGAAGAGGGGAGAGGGGAAGATTTGCCTTGGTAGACGGTGTTTCCCCAAGTCCCCAGATGGGGGCAGCGTCTCCTCTAAATTGGACCAGCAATAGCGGAGGAGTGGCGTGTGACATTCACAGGTCATTGCATCTCTTTGTCTGGGCGCACGGGATGAGCCCCTGGCGTTGTTCTTCTTTGCTCTCACGAAGAAAGATTGCTCCTTTGGTTTCTTCCTTTTTTCCCTTTCTTACACCGTTGGGAGGTACAGTTAAAGACTGATATCATTATGATGTCGAATTTTTGCTGAGGCAGTTAAGCGAGTCGTGGCCCTCCTTCGCGCATGGATTGTCCTCAAGCATGGGCACAGATAGTGTGGAGACAGGGTAACACGACCCTAACCCCCCCCCCTCCCCCCACACACACCCTAATGATGACAGCACTATTTTCCCCCCACTCTCACGATGGAAGAATGCATGTCTCTTCAGTAACATAGGTGGCTATTGACATGAGTCTTAAGCACGAGCAAACTATGGCAAAATTTTAGATCAAAAGCATCTAATTTGGCGAAGGGCTTTGCTCCAACTTGTCAACCTTATTTTCTGGTATACTGCATTTATCCACAAGTGGCTTTAACACAATACTTAATCATGGTGCTGAATTCAATGCTCACAAAGTGAGCGAAGAATAATTTTACCTAAGAGGTAGATGAACACAAGTCTGCTACAACTAAACCAGGGAATAAATCACATTTAGCATGTAATGTGTCCGATTCTGTTGTATTATTTTCATTCTATGTTTAATGTTCTGTCAAGTACTTTGCAGCTGTGGTGAAAGTGCTCTTTTGCTCAATATGTATCGTATTTACAAAAAAACAAAAACATAAATCTGCAATTTTACGATTTGTATGGAGCCATTTGGTGTGATGGGAATTGCTTTGTCCCTTCCCCTTACGTTGGAGTGTTTAGAACACAGAGGATGGTGTTTTGTGTGCATAAAAACGTGATTTTTGTTTTTACAAGAGCTCAATTATATTTTTTGTGGAAAAAGCGCATTCTTTCTTCAGTTGGTCTCGCTTGCTCGCAACCATGCCACCGAACTTACTGTTTCTATAACCACTGATATGCTACATGACCAATAAATGTAAATAAGGCACATCCATTAGAAAAAACACGAGTGGCCGCCATCTTGAACCGGGAGTCCCGTGATTGTCCCGCCTCTCCATTTCATTCATTTCTCCTGAGACCACACTTCAAAGAAGGACAACTCTTGGCATTTTTCAGCAATTGTCATGCACTTTGTTTGGTTAAAAATGTAAAGATGTGGCTTTCATACAGCAATAACAAAATCAGTGGCCGTTTGGACTTTTTATTAGCTTGTTCCCTGTCCCCCCATCCCGTAGTTCCAAAATCCTATCTGCGCCCCTGCCCTTAAGCATCACAGTGTTTAGTAAAATATAATAAGGATTTAGGATTGCAAATGACACCAAGAATGACAACAACGAAAAAACGGCGTCGTCACCATGACGCCCCTCTACCCCTCCCTGGCCCACCCTCAGCTCCAATCACGTGTCATGTTCCCGTGTCCCAACTGGAGCACTTGGGAGTTATATAATGCGATTTGGCAGGCCGCGACAACACTCGGATGCATCCGCGGTGTGTCGAAACCACGAACCTGCTGCGAGATGCTGTAGCGTGTCACTCTACTTTAAGGTTAGGAGACGGAGCGGAATGCCAATGAATCTTATCGTCTTCTGTTATGTAAGAGAAACACCGGTGGGGGCACAAGTAAGTGGCAGAAGTGGGCCGGGTCAGAAGCGTGATAGGCTGGTCCTTCTGAAGGTGAAAACGATGTCCTTTCCCAAATATTTATGTAAGCTTTTGTTAAATTTTTAATTATTATCATTTTATGTTTGAACATTACAGTATTGTCTTTGATGTAAAAGTTATCTAAATTATATTCTCTTGAATAATTTCTTAATGTTGAGAGCGTCTGATTGGCTGAAGGAAGCAGGAAGTGTTTTAGTAGCCGGAAGAAGGAGTTGTGTCCTCGAATCTGCTGCGGTGCAGACGTCTCCCCCCACCCCCTATTTTTAATTAAACGGCATTCAAAGCATTCCGTCTCTCCTTTTGCCCATTCTTAAAGTAGAGCTATCAGCTGAAAACAACGAACACCTCAACTTACACTTGTAATTTCCTGTATTCACAGTTAATTAATCAAAACCATGAATACAGCAGAAACTGTGATCCCAAAGCAGGTTAACATTCTTTTAAATTCATCTGACGTTACGTTGGGAAAAAATGGCCTACGGGTAATTTAATTTAATTTCCTGAGATACATAACATACGTGAAGGTCGTGGCTCGCCAATGTCCCAGTAGCGTTTGTCGTAATAATTACAGCTGTGCTAAAAAAAAGAAGAACAAAATAGCTTTGTCGTGTTTTTCTTTTACATTTTGTTCCCATCTAATATCTTTTGACCGCACGCTGACCACAGGTTCTCGCTGAAGAAGCTCATTTCCTTTGCTGGGAGCAGCTTGATGTGTTTAGTGTTACCATGGTGACCCTCCTGCACAGCAGACGAGACAATAATGAAACCTCTTAACATGCCGCCCGGAAGACATCTCTCGCAAAGCCACCGAAAAGCAGAAAGTTGGTTGGAATAGAGTGTCTTACTTTATTTTTATTTTTTTTTTGTCTTAGCCGAGTGACAGGCGATAGAAAGGCTTCTCAGGCAGTCCTCGTGAGTAAGCTAAAAAGAACAACACTAAGAATGCCGTCAAAGTGACGAGCTGAAGCCGGCGTGAAGGAGGCAGAGGGGAGGTGTAGGTGTTACATTGATTGGCGCCAGGGAAAAGCATCTGCTTGGTCGCCTCTATTGTTTCCCAAACAAGAATACTTGTGTGAGCAGCAAAGAAACGGTTGCGTAAGAAACATTTGGCGTTGTCTCTTTTTTCCCCGCTACCATTGTCTTTTTTTTCCTGCATTAAAGAACCTTGATCTGCCCCTACCACACACACACACCTCCAAACCATTTTTCTTCAAAGCTCCCTTCATTTCATTTCTTTTCTGCAGGCAATTGAGAGTTACAACACGTGGGCAGGGAACATAGGGCTAGTGGTGCGGATATGGAAAATGAATCCAGCCGCGAGGGGCCCAGGTGT
The DNA here is from genome assembly GCF_025434085.1 of Hippocampus zosterae. Lineage (NCBI taxonomy): Eukaryota > Metazoa > Chordata > Actinopteri > Syngnathiformes > Syngnathidae > Hippocampus > Hippocampus zosterae. Next base: position 6,545,813 of record NC_067451.1, on the reverse strand, counting down.
TGTCATGACTCAAGTGGCATTGAAAGATGACGAATCGCAACAACGGATAATTTAAAATCACAGCTTGAGAGCAAATTTTTTTTTCTACACCACCGACCAATGTCTTGCCAAGTTTTAATATCATTTCATGTATTTTTAATTGACCGTACCATGACGCTGAGTGTAATTTGTCTCTCACACCAGCTGCTTCCATCTTAGGGCGATGGGTGACAGTGATGGCCCATGTCCAATGTAGTCCCGCACAAAACAAAAATAAGTTACCGTATTTTCCGCACTAAAAGGCGCACCGGATTATGAGGTGCACCTTCAACGAATGGCCTATGTTGTAATTTTTTTTAATATATTGCACTCACTGGATTATAAGGCGCAATCTACAATGCATCCACGAGATAAAGCTACAGGTACGTCTTTATCTGTCTCCGTGCCTACTCTTCTTCAGTTAGACTCGAGAGGCGTTCATGACCGCCTCCAAAAAACGTAAATGAATGATTACTTCAATGAAACTACGGAAGTTGAAAATACAGAAATGCATCAAAACAGAAAAATCACAAAATAAATTCTGTAGCCCCCCCCCCCCCGACAGAATTAATTTAGTTATTTCCTTGAGCAAAAAGCAACAGAACTATCAGATGTCAGTAAATTAGTGGAGACTGGACTGTCTCAGAAGTGTTTTGTTATTTATTCCTTTGTTGTGTTCTGTATTCACAAACGAGGAAATCACAAAATAAATTCTATAGTCCCACTACAGAATTTATTTTGTGATTTCTTCGCTTTTCAGAGGCGGTCATGACCACCTCTTGAGTCGAACAGAAGAAGAGAAGGCACGGAGACGTATCTGTATTTGTTGAGACTGTGAAAACCATGAATAAAGTGTGCGTTTTCAAAACAACAACACCACAGCTCTCCTTTTTTCGGAGCTGCAACAAATCCTTATTTAATAAAGCAGCGACACAGTTCACTGAACCAACAGTAAGTTATAACATTGTAAGCGTGTCTCCAGCAAGGAGCCATCTTGGGATCGACATATTACCGTAATGACCATACACAAGGCGCACCGGATTTTTCGGTGCACCGTGAGCTTTTAAGAAAATGGAAGACTTTTCGATGCGCCTAATAGTGCGGAAAATACGGTATTGGAAATAGAAGTGGGTATTTTGAGGGGTTCACGGCCACATTTGAAAACCTTTCGTGACATTCATTCATTCATGAGCTAGCAACCGTCGCACACAGTATTGATGTGGGAGGATCGACTTGAGCCAAAAACATCCATTTTAATTCGGACTCCTGATATCGTCTCCAAAATGTACAGCTGCTTTCTTTTTCTTGGGTTTCGTAGCTCCGTCTTCAATCACATCATTTGGCCTTTTTTCCCTTTTCCAAACAAGGTCTTCAAAAACGATAGCATGTTATCCAGGTCACTGGTAGGCTGGCGCGGCGAGTCACAAGGCACAGATACGGTCCTCGTTTGGTAGTGAGGACACACCCGGCTCATCTGTGAGCGAATGGCAAAGGCCTTGTCGTGAAGGAGACGCGGACAATGATGGCGGCGCAAACGTGGCGGTGAAACAAATTGAGACGGCCAGCCGTTTGTGCTTTGCATGCAAAATGTCTTGTTTTTCTGGAATCGGTGATGATGGGCAAAGTGCAACCAGCTCGCCAGCGCCTGGAGTATTTCAGTCACAGCTCAAGCCTACACAGGGTTCATGGAGTCACTGTTCTTTCAAGTCCAACTAATTAATCAAGCTGCCAATCACATGTGAAACTGTTTTCCATACTCTTCGCCGTTTCAAATGTGTATTTATCTATTTTGCATTTGCCTCGCTGAGCACGATGCTCCTGTTTACATTGTATTCACATCGGGAAACCCGAGCAGTCGCCTGCGCTACACAGAACAAGCGTATAGCTTGGTTCTCTTATTGGCTGGTAAAAGTTTTTTCGGACTAAAGATGCCCCATGAAAACAACAAAATGCCTTGACCGTTACGGGGCGATGTCGACGTGCTAACTTCAGAAGGTTCCGAGCTGGTCTTTCGATGCCATTTTCCGCTGCGCTCGCCGGGATCTTCTCTATCCACAAACGATGTCTCCCCCCCCTTTCCCCCTTCTCTCTCCCCCTGTCGACTGCTTTTACCGAGTGACTTTTATTAATTAAATACGGTGTACTGCCTCTGGATGTGCTTTCCCTTTCCACTATTCCCAGACACTAATAATTACATTGGCATTTAGCGCCACGATAAGCCGACCCCTTTGGCCTTTCTGAAATGTTCCCTCGGCTAGGGAGTAAAATATATACACCCCAGCACCGCGGCGTGTATTGATCCATCAGCCTTGCCTTCTTGGTATTATCTGAAGAAAGACAGAGGCAACGTAGGCCTAGCACTTAAAATAAATAACATAAAAAAAAAACAACTCATTAATGGCTAACATCGAGCTTTTTTTGGACTGAAGAAAGGGCAGAAATAAAATTACTTTACTGAAGAAAGTGCACCCTTTGCTAAATTGAATGCATTATTCAACGTCTTGTTCAAAATATTATATATATTTTTTGTAATTAGATCGCGTAAAATGCTTGTGTTACGATTCTGGCCTCGTGATTCCGCCCCGAAGAACCTGAAAACCACACCTAACTGTCCTGGTTGGTGAAAGCGTGGCCTTATCATAAAAACGATGAGATACATTTTCTTCGGTGGTTCTGCCTCTGCATGTTTGTGGGGGTGGTAGTATTGTCCACTTTATTTTCCTTTTTTTGTGTGGGTTTGTGGTAATAAAATGTCTGCTTTGCACACATTTGCAAGGTGATACATTTGATAGCGCTCCAATGGCAACCAATATTATCTTCTTAGCAGGTGGCCAGACAGTATTGGTACTGTAGCAGCATGCCGGGTCTGTTGAACATTTCACAGTACCGTATTGGCCCGCATATAAGACGGTGTTTTTTGCATTGAAATAAGACTGAAAAAGTGGGGGTCATCTTATATTCGGGGTCTAGACGTTATACCCATTCACGACGCTAGATGGCGCCAGATATCATTGAAGTGAATGCTGAACTTGATTCCCCAGGCCAAAGCGAACCCCTGTCCCAAAGAAGAAAAAATAAAAATAGCGGTAAGAAAGAAAAGAGGAAAATAATGGAAGAGATAACAGAAAATGGAGAAACGTACTGACAATTTGGAGAAAAGTGGGTCGAAGATCGGCCAGGTTAACCGGCAGTTGAGGAGTAAGTTAGGATGTAATTTGCATTTCAAAAACCAAAAGTATATTGTTATAATCATTTGTTTCAGATGTACTGTAATTATTTTCTGTATAAAAATTAAATTTGTGTACAAAAAGTCTTTTTTCAAACTTGAGTCTTGAAAAAGTGGGGTTTGTCTTATAATCAGGGCCGTCTTATGTTTTCGTCCCAATACGGTATTTCACTCTACTCTCACTTCCTGTTGCCAATCGTTACGTGAAATTTTATATTCAATATTGGTTTGTACACATCAGGAAAGAGCAATCAATTATCGTCTACAAAGTAGGTAGCAAAAGAACGTCATGCATGACCCACCAAGTGATGTAGGATTAAGGTTCGGAGCACGTTGAAATGTTGACATTAAATTTGTACATTGCAGCGAGGCTCAAACTTTCTCAGTTTGATTCATCGGCGCATCTTTTGAAAACTTGTTTTCCTCCTCCTCCTGCTTGAAAATAAAAACGGTCCGAGGCCTCTCCTGCCGTCTTCGGGGAACGCGGCGGCGGCGGCGGCGAGCGTGAGATAGCATCCTTTCATTTCCGCTAGCCCCATTAAAAAGATGGGATTCAAGCGAAGACGAAAGTAAGGCCTATCGCTGGCAGCCGAAAACGATTGAGTCCCTTTGCTCAGGACCTGCTCGAATAAACCCGCGGCGGCGGCGATAAGCGAGCAGTCATTTCCATAGACAAAAAGCACTGCCTACAGATTAGATAGCGCCGTCCGCCTGCCTTATCTTGCCGTTGCTTCATCATAGAAGGGGAGTTAATCGGGAAACCGCTGTCTCTCATCCTTTCATTAAAGCCAAACAAAACTAAAAAAAAACAGAAGCACACAGACTATGACGGTGAACCGTCAATTATTCACGGTATGCTATTTACAAAGACACCTATTTGCTTTTTGCCTGTTGAACCTCTCCTCAGCTATTTGCTAAAAAAAATTCACCTTTTAGTGATTTTTCTTTAACACCGTAACACTAACAGGTGTACAACTACAGCGAAGCTCAACAGCTGGCAAATCCTAGCTAGTGATATGCAGAAATGACGAAATGTCTGTATACTAATCACTGAGCGTTTATCGCTCATTCCTCAAAACAAACATTTTGAATCACAGGAACGAGAGCAAAATCCACCCAATTCGCGTGTGTGTATTCATTGTGGAAAACTGTCAACAGTGGGAAATATGTCAGCTTGCCTGTTGCTGTCACACGTCGAGGTCATGCCAGTTGGCATCCCGGTGATGTGCGATCCGCGGCAAGACACTTGGTGTGATGCTCAAAAGTCATTTACAAATGCCTAATATGTATACTGGGGCGGCACGGTACACCAGTGGTTAGCACGTCGGCTTCACAGTGCAGAGGTACCGGGTTCGATTCCAGCTCCGGCCACCCTGTGTGGAGTTTGCATGTTCTCCGGGCCTGCGTGGGTTTTCTCCGGGTGCTCCGGTTGCCTCCCACATTCCAAAAACATGCGCAGCAGGCTGATTGAACACTCTAAATTGTCCCTAGGTGTGAGTGTGAGTGCGAATGGTAGTTCGTTTCTGTGTGCCCTGCGATTGGCTGGCAACCGATTCAGGGTGTCCCCCGCCTACTGCCCAAAGACGGCTGGGATAGGCTCCAGCACCCCCCGCGACCCTAGTGAGGATCAAGCGGCTCGGAAGATGAATGAATGAAAGGATGAATGAATAATATGTATACTGTGTGTGTGTGTGTGTGTGTGTGTGTGTAAAAATTATATATATATATATATATATATTAGTGTGGCTGTAGTGTTAGTATGTCCGCCTCGCAGTGCAGCAGTGCAGGGTTCGATTCCGGCCCAGCCTACCTGTGTGGAGTTTGCATGTTCTCCCCATGCCTTCGTGGGTTTTCTCCGGGTACTCTGGTTTCCTCCCCACATTCCAAAAACATGCATGGCAGGTAGATTGGGCACTCCAAATTGTCCCTAGGTGTGATTGTGAGCGCGAATGGTTGGTTGGTTGTCTCTTTGTGCCCTGCGATTGGCAGGCAACCGGTTCAGGGTGACTCCGCCTACTGCCCGATGACAGCTGGAAGAGGCTCCAGCATGCCCCGCGACCCCTGTGAGGAGAAGCGGATTAGAAAATGGAAGTTACTGGAGAAAAACAGCAGAAGAAAAGCAAGAACTAGATGAAGCGTTGACTTCTTTTGCGAGCTGTTGCATCTGCTCCTCCCGTTCCACTGGTCCTAACAATTCTCCAAGAGAATGCATTTAGTGTGAACGTTGGTTTGTGTATTTTCTTTCCTTTTTTGGGGAAGGGGGGGGGGGCTTGTTTATCGCGGCTGCATATTATCCTGCTCCAGCTGCTGCGAGAAGACAAGTCCAGGTATTTATGATGAGGATAAAAAGTGTGCGCATTCCCTGTCACCCTACCACAACAGTGCAAGATTTACAACACCACCAAAAAAAAAGGAATTTTCAATTTGTATAGGCGGCCCGTCTGTTTTGTATGCTTCCCAATGGATTTTGCACTGTGTGTGTGTGTATGTGTGTGTGTGTGTGTGCGCACACACAGAGCCCGCCTGTGCTGAAACACCAGCAACAGATAACAGATGGTCCCCCCGCATTAGAAGTGTTTTATTTCCCCGCGGAAGCCAGATATGTCAGGAGTAAGCATGTGCAACATTAGTCATTTGGAATATTCATGCCCCCGCCGTCCAACGGTTTTCGCTTCCGACACCAACATTCCGCCAGACTGCATTTCTTTTAAGTAAGAGTGAGGGGAGGTGGCGGGGGTGCAGAAGAGTGTAGCTTTGAGAGCCATCATATCCAAATAAACGTTGATGTGCTATCACATGTGCACGTTAAAAGACCGTTCATTGAATATCTAAAATTATTCAAATATATGTTCGAAGCAAAATCTCTGCCTGAAAGCTTTGCGAAAGTTTGGGATCATTCCGAAAAAAAAAATGAATATGCTAAAAGAAGAATTGGCACGACAAAACATCGTTCAACACGCAGACTGGCTAACGGTTAGCCCGCTAACAGCCGGGCGCTAACCTGTGTGAACAACAGCCAAAATACACAATCAGTCGCTGACACCCACGTCACTCACGAGGTCAAGCCGCACACACTTTTTGTCAAGGGGTACGACATTATTAAATGTAAGGATGGCAACCCCGAGGGGACCAATTTACCTGCTGCTCACATGTCGCAAAATCCAGTTTAATCTGGTTTATCGATGACTAAATATATTTGAAATATGCATCCATCCATCCATTTTCTGAACCGCTTAATCCTCATTAGGGTCGCGGGGGGTGCAGGAGCCTATCCCAGCCGTCTTCGGGCAGTAGGCGGGGGACACCCTGGATCAGTTGCCAGCCAATCGCAGGGCACACAGAGACAAACAACCATCCACGCTCACATTCACACCTCGGGACAATTTAGAGCGTCCAATCAGCCTGCCAAGCATGTTTGTGGAATGTGGGAGGAAACCGGAGCACCCGGAGAAAACCCACGCAGGCCCGGGGAGAACATGCAAACTCCACACAGGGAGGCCGGAGCTGGAATCGAACCCGGTACCTCTGCACTGTGAAGCCGACGTGCTAACCACTGGCCTACCGGGCCGCCCTTTGATATATGCAGTTTTACCTAAATATAACATTTAAAGAAGTGAGTCAGGAAATTATACGTTAATATGAGCTCCAACTACTGTGTAAAATAACGACGAAAGAAAAACAAATGTCATTTTTGTGTTAGTTTGATCATTTGAACCTAAACTACCCGTCCTACTCACTGTCACAGTGAAGTTGTTTGAACACAACGTCAAAATATATTAACAGTAGTTTTTTTGTTTGTTTGTTTGTTTCTTTTTTAAATGTTTAACAGATAAAATGAGTGAAGTGACTGACACATCTCCAGTAGCGTCTGCCTAATGCGGGTGGAAAGCGCAAGCGCGGAGACTGGCAAGAGTGAGTCTAGTCGACACGTTGTGGCAGGCGATACACTCTGGGATAGCTGTCGCTGGCCCTGCAGCGAGCTGCAACACACGCGCATGCGTGGCTTCATACACATACACACACACACGCGCCCGCACGGGCATCATAGCACTGTACCTGCAAAGTCCAACGGGATGGAAACGGTATTTCTCAAGCTGACTTTAAACTTCCTTGTCAAAGCCATCTATGACCACCAACTGACGAGCATTTTGCATTGCTTATCAAAAACGTTTGCAATTGCGGATAGACAAAACGTTGCGTTGCTTCACTGAGTCGCGCCGGCCCTTTAAATAAAATGACATGAAAAAGCGAGCGACATCGGGCAGTGCCTAAGCCCAACAAAAGCAGCCTCAACCTGATGGCAATTATCTCCGTGTCCACTGGCTAATTATAATGAAGGATGACAGGTGCCCGAAACAATTTCAAGTGCCCGTGAGCTTCTGCGTGTGGTTGTCTCTGTTCTGATGAAGATAAAGATAGCCCGGCTGACCAGTCTCTTCGAAGCGACGTCTTGCTTTGGAATGAAGATGCTGCACCAGCGAGCCATTTTGAACAACAACCCAAAATGGTTCCTATCTTGTGGTTTTATTGGGTCAGAACAGGAATCAGAACATACTAGTCCTGTCCTAAAGGCTTTGGTGCTGACTCACAGTCAAACTTCCGCTAGTGGTCTCCCAGTCAACAAAATTGGTCTGTCCCAGCAGACACGGCACGTACACTCGACCCACATACCTCAATGAATGATGGTCCTGCAGTGGCCCACGTCTGGCATGCATGATGTGCGCCGCATTTGGCCCAGATCTGAGCCGCATTGTAAAAATATATTTGGCCCTATTCCGGCCCGACGCTGAGCCAGAACAGGTTCTTGATATCCGCCTGAATTCAACCTCAACCAAGCCACATCTTTCATGAGCCATATTTGACCCACATTAAAAAAAAGTCTCAAAAACCACTGTTATAAAAATATGTTTATTGTCATCATTTGTGAACTTCACATATAACTCCACATACACTGGAAAAATGCACTTTTCTTTAACAGTGACATTTTTTAGCCGAAAAAAATGACCATGTATAGTAAGCTGTTTTTTGCCGAAATAAAAGGACCATGAAGAGTAAGGTGTTTTTAGCCGAAAAAAAAACGACCATATATAGTAAGGTGTTTTTCAACGAAAAAGATGACCATGTATATATAGTAAGGCGTTTTTCAAGGAAAAAAAACAACCATGTATAGTAAGACATTTTTAGCCGAAAAAAATGACCATGTATAGTAAGGCGTTTTTTGCCGAAAAAAAAGGACCACGTATAGTAAGGTGTTTTTAGACGAAAAAAATGACCACGTATAGTAAGGCGCTTTTAGCCGAAAAAGATGACCATGTATAGAGTAAGGCGTTTTTAGCTGAAAAACCCCCCGACCATGTATAGTAAGCCGTTTTTTGCCGAAAAAAAAGGACTACATATAGTAAGCCGTTTTTCGCCGAAAAAAAACCAACAACCATGTATAGTACGGCATTTTTAGACGAAAAAGATGACCATGTATAGTAAGGCGTTTTTAGCCGAAAAAAATGACCATGTTTAGTAAGGCGTTTTTAGCTGAAAACCCCCCCGACCATGTATAGTAAGGTGTTTTTAGCCGAAAAAGATGACCATGTATAGTAAGGCGTTTTTAGCTGAAAAACCCCCCGACCATGTATAGTAAGGTGTTTTTAGCCGAAAAAGATGACCATGTATAGTAAGGCGTTTTTAGCCGAAAAAAATGACCATGTTTAGTAAGGCGTTTTTAGCTGAAAACCCCCCCGACCATGTATAGTAAGGTGTTTTTAGCCGAAAAAGATGACCATGTATAGTAAGGCGTTTTTAGCTGAAAAACCCCCCGACCATGTATAGTAAGGTGTTTTTAGCCGAAAAAGATGACCATGTATAGTAAGGCGTTTTAAGCTGAAAACCCCCCCGACCATGTATAGTAAGGTGTTTTTAGCCGAAAAAGATGACCATGTATAGTAAGGCGTTTTTAGCTGAAAACCCCCCCGACCATGTATAGTAAGCCGTTTTTTGCCGAAAAAAAAGGACCACGTATAGTAAGCCGTTTTTCACCGAAAAAAACCCAACAACCATGTATAGTACGGCATTTTTAGACGAAAAAGATGACCATGTATAGTAAGGCGTTTTTAGCTGAAAAACCCCCCGACCATGTATAGTAAGGTGTTTTTAGCCGAAAAAGATGACCATGTATAGTAAGGCGTTTTTAGCTGAAAAACCCCCCGACCATGTATAGTAAGCCGTTTTTTGCCGAAAAAAAAGGACCACGTATAGTAAGCCGTTTTTCACCGAAAAAAACCCAACAACCATGTATAGTACGGCATTTTTAGACGAAAAAGATGACCATGTATAGTAAGGCGTTTTTAGCTGAAACCCCCCCCGACCATGTATAGTAAGGTGTTTTTAGCCGAAAAAAACGACCATGTATAGTAAGGCGTTTTTAGCTGAAAAACCCCCCGACCATGTATAGTAAGCCATTTTTTGCCGAAAAAAAAAAGGACTACATATAGTAAGCCGTTTTTCGCCGAAAAAAACCCAACAACCATGTATAGTACGGCATTTTTAGACGAAAAAGATGACCATGTATAGTAAGGCGTTTTTAGCCGAAAAAAATGACCATGTATAGTAAGGCGTTTTTAGCCGAAAAAAATGACCATGTTTAGTAAGGCGTTTTTAGCTGAAAACCCCCCCGACCATGTATAGTAAGGTGTTTTTAGCCGAAAAAGATGACCATGTATAGTAAGGCGTTTTAACAAAAAAAAACCCCTGACCATGTATAAAGTAAGGCGTTTTTAGCCGAAAAAAACGACCATGGATAGTAAGGCGTTTTTCAACGATAAAAAAACACTTTACTATACATGGTCGTTTTTTTCCGGTCAAAACACCTTATGGTCGTTTTTTTTTTCGGGTTAAAACGCCTTACCTAAAGTTGGTTTTTCAGCAAAAAACACTCTTTAAGAATGTTGAAAAGGTACTACGTTTCGATAGCTCAGGTGGTAGAGCGGAGGACTGTAATGGCGCATACAGACATCCTTAGGTCTTCTGGTTCATATTCGGCTTGAAGGATTGACCACGCAGAGGAGAAATTCTCATTCTTGCTCTTCTGCACTCACTTTATAAAGCCTTTAAGCTCTAAACTTCAATACTTGTACCCTTCGATAGCTCAGCTGGTAGAGCGGAGGACTGTAGTGGTGCATATAGACATCCTTAGGTTGCTGGTTCAAATCCGGCTCGAAGGATTGATGACATGGAGGCAAATGCCTTAATATACATGGTTGCTTTTTTTTGTCTAAAAATTTAATCTCAAAACGCCTTACTATACATGGTAGTTTCTTTCGGCTAAAAATGCCTTATTATACATGGTTATTTTTTTCGGGTTAAAACGCCTTACTATACATGGTCGTTTTTTTCGTTGAAAATCACCTTACTAAACATGGTTGTTTTATTCGGCTAAAAACGCCTTACTTTATACATGGGCGTTTTCTTTCGGCTAAAAACAGCATACTATACATGGTTATTTTTTTTCCGATAAAAACGCCTTACTATACATGGTCGTTTTTTTCGTCGAAAATCGCCTTACTAAACATGGTTGTTTTATTCGGCTAAAACGCCTTACTTTATACATGGTCGTTTTTTTTCGGCTAAAAAACACCTTCCTATATCCCTGGTTGTTTTTTTCGGCTAAAATGCCTTACTCTCCATGGTCTTTTTGTTTTTTGTCTACAAACGATTACTCGACATGGTTGTTTATTTTTCGGCGAAAAACGCCTTACTATAGGTGGTTGTTTTTTTCAGCTAAAAACACCTTACTATACATGGTCGTTTTTTTCTGCTAAAAACACCTTACTCTTCATGGTCATTTTTTTCGGCTCAAAACTGTTTTCTATACATGGTTGTTTTTTTCGGCTAAAAACACCTTACTACACATGGTAGTTTTTTTAGTTTAAAAACGCCTTACTATACATGGTTGTTTTTTTCGGCTAAAAACGCCTTACTATTCATGGTCGTTTTTTTCGGCTCAAAACACCTTTCTATACATGGTCGTTTTTTCCGGCTAAAAATGCCCTACTACAGATGGTCGTTTTTTTTAGTTAAAACGCCTTACTATACATGGTCGTTTTTTGGTCTAGAAACGCCTTACTATATTATACATGGTCGTTTTTTTCGGCTAAAACGCCATACTATCCATGGTCGTTTTTTTGTGTCTAAAAACGGATTACTATACATGGTTGTTTTTTTTGGGCAAAAACCGCCTTTCTATACGTGGTCGTTTTTTTTGGCTCAAAACACCTTACTATACGTGGTCGTTTTTTTCAGCTAAAAACGACTTACTACACATGGTCGTTTCTTTTTTGCTAAAACTCCTTACTATTCATGGTCGTTTTTTTTCGGCTAAAAACGCCTTTCGCTATACGTGGGTTTTTTTTTCGGCTCAAAACACCTTACTAAACATGGTCATTTTTTTTGTTAAAACACCTTACTATTGAATACATGGTCGTTTTTTTGGCCTAAAAACGCCGTACTACACATGGTCGTTTTTTTTGGTTAAAACGCCTTACTATTCATGGTGTTTTTTTTCAGCTCAAAACACGTTTCTAGACATGGTCGTTATTTTCGTCGAAAAATGCCTTACTATACATCGTCGGGGTTTTTTGGGGCAAAAAACGCCTTACTATACGTGGTCGTTTTTTTTCGTCTAAAAACGCGTTACTATACATAGTCAGTTTTTTTAGACTAAAAACACCTTACTCTGCATGCTGAATACACGGTTAAACGTCTCCATAAATCTGTCGACATCGAGCCTCTTGATTGGCTGCATCCTCCCGTGTGACTTTTGCGACGAAGACCCGCGCGCGGCTCTGTCGCTAGAGTCCGTCTCCAAAATGGCGGTTTTGTTCATTGCTCCTTTTTCTTCTTCGTGAATTCCGCGTGCCACCCTTTTCATTGATGAGCTCTTCCAAGCTGCCCGTCCTCATTTGAGCAGCGATGAACGCCACCCCCACGGACGGTAATTTGCAGTGCAAAATTGTGCAGGGGGGTGGGGGGGAGGGGCTCCGTCTGTTTTCATCGGTTAATGGCCTCGTTCTGGCCGTTACGGCGCGGCATGCGCTGAAATATTGTCCAAATAATGTTCAGAGAGTGGAGGAACACAGTCTGTTCCAAGCGGCGCTTTCATGCCGACAGATGGCATGAAAGTAATCGGAGAAAAAGTTTGCGGAAAAAGCCAACTCTCATGAACATTAAACGCTTCGTTGACTCGCATGGCAGTTGGAAAAAGATGTCGTTTGTTAACCCTGTTGATGCCTCTCAAAGTTTTACAACTGCTGTTTTTACTTTGCACGTTTCGTACGGCGGGGGGAGGCCTCTCGGTTTGAGCAGCGCCACTAAAATTGCCGTATTCCTGAAAATAGTTGCCAGCGGTGTTTATGTACTCCAATCAGGGAGTTGTGCAGGCGGCCTTTATTCTGGCCCCGTGACTTCCTCTAAAAATTGCCATATCAATGCAAATATTGGCCCTGGGAGGGTGTGATGTACTCAGATGGGTTAGGCGTTGAAGAACTACCGTGATTTTCGGACTATAAGCTGCGGCTTTGGTCACACTCTTTCAATTCTGCGGCTTATTTAATGAAGCGGACTACGTAAAGACTTTTCTAACGGCCGCCAGGGATCGCTCGAGCATAAAAGGTCAGAGTGAGACAAGTTGATTTATACGCGTCAAGGAAGACGCGATCATCTGTCTCACACTGAAAACAATCGACCACGAGAGGGTGCATTTGACCTGCGTTTTGGGCTGCACTGCATCCACTAAGGATTACTATGCACTCCCGAACTCATTGTCTCAAACTCCCGAAAGCGTAGATGGTAGAAAGTCTCATGAAGGAATGGCTGACCGAGTGTTCCGGCAAGTGAGGATTTTTTTTCATGTAAAAAAAAAAAAGAAAAAGCATTACGACGGCAAACACTGACTTTGATTTAAAAAAAAAAAAATTAACAAACCTGTTAGTGCCGTTTTACTGACGTGGTGCCGCCGCGTTCCAGGCGCTATTTGGATAGAAAAGTTAAGGTACGTTATTAAAACTTTGAAAACGCTTTCTGCGTAACGTCTTTCTTTGTCAATTTCTCACATTACAATGTGGGCACCTGCGGCTTATAGACGGGTGCGGCTTATCTGCGTACAAAATGTTTTTTCCTTTAAAAATGTAGTGGGTGCGCCTTATAATCTGGTGCGCTCTACAATCCGGAAATTACGGTTCTTGTCGTCGGTTTGTGACGCATTTCCCATCTGATCAGCAAATGAATTTTCGCTTCATTTCTTACTCCATTCCCTCAATAGAGATCGATAGAGAACAATTTCTAGCCATGCGCAACCATGGTATAGTGTGTACGTGACTAACAGACTGAGTGAGTTACAAAGCATTTGCTGACGTGAATTACCGAGATCAAACATTCATTCATTCATTCATTCATCTTCCGAGCCGCTTGATCCTCACTAGGGTTGCGGGGGGTGCTGGAGCCTATCCCAGCTGTCTTCGGGCAGTAGGCGGGGGACACCCTGAATCGGTTGCCAGCCAATCGCAGGGCACACAGAAACGATCAACCATCCGCGCTCACACCTAGGGACAATTTGGAGTGTTCAATCAGCCTGCCACGCATGTTTTTGGAATGTGGGAGGAAACCGGAGCACCCGGAGAAAACCCGCGCATGACCGGGGAGAACATGCAAACTCCACACAGGGAGGCCGGAGCTGGAATCGAACCCGGTACCTCTGCACTGTGAAGCCGACGTGCTAACCACTGGACTACCGGGCCGCCATCAAACATTCAATGAATGGATTTTCTTTGGGGTGTTTAATGTTTGCGTTGCTATTCAATTCCAAACCAGGCAAGCCATTTTCCCGTCAATAGTGGCCAGTGGCGTTTTGTACTAAGACGAGGGAGGTGTCGATTGTGAGGATGACTTTAGTTGGACTTGAGCGCTTCCATCTTGGTGAAAATGACTTTCGTACGACTTAACTGGTGTATTGTCCCACAATTGGTCATTTTTTTTCAAATTTATTGGGCCTCACTGTCTAAGCCTGTCACACCATCGGTCACTTTCATACTCGTCGAGCCGCCCAATCTGCGCCGCTTGACCTCGGATTCCGTTTTGGATTCCTACCCTGATTTTAATTGACTCCCGTCGATGGGCTGCGGTGGAAAAGGTGAGGTCGGCTGTAAACTTCTCACATCCTCCGGTGACTTCCACTCGTTTACCACTTTCGGCACAGAAACACACCGCCCCCTTTGCTCCGTCACCTCGGCAACCGGTACCTTGGTGATTGATTCGTTGCCAGCGTGGCGTAGCTGCGGGGAATAGAGCGTGCATGAGCTTAACGCGTTACATCTTCCCTAATTAAAACGAGATTACAGGAGTCGGCGGCGTGCGCTCAAAGGCAGCGGAGGGAATCAATTTGCCGAATGTTGGGGCCCTCGCATACAACGGAACAAGAGAGGCTCAATGCGCATTTGCGTCTCGTGACGTGGAATGAAAACAGCCGTTTGATTGCAACCCAGTCGTCTACAATCCAGGGTTGTATTTGAAAACGCAGGAGCAACGAGCGGCTTCACGAGTGATCCGATGCCGCGCCTTCACAAACGACGCGAGGCGGAACCAATGAGCCGCCTTTAATTATGGATGTATACGTGTTAATCTGCCAGCTCTTTCCCGCAAACCGCGAGACGGACAAAATTGTTGGGACAGCCAGTTGACAGCAAAACACGACAAGATCCAGCGGGGAATTAATCCATCCCCAGAGTCATAAAATCAAAACAAAATGGCCGATTAGCTCTGCGTTTCACAGAGTGTATTAAGATTTAAGATTAAAACACATTTTTTTCATCATTATTCAATATGATCAAATTATGATTTCAGGTGATCAGTTTCAGTGGTACCACGGTACTTTCGAAAACTGCACTCTCCCTGGGAATGTTCTGAACTCCTGTTTGCACGGCGGCGTGGAAGTGGCGAATGCGGGCCACAGCCCCGCTTGTCCATCTGGCGGCCGTGTTACTCCGCCTCCCTCCGCCACGCTTCCAATTAAAAGTTGCACATCGCCGTGGCGGCCAGATGCTCGGGATGACGGAGCCAAACTTTTCTCCGGGTTGCCGCGTCTGCGGAGAAATCGGGCTACCTGCGCGCGTTCTCCCCACGCGCAATTGTTTCGGGGGTTGGGGGGGGCTGGCGGAGGCTTTGGGAATTGAACGCGCTGAAATCCCCCAACTGCGCTCTGTAGTTTTTCAGATTCAAGCGAGGGAGAGCAGTTTTCTTCCCAATTATTATTTTTTTCCCTCTGTATAAAACATACTTGAGGTCGAGTTTCTGAAAATATTTACCCAACTGCAGATGGGACTTTATTGGGGGTAACATTCCACTGTAAAGATGACAGTATTCCTCAAATAGTGGCTTCTGAAGGAGGCGTCCATTCCGAGCGAAGGTCATTCTTCGGGGTGTTCAATATGAGTGGCTGCACTGTTTGAAAAACCGAAACCCTTTTTCCCGCAAGTAGTGACCATTCATACAAAATGGGGGGGGAAGGCATCTACTCGTGGGGGAGCAAGCCGTTGTTGTAATTTCACTGGATTCAAAGCTACACTGATCATAATTCCTCAAATAGTGGCTGAGATGTTTATTTACTCCGAATTGGGGGGGTTTATCAAGGAGGCCTTTATTTGGGGGTCTTTGATTTAATCGCCTCCACTGCGCTTAAAATAAACAAATAAATAAAATCAAAAACGACAAATCCATGATTTACACAAATGGGGTAGGCGCCCATTAAGGGGTCGGAATTTATTTTCACCGGAGTGAATGCTTACACTTACCGTATTTTTTTTTGTCTTTTGAAAAGAGCTGTCACATTGCGAGGTGGATGCTTACACTTACCATATCTTTTTTGTCTTTTGAAAAGAGCTGTCACGTTGCGAGGTGGTGGCGGACCCCAAAAAGCAGGCAGGAGTGAGGAGCAGGGTGTATTTGAAGACTTGTATTTAAAACAAAGATAACTAAATCCAAAACACACAAAGTCCAAAGTATTTAAAAACATGACTAAAGCTAAAACATAACAATGAACTAAACATGACAGAAGCCAAGCGCAAACAGCAACACACATGTCAGTAGCGAGAAGCAACAATGACCCAACACTGAGTGTTTGGCCTGGGAGTCCTTTTAAAGCCCTAATTAGTTATGACCAACAGGTGTGCATCTGCCAGGGGAGCCCTACAGTGCCACCTGTTGGTCGCTAAAACGAATCATGACAAGAGCAACTCCTCTGTTTTAACAGCTGCATTACAACAAAACACACAATGAAAAGCAATCATGGTGATCATGATTCCCGAGACGCCACGATGTAAGCCTGTTCACAGACAGCCCCCCCCCCCACCCCACCCCCCCAACCAGTTAGGTTGAAGGTGCCAACCCTCGCTCGCATGTTTCACTCGCTCACGGGGGGAATCTATTGATGGGAACGACTGGCGCTATACATCAAATTAACCCATTTTCACATGTCAAATGAAAAGTCGAATGTGGGGGCGTTTGCCACTTTTCTTTTTCTCTTGTGTTGGCGGAAATAGATTTTTTTGTTTGGTATTTTTTTTTCCTCTTCCCTGAAGCAAACTCGTGGTTGGCAGCCGACCAAGATGGCAGATAACAACAGACAAGTATTCTCCAGTGTCTGGCCCCACTTTTCTGTTCACAGCGGAGAGGTGAAACTTTGAGCACTTCAGCTGTGCTGATTAAGAATAAGGTGAATTGATGTCGATGTTTTGCCCCATTTTTTTGGGGGGGGGGGCGTAAATGAGTTTTCATTCATATTATCCATCGGAAAATGGATGAAATGAGTTAATTACAAACGGTAAAGGTCTCATCTGCTGTTCTATTTGTCTTTTTTGGCCATTTCAGAGAGAAGAATGTATCTTGAGCTACTTTGGAGGCTAAGCGAGCTGCTACCCGAACCAAGCGCTGCAAGCTCAGTTGACAGTCACCCCGGAAGAAGTCGTGAGCGGCGGAGACGCAGAAGTAGGTCAGCTCTGAGGCATTTGTTACATCATCATCTTCATCATCATCATCCATATTCATCAACATCGCCCAGTTGTTATGGAGTGAACTCACACCACGCAGACATTCTCTTCTGTTCCCCTTAATCAACCCATTACGGGATGAATTATAAATTGTGATATTTTTACTTCAAAGCGGGGGGAATTCTTTTCATGCATGCTGCCAATTAGATACAAAAGCCAAGGTGGTCGCCAGGCAGCCGGCGAGGTTACTGGGTTCCTGCGCCAGGCCATTTAGTGCGTGGGAGCTCCTCTGGCTGTCTGTGAGCACCTTGACTCAACCCCCACCCCCCCCAAAAAAACGCTGCCAGCAAAATATTTAGAGAAGGAAGCAAAATACACTAATAGACGCACAAACTTGTAAGTTGGGGCATTTTTAGAGGTTTGCTTTTCAAGCGATGAAATTGCTTCTTTTTTTTGTTGTTGTTTTTGTGGCTCTTTTTTGGTGGCACTATTATAAAGTAGACCGACTATGCAAGGAGAAAGTGAAAACAAAAAACAACAGTTGGAAAGAATTTTGCAGAGCTGCCAACTGTCACGAATTGTCTGTATTTTGTTACAGAAATCAGTCAACGTGACCTTGTTACGGCCGTAACACTGTTACGGATAATTTAGAAGTCATAGTCTTTTAAATTCATAGTGATTAAAAAAATGCAGTACTTTGCTCAAACAGATTGAAAACGAGAAAAAAAAATACTTTGTGGATAATTGCGATGTACCGATGTTTTGCTGATGGCTCCGATAACGTAATAAATTACGACTTGACCACTGGAAGCTAGCAGAGTCGATTGTTAGCTGAAAGCTACACGAGGCTAACCCCGAATGCTGCGACTCATTAGCGGGGAGGAAAACTTTAGATTTAATACTTAGAATACAAACAGCCGCAGCTGATTGAAGTGTATAGTGTATATTGGTGAGTGGCAGCTTGAATCATTTGTTTTTATTTCGGTCCTTGAAAATACGTCTTCACATGAAAACGGACAATAGCACTAGCCTGCGTGTGTGTATGTTTTACAGCAGCAGCGACGTTTATTTTTTTTTTCCCCACGGGAAATGATGTGGAATTGGTCTGCTCTCCATGTTCTTCTTCATGCTTCACAGCCCTGGAGAAGAAGATGACGTTCTGGTAGCATTAAGTCAGCTGAAGGTCATTGGACCTACTAGCACCCTCTCAGCAATTTACCAACACCCTCCCCATCAGACCCCCCCCCCCCCCCCTCCCACCCTCATGCATCCAAGCTTTCATCACCCTCGAAGCATGATCTTGAAAAGATATGACATTGACAGACACATAAACTTGCGGCCCTCTGTCTGCCCCCCCCAACCCCCCATCCTGCCCTGCAGTCCTCCAACTAATGGATCTTTGCCAATAATAAAGGAGCAGGAATCACGCGCTGCTTGATCGTTCTTCTGGTGGAGCATCAGCCAATATTGAAGAAAAGCCCCCGAAGCCCAAGATGGCAGAGCCGCTATCTTCACCGTGTGCATTATTTATTGAGTGGAAGTGGTGGAGCCTCATGTGTGACACAAAAAGAGGAGCCACAAAAAAAGTCAAAGAAAAAGGCTTTTTTTTTTATAGTTCATTATGACATCTAAAAAAAATTGCGAGACATGATTCATGATTATTTCGTCGCAGTGTTGCATTACTGCCCAGGTCGCGGTTTTAAAACTTTCTATCAATGGTATGACGCAGATAAGTCTGTGTATTCAAGTTAGGCGTGCCGAGTGAGTGGCGAGAGAAGATGGTGGCTTCACTTCCCGCTCCGGTGAGTAAGTGGCATTGTTAATCCATTTGGATGGAAATCTGTGGCAGTCAGTCAACAAGCCTGACGATTTTTCTCCTTTTGTTCAAATTGTTCTTTTGTAGCTTGGTTTTGGGTACTTTTTTTTGTATCCTGGTAGAGGAAGGATATGCAAAACGTGTTTACAAAGAGTCGCCGCTCTCGGCGGGAATACTTTCAACGCAATATCATATTTTGGGGAGCGGTACCCCATCGCTCTTGGGCAAATTGGAGGTAACCTTATCCTACAACGTTGTTTTTTGAAATGAAGCTTTCCAACCAGCTACAAGATTGAGTGTGTTACATACCAAAGACTGGCTAACGAGGAAGCTAACGTGGCTAACACCAGTTCAATTGGCTCGAATGTTATTTTACAAGGTGAAGACGAGCAGACAAGTTTTAAGACCAAAATATCGTTGGACTACATTGTGATTTAAGAAAACTAACATTTACCAATGTCCCTTAAAAAAAATATAAATGCGTTTTGATACGGCGAAACTATCCCTACCAGGGGATGACACCGCTATCTCGTCATATGTTGACATCTTCCAGTGAGACATTTTATTGTCTTCCGGACGCTGGCGGACGGGCGTCTCGGCATGCTGTCGCTTTTGATCCCCCGCACATCACGGCGGCCCAACTGTCGCCGCGCCTCGGTCGCCACTCCCCCCCCGCATCCCCAACCCCCTATTGTCCCTTTGGCTGCACGTCACGCGTCTGTCTTATTTGCGGTGATTCACAACTCTATGGCCAAGCCTTCCCTCCCACTCTCCCGCACTCAATTATTACGCCGTTCCCTCTCCGTGGTCGTCGTCTTTGTTCCCCGGTTGTTACTTTGAATCTCCTCGGCTGTCAGTCTTTCCGCCCCAAAGCTGCCTGTTTGACCTTTCCAGTGCGTCACGTTCGGATCGCGGTTGAATGCAAAGTGTCGGTCCCGGAAATAGATCAACCCCCGTGACTAGCGTCACACTCTAGGCGCCTTATTTGGTACAGAGACAGGGCGGGGGAAAAAATAGACATTTTGGTACCCTCGGCAAACCAAAATGAGCCCAACTCCCGAATGTATGTTCAGGGTCCCCAAATAACTTTTTCGCCATACGGCATCAATATACCATAATCAAAAACTGATCTTTAATCATCGTGAAACATTTTTCATCATACCATATTGATACACCAACATCAAACATTGGTCAAGCAATGAATAATTTGGTTATCTTTTAGAGTACTAGCATAAAAAAATTATTGCAATTAATTGCATCATTATTTTGGGTGTTGCAAGAGTCATCCATCCATTTTCTTATCTGCTTAGCTCACGAGGTGGGTGCGGGGTTGAGGGCATTGGTGGAGACTACTCCAGCTGTCTTTGGGCAGTCAAACAAACATTTGCCCCCACAGTCACATCTTGGGGCAATTTCGAGTATTCCATTAACCTGCCATGCCATTCTGGGGGGTGGGGGGAGCCATAAGGAAATTACAAAGAGGGCACCATTTACTTAATTTTCAAATGTATTGGCATAATCTAGGCCAAATGCAAAAAGACAAAAACAACAAAAAAACAAACATTTTTTCTTTACTTGAGCATGCACAAGTTAATACACCATTGCATTAATAGATTTTTAAAAAAAATTTTTGGAAACATATGTGTGCTATGTGTCAATTGGCTGGTTGTGGCAGGATGATTGCTTTGGTTTGATCTCAATATTTCCACCCCTGCAGTTTAGAAGAACTGGTGGCTGAATGTCGTCTCGCTCGAGGCATAGTCAAGGAACAGGAAAAATGTGGATTTGCAAGGCATGTGTCGCGACAAATTCAAAGCCACTGGGTCTCCCCCTTGAATTGCGTTGATTGAACGGTAAACCGTGGAGAGGTGACGTAGCCTAGCAACATTGAAACCAATGACTGTTGGCCAAAATAAAACCTCTCCCCTCTCATGAACACTTTAAGACAGTAATTAAGATATCCTTTATTTGGCCCGCAATGGGGAAATTCATGCCTTTGTCACATCCCGGCTCGAAAACTGCAATGCCCTTTACTTTGGAGTCAGCCAGTCCTCCATTAAGCGCCTTCAGCTGGTCCAGAATGCCGCTGCTCGTCTCTTGACTGGTACTCGTAAGAGGGAGCATATAACTCCCACTCTGGCATCCCTTCACTGGCTCCCCATTCATTCGAGAGTTATTTTCAAGATCCTCTATTTGTTTTCAAATCTCTAAATGACCTCGCGCCACCTTACCTCTCTGAGCTCATCCGCCCCTACACACACGCCTCAGGTCTGCGGACCAGACATGATTAGAAGTACCAAGAACTAAACATCTTCAATCTCAACTTAGATTTGTTCTTGGTCTTACTGTTTGGTGCTTTCTACCGCCTTTATTACCGATTTGTCTTACTGTTTATTGTGCATGTTAAATTGCTCCATGTACAGCACTTTGTATGCAGCGATGGCTGTTTGAAAGTGCTCTATAAATACAGTTGAGTTGAGTTGTTGATGCACGAGCTCGCATGGAAGCATGCAAGAGAGTTCGCGCAAAGTGATCGTTTGCAATCACAAAGGTTGAAAACTTGTGATTGGTTCTTGCTACAAATTTCAGCCATTACGTGGCGTGAAAGCAGTCAACGCTACCTTGTTACGGCCGTAAACAAGCAAAAACGGTGGCTCCGGTCACGTAATCCATCACTACTGATTTATGGCCAATGTAAGCTAGCATCGTCGGATGTTAGCCAAAAGCTACTTGAGGCTAACCGCTTCAAACCAGAATAGTGTCTTTCGGGACTTACTGTATTTGTCAACTTCTTCACAATCCAAATGCCTACCGTATTTCCATTTGCTGACTAAGATTGGCTTCCAGGGCAGAATTAATTAGTTTTGGTCATACTCCCCCTCAAGTATGGCTAATTCATGAACTTGGTGACTCTGAAGGACACTCTTGCTCTCTTTTGGCCATAAAATAAATCTAAATTGGATGGAAATACATTACATCTCGCCAAGATTAATTGCAGCGTCCGCAGTGCCAGCGCGAGGATTTACAGGACAAAAGCAGCGCGGCTCATTATCTCAAAGGTGGCCATTTTAAATCGGGCCGCAATCACGATTGAGTGGCCTGATTACGAATGTGCGCAAGCAAGGTGGGAATGACCTCACGCTGAACGAGTTAATAACACACTCCAGCGATTCTCCACAAAGTGGAATGTCAGGCAATGGGCTGAAAATGCAATTGTGAGATGTTTTCAGGTACTCTGACGTGGCCGATCTGATTCATTTGGAGCTCAAAGTGAGTCAAACCATACCGAGTAACACTGAGTGCCCAATGACTCGCGACTGAGAGAGCTGGCAACCATTACGAATCATGACTTTTTTTGGTATTGTATTGTAAAGCATAAAAAAAAAGTATAAGGTTTTTTTTTTAAACGGCCGTGAGGTCCTTTATGTTTCTGTAGAAATTATTATTCAACATAATGATTCACATTTGCGGGCCTAAACATCAACAAAAACTCAATTTACATACAGTACATCGGGCCTGGCGTATTATTTTTATTTTTTGGGGGGGGCATATCTAATATCTAGTAAAGCCATTTTTGAAATGAAAAGCAAATTAAAAAATAGATTTAAAAAAATTTAATCAGGCATCTTGTTTTTAAAACAACTATGTATTTTTTAAGCGCGTATATATATATATAAAAAAAAGTAAAACATTCAAAATGATATGTTAGTTTGTGTTTTAAGAATAACAACACAAACTAGGACCAAGAACACATTTTTAGTTCGAGGTCTAAATGATTAATTAGTCGAATAATTTGATTAATTTTTGCACCTCTGTTGTTATTTCTAAGAAGAAATTTAGTCAAGTCAACAGTATTTATAGAGCACTTTCAAACAGCCATCGCTGCATACAAAGTGCTGTACATGGAGCAATTTAACATGCACAATAAACAGTAAGACAAATCGGTAATAAAGACGGTAGAAAGCACCAAACAGTAAAACCAAAAACAAATCTAAGTCATGCTGAGTCGAATGCCAAAGAATACAAGTGAGTTTTGAGGAGGGCTTTAAAGATGGGCAGCGAGGAGGCTTGCCGAATGTTCAGTGGGAGGTCATTCCAGAGAGAGGGACCAGCAACAGAAAAGGCTCGATCCCCTCTGAGTCTCAGTTTAGTTCTTGGTATTTCTAATAATGTCTGGTCCACAGACCTGAGGCGCCGGGCAGGTATGTAGGGGCGGATGAGCTCAGAGAGGTAAGGTGGCGCGAGATTATTCAGAGATTTGAAAACAAATAAGAGGATCTTGAAAATAACTCTAAAATGAATGGGGAGCCAGTGAAGGGATGCCAGAGTAGGAGTTATGTGCTCCCTCTTACGAGTACCAGTCAAGATTTTAGTCTCAAAACTGCTTTTGTAAAAAACAAAACAAAAAGCCTCACTCTCCATCATGTTTTCCCCCCCATATGTCCCCAAAACTGCTTTCTATTTCCCAGCCAATCATCGAGATCTCAACTGCCCAACAATTGCACAAACAGTGACCGGCAGTCTGACAAAGCTCAACAGAAACAAATAATTTCACGCGTATAACAACACTTAATATGTATACCTAAATTAATTAATTGTTGTCAAGGTCATTTGCCGGAGTGCCACTAGCGCAAGCGAGATCACCGTCGTCCTCTTGACCTCCCCACCCCACGTCCAGCCATTTCCATTACTGCCAGCATCTGACCGCCGTTTGTCTCGGGACGGTGCCGAGGTTTAGCCGCTAATCGCTGTGAAGGGGGCTAGTGGTGCTCCTCCGTCTGAAGAGCGGGTTCAAGTGGAAGGGAGAGCCGATGCGGTGAATCCCCCAAGGTGGCCTTTCTACTCGGTTGCTATGGCAACATGCAACCCAGTCATTAGCGACACACGAGCGAGCCGTTATCAGACTACTGATTTGGATTTGACATCAGCCTCGTGTGTGTCTGTGTTTCATAATTCATTTTATGCGTGGAGGAAGTTTATCGCAAAAACAGCGGTGAGAGTTTAATTGGCGGGAGACTTGCGAGTTGGAGGGGTGGGGGGCAGCGTGCTCACAGTACAGTTGTTTCCCGCAGTGGTCAAAAATCTGCATTCTAGTACTCTGACGGTACTGTAGAAGTATTTCACCATTTTCATGTATTTTAAAGTGTTATAATGTTATCAATGAAAAATATGTACGAGATGCCGGTATTACTTTGACCCACTTGGTTTCGTTTTTCTTTCAGGATTATTTTTTTTAGCATCACAGCTATCAAAGATGGCCGACCCGTTGCGGAGACGGTGCCTTGACAGGGCTTCATTGAAAATTGGTCGAGTCACCGTTTCATCAAAGGTTCGTGACATTACGTTACCAGATTTCAAGTTATTTTGACAATCACTTGAACAGATTGTCTCCTGGTTGTGAGAGGATTGTCGACTGTGGGAGCGTGAATGTGTTAACTCGTTGGCCTAGCTACCTAGCCAGATTTACAGGTCATTTAAAAAATTTGTCCGCCGCAGTTCTTTGTCCTTTCATTTCACACTTCCACGGTTGCTTGCTGTCATTTTAACAATTTTGTCCTCAGGTTGGGGTTTCTGCCATGATAAATAAAAACTGAGTATTCTTTACGGAATGCAAGCGCATGATAAAGACGTTATTGCACAAAGTCGTCCAAGTTAACTGTTGGTCGTGTTTTAGGGGAACAGACAAAAATGCATCCAAGAGCAACTCCTGAAACTACGTGGACACAAACAATAAGCATTTCACTTCTGAACCTCGACTTCAACCGCAATTCCAATGCTTTGATTGTTTTTAGTGACGCTCACCTGCCTTTCGTGCCATCCGCTCATGGTCCACTCTACAAAACACGTAGTTGATTGCTGCTCACTTTATCGCGGGTGTGCATCATTACCCTCGTCAGGTGGTTCTTTGGCCCACTCCACTCCACATTTACTGCCCCCTGTTCACCATTCACAAGCTCCCCTTGTACAGATCACAGGGTGCACTGGTGTCAACTTGGCGTGTTGCTTGATTCCAGACTGCAAAAAACACACATGCATCATTGGTTGCGTGCTGGACACCTCCACACAGTAATATGAATGAATGAATGAATGAAAGTACGAATTCAATACCTCAGATTGGAGGAGGAGGTTGTGGAGGTTTTGAAGGGAGCGCATTTATCCATGGATGCTAAATCAAGCAAACAAATTAACGCTGTCGTGTCCGTCAAGTGTAAAAATCCTGCACGTCCACCAATGAGAGGCAACCGTCTTCTTCTGCTTGTTGAACGGCGCTTTGCACACAAGCGCCACACGGTGACCTGTCATGGTGACCGTTTTGGCTGAGCTTGGGGGGTTGGGAGGGGGGGGGGTGGTCCCTCTGCCTTTTTTTGTGCTTCACAATGAAACCGCTTCTCATTTTCACCTCATGAAGTGCTGCTCGGGTCTGTCGTTGCACGTCACGTTCTTAAAGTACGTCCTACTTTTTTTCCCTTTTTTTACAACAGCAGGTGTTATTTTGAAGGCTTTCTTATTTAAAGCTTGACTACATACATTTCTTAAATTCATCCTTTTATTAAACTATACAATACAGTTTTTTTACGCCGCAATATAACCAACTAATTTCCTTTAAAATGGTTTGAACTTTTTCTGTTTACATTTTGTCACTGTATATTCTTGATCTGCAAGCTACTTTTTTGTTTTGGTTCTGCAAACTGTATCATGTGAAGCGCATTGAGAATTCAAGCGCAAAGGGTCAAGAAAAAAAAAAGTCAGTGTTTAAAAAAAGGTCAATTTGGAACAACTTACTGTTTTTTTTCCCAGCCTGCCTATACGTGTTTTTAATGACAAACTATATCGGGCCTTTACGATTGTCATGAAATTATTATTTTCCGTTAGTTCAGCCTCAGTCAGCTTTTGCGTACGTGTCACAAGTGTAGATGGGCGTGCACATGACGTGCACATGACGTACAAAACTCCCCCAAAATACTGTTGAATGTCATGTGCAAAAGCCACATTCGGTCATTTTAGCACTGCGTAAAGCAATAAAATGAACGTGAAATACCGTTGATGCATTTGATCATTTTTAGGTTCAATCTCATGTTTAATTTTAAATTCAAGACATTGTTTCGAATTTGAGGGGAAAAAAGGGACGAGGAGTATTTGCCCTTCAAACATATTTTATTGACGTACTCAATTGGGGGGGTACTCAGTTCCAAAATATTAAAACAAAACATGTACATCCTCTTTGAAGACAAGGTTATTTGGTTTCAACCAAACAAAACAACTGAACCCAAAAAACCAGTCTGACTTCACAACTGAAACTAATCTTCCTCATGGTCCAAACAAAGTCGACAGGCACAAACACAAATGGGAGGAAAAGCTAAACGAGTTTCAAAGATATTCATAATGCATATATAGCACGCTGTTCTCTATTAGTTTGTCATCAAGTCCTAATACCCAATTATTGACAACAATGTTCATATATGCATCACGTAATAGATTATTCATATATAATGTGAATAGGAATCAACAAAAAGCTAATCAGAGTTCAAAAGTGTGTCTCTTTCGACATTTACCACGTAAAGAATGTTTATATAGAAAACAAAAGCAATGTCGACAAAATCTGCAATCCTTTTTTTTTTTTTTTTAAACAAGACTATTGAACAGAACTAACCGATGACAAATTAAATGCATCGTAAATGCCTCATCTGGTAAACTAAGGAAGGATTTCCACTTTGGTCACCCCAAAATTTTGATGCATCCAACTTAAAGCACAATTTGGTCAAATAGTCAAAAAGAAGAAGAAGAAAAAAACTTCTTTACACACTTATTCCGATGCTTTTTTTTTTTTGGTCAATATGTAAAAATATTGGATCAGGAGCGCGAGGATGGACCTGGCAGGTCCGCAACTACACCGGCTGGGAAGACCTGATCCGAGTGCGCTTGGCAATCAAAACACCGTCGCAAATCGATGGGGAAAGGCTGAGCCAGAAAGATGGCAAAAGCGAGAGTTTATGCCGTAAATGTTTCCCGCTGCAAACTTTCTTGTAAAGTTCAAAAGCATCACAAGGTATCATATGAAGATATTTCTTTAAAGACAAAATACTTTTTTTTCTCTTTGTAATCATCATTTATCTTCCAGGTCCTGTAAAAAGTTTCTCCAAATTTCTCTTTTTATAAAAATAGACGCTTTTAAACCCACATCAAAGAGATTCGGCGCTCTTTGGCAAGGTACTTGCTTTAAGAATGTCTTTTTTTGTCTTTTCATCCATTAGACAGTAAGCGCAGACACAACAGAACCGAAAAGTTTTCACAAGCGCAAAAAAGGAACAAACACAAAAAAAAAAAAGTCTGGAAAAAATGAGCTGTAGCGAACCAAATGAAAACGAGAATGGAAATACAAGACGCAACGATGCAAGAGCAAAACGCGCAAGCGCTAAAACGGAAAGGAAGGTGACGTGAGCCGCGCGCGTGCGACGGTTACGCTTTGTGGGTTTTGTTGGTCTTGAACGACACCTGCAGCACGCGGTCGCCCAGGCGGTAGCCGTTCAGGCTGCCGATGGCCACGGCCGCCTCGTCGTAATTTGTCATGGTGACGAAGCCGAAGCCTTTGCACTTGTTTGTGTTGAAGTCGCGAATGACCTTGACGTTGGTGACGGCGCCGAACGGCCCAAACATTTGCCACAAGATGCTCTCGTCGGCGTCGGGGGCCAAGTTGTACACGAAGATGCACCAGCCGCTGCTGTGACCCGGGATGTTGATGCCGGCCAGGCTGGTCACACCGTCGATGGCCATGGCTGAGAACCTGCTGTGAGAAACCACAAATGTTTTTCTTAACTTTACACGTCAATTTACTTTGACCATATTTAAACCTTTGAACAAGCAAAAATCGGAAGGGCAAAATAAAAAATATCTGTAAGAGCGGAACAATTAATAAAATCACAAGGCAGCATTGAAATGAATTAGAAGATAATTTGCAAATCGCAAAGACTAATTTGAATCCAAAACAGAAGCTTCATTTCTTCGATATTGAGGTGGGGGAAGGGAGTTCTCAAAATTGTTAAGTCATCAAAATCTCAATAGTGTGGTATCTCTACTTACGAAAGTAATTGCTTCTGGAAGAAATGTCTTAACTCGAACATTTTTTAAGTAGAGACGCGTTTTCCATGTAAATGTCCTAATTTGTCCCAAACCCTCGCCCAAAATTCAGACAAATGTGCATAAAATATGCATCAAAATATCTCACAAACACGTTACAATTAGATGATTGCAAAATCAATGAGTTGTGTATCATGTAAAAAAACGAAGAAATAATGGTCATTTAACTTCTCGTTACTTCATGTTCTCTCAGAAATGATTTTTGCTTGGCGTTTTGTAAAGAACTGATCCAGGGACTTTTGTCGGCTTTTAACAATCCTTTGAAAATTTCCAAGACAAACATCAGCATACCGAGCGATCGCCCGACGAGTGAACACGTTTTCTGGGTGATTCACATTTACGTAAAACTATCGGACCAAGGGCCGAAGGACGAGAACGCTGCATAGACACATATCGATCTCTCTACACACAAAGACGCATTCGGTAGAGGTCCCTCTTAGCCAATGGGATGCCAGGTTGAAAGTTTTGTATGAGGAGACGTTTGTAAGTAGAGGTACCACTGTATGATTATTACAAATTGCTACAAAAGGATAATGAGTGTTTAAATGACAAAAGTATAACCACCCCCCCCCCCCCCCCCCTTGATGCAGTGCAGAAAGACGAAGAGCCAGAAGTGAACAATTCCAAACGTAATTCGACCGTAAAACTTGTATCCAACGGTTGAATTAATACAGTGCCTTTGCACAACTATTCTAAAAAAAATTCCAGGATCGATCAGATTCACTTACAGAAGTAAAAGTACTACAACGGGCACCCGCACCCTTGTGATTTGGCAGGTGCCGATTCACCAATTCAGATATATTTTTTATAGGCACGGTTTCACCATTTTGAAGAGGATAAAATTCAAACGCGGTCAGAAAAGGTGACGCAATTCCCAGGCCATGTCGTGCCAGATGAGTTGCTCCAGTTAGCCTTGCGCGCAACATTCACAGTGACAGGTGCGGGCCCCACCATTAAGGCGAGTGCTTGTCCCACAAAGACGCGGTGGAAAGGTGGTGGTGGGGAGGGGGGGGGGCGTCAGGTCTATTGTCAGTGCGCTCGGCCCCCGGCGCATCCTGACGTCTGACGCAACCGACTTGAAAAGTCATCAAAAGGTGAGCAAGTCAAGTCTGCGTACAGTGTACACGTCGCCTGCGCAATGCTCTGCAATTGCAGTCCAGAAAAGTGCAAATCCCCCCCCCCCCCCCCCATCCTGACACGTTGCGATGTGACGCGCCGTGTACAAAAGCCACAAGACATTTTGCTCATCTCCTCACAGCACCCGGAGGAATATTCATGAATCCATTTCATCGCTATCACTGCTCGACAACACACGGCAAGCCACCGTTTTAACATGACATTTCGCGCTGGGCTTCAAATTGCACTTTTGTACAAAACAGTTCGATGCTTATTGCCTTGTCACTACGAATGACCTGTTGGTAAATGATGTCAATGTGTTTTTCGAGTTGGACTTCATACTTTTATATTGTTTGTGTTGCGGGTCAAACTTAATTGTATTTTTTGCTCTTTGTTGATCCATTTTGAATCGACTACCACGACAACTCAAGTCGCAAAACTTCAGATGCCAAAAAACTGAACATGCGAATAAAAATCCACAAACCTTTTCACACCATAGGCCATGTTCAGCAGGTTGTCCAGCCTAAAAAGAAAAACAAAAAACAAAACACAAGGCGGAGAGAAGCGCCTCAACATCACATCATTCAACTCCCTAATACGTCATTCTCATAAGCAGCATCCACTTGCATACGCCCTCGCAAATGGTGGCCAGACGTCTTTATTTACTCGAAAGCAGATGAGAAGGTTCCTTTTGTATGAGATTTTGGGAATGAAAACAATTCATGCAAATCCCCGCACTTGAAAACCAAACAAAAAAACAGCAACTGAAAAATGTGAATGCTAAAGTAGCAATGGAGTCCAAAATATCTGGAAACGCATCCAAAAGGAGATTGTGAAGTAAATGTACAGTTGAGGATTGACAAAAAAATAAATCTGAATGTGATGTAGCATTTATGTGCATTTTAAAACTAAATACCCAAAAAGCACCCCCATCGGTTTTACACAGTGCTCGAGTGCAGATGACCGCTACTCACCACAAACTTTTGGTTTTATGCACTTAGTTCTGAAATGCACAAATGCCATTGACATTCAGAGTGCTGTGCTTAAAAGCATTTTAAACACATTTCTGATGGGCTGCGTCATTTGAGCACCGACGGTAAAACCAAAAACTGAATGTTAAATCAAATTTCAAATTTCTCTTCGCATTAGCATTAAATGTCACGTTAACGGCAATTACAAAACCCACGAAAAAGGCAAAAATACTCAGCACCAGTCCAGCAAAAAAAATAAAGAAAAAATTTCAGACTCCAAGCTGTTTAAATCGGCACCAAAACTCAAATCGGATTTTTCTTTTGGTGTATGTGAATGAAAGGGTCTGTTTGAGATGACACCCAGTGACGAGTCGAGGAAAGCATATCAGAATAAGCATCATTTCAACGTGTTGGTCTGTGCCCCTTTTACCTGAAGCGTTGTGCCTGCTGTGAGAGCGGTCCCGGGTACCTTCGATTGGGCGAGTGGTACAGCTGGGACAGCAGCGCCTGGTTGGTTTTCTGGCTGGGGTTGTTGGCAAACTTGACCGTGATGGGCTCGGCGGCGCCAGGCGGCTTTTGACAGTGGAGGCCCTTGATGGCCTCCTCGGCCTCCACCCGCCGGTCAAAGCGGATGAAGCCCACGCCTCTGGAAAGGCCTGCGTGACAACAAATTGCTCCTCAAACGCCGGTAACAAAAGGAGCCATTTATATAGCCACTTAATGCTGTCATTTTGGATAAGTTGAAGGAAGCATGTAGAAATGTGAGTTCAGATACCCGTTTAAAAATGGATTACGTTGATTTGATGATGATTCATCATCAGACACTGAAATAACCATGGGTGCGAATGGTTGTCTATGTCGTTGGAGGTTAAAATACAGCACAGTAAGTATTCCCACCTATGGACTTCTGTCAAACGGAAATTCCCTCACCCGGAATAAAAACCTATGCATTAAAATTTCGACTACGATATTTCATTAACGATCGATTCATAACAAGGCATTTTTCGGTACCCGGACGCCATACATAAGTCCGCAGCAGTGCAAACTCAAGCAAGTCCCGCTCGATACTACGGAATATCTGTCCACGCCGCCATTTACTCTCATTGGATTCGAAACGGCGACATGTAAGTGACGATGACGACTTTTACTGGAATCGCAAACACATTTCTATTTCATTCATTTACATTTACGCCCTGTAGGTGGTGGCATCCGAACGAAGAGGAACGGCAATGATCGCTCAGAGTAAATTGCTTGCGGCTCAACGGACCGTTGATTCAACGAACCTTTCCTGGAAGGCTTTACCTGTTATGGTGCTAAAAACCTTACGCTAATTCGAGAGAAGGCGAGTTCCATAGCGCTAACTATGGCCATCGAGGACTACGAAGCATCCCGTGGCTGGCTTCAAAAGTTCATTACACGACATCGGCTGAGCGACGATGTCTCGTGTGGTGATCGAGGGGAGGTCAAGTTAGAGACGGGTGGAAAGAAAAGCCACCAGTGTCTGTTACTAGTCACATTTTGTAGCAAAATTTTGTGAGCCGTCTTGTTATATTGTATTTTGCTCCTATCCCTATACTGTCATCTGTCGTGAGAGCAGCGAAGAGGTGGAGGAGAAACTAGAGAGGTGGAGCTTTTCCCTGAAAAGGAGAGGAATGAAGGTCAGTCGGAGCAAGATGGAGTACGTGTGTGAATGAAAGGGGCCGAAGTACAAGAGTGAGGTTACAAAGAGATAAAGAAGGTGGAGAATTGTAAGTACTTGGGGTCAACTGTCCAGAGCAATGGAGAGTGCGGAAAAGGAGGTGAAGAAGCGTGTACAGGCAGGCTGGAACGGCTGGGGAAAAATGTCAGGTAGGCTAAGATGAAAGGAAAGGTGTATACAACTGCTGTGAGACCAGCCATGCCGTTTGGACTGGAGACGGGGCCACTGAAGAAAAGACAGGAGGTAGCTGAGATGAAGATGTTGTCTTTAGGAGTGACCAGGAATGAGTTACACAACTCATGTTTGAGGTTTTGGAGAGAAAGTCAGAGAGGCCAGACTGAGACGGTTTGGACATGTCCGGAGGGAGTTGGGGGGGGGAGAGAGAGAGAAAGAATATATTGGGGGAAGGACACCGAGTCTTGAACTGCCAAGCAGGAGGCCAGGAGGAAGACCAAAGTGGAGGTTTATGGATGTCGTGAAGGAGGACATGAAGAGAGGGGGATGCACAAAACGGGGTTGGATGGAGGCAACTGATTCACTGTGGAGAGCCCTGAAGGGGAAAGCCAAAGGGAAAAGAAGAAGAATATATACTCTGTGCTGCAGTTTTTGTATTATAAAGAGTTTTTTTTGGAGCATATATTTTTGCATTTTATTGCCTGGTATTTTGTTAACACACTTGCAGGTTCATAAAGGACATGTACAATAGTCGTTTCCGACATAAGGAAAGATTGGACAACGCAAATATGATTACTTATTAGAGAACACTTATCTGTATGTTGTTCAAAATTGACAACTGTAATGCATACTGATACAGAAAAAAAGGACCCTGCCAGCAATGAGGTGAAGTTAGTGTGCAGATGAATTTCCTCACGGCTATTCGAGCTTTAAAACAGTTTTGTAAAATGTTCATTCAGATGGGCTCAGTTATTCTTGCTGGTAAAATTGTAAGCAAATTTGTCAGGAGCAAGCGTATGCAATATAATGCGTAGCCAAAGGAGTCCTGGGTTTGGCAAAGGCCTTGATGAAAGTTTCAGTTTATTAGAGTGTCGCGTCTTCACACGACAACGGAGAAATAAACGGTTCAAATGCATTTCATTTCTCTCCGCGGAACAGGTCTCGCTCCAGCGACACAGGCGCACCCGAGTCCTGCTACTTGACATCCATTTCATATTCTACCCATTCCATGCATATTTATGAACATCTCGGGTGGAAAATTGCATTTTGGTATCTCGCACCGATACACCCATGATGCATTTTGCAGGCCCCTGCTGTGTCATTTTGCTCTGACTCTCCGGGGGACAAAATGATCAAATGGGGAAAAAAGGTTTTTAGAAAACCTAATTAAATCCAATGCGGGTGTGCAGTGAACTTATTTGCAAACCCACCTATTTATGATTTTTTTTCTGAAGAGCATAAGTAAAACCAATGGCACATATCTGCGTTGTTTTGTGCTGGCCCAATGCCCATCGAAAGTCAGCTCAGCTTGAGAGCAAGCAGCAGCGTGATGGAAGAATTCCAGTAGCGGGACGGCAAACAGGCAAGTCTCCAGGAGACGTTGTTGCCACCCACAAGCAATGATTTCTTTTTTGCATTTTTTTTGAAGGTAGAAAAGAAGTGAAATCAAATGAATAAAATTAGGAAAATGTATCACGCTGAACGAAAAAAAAAAAGCTTTTTGATTTACCCTTCACATGTTTACATAATTTAAAATGCGCCTGTAATCGATAGTAGATGCCAACAATATCTATAACAACAAAAAGGACATGTCACATCCAACACAAGTGAACCTAACTCCGGCTAGCTTCCCCGTGCAGAGATTAAATCAGAACGTCAGAACGTGCTTCCTTTTTTGACCACTGCCATGAAAGGGGGTTCACGACCCGGATTACCACTATTATGCACATGCGTCACAGACAAAACATCCGTGAGAAGCTGCAAAACAACAGCGAGTCACATAGAGCAACATATAGGAGTACTGTACTCCATGTATATGGAAAAAAAATATTTTTTTTATGAATTTGTTTGAAAAAATCCAATGCACTGAAGCCGCGATAAGCGAGCCGCGAAATAGCGAGGGATCACTGTACACATCTGAGAAAGCGGTATAACCAGCGGGAGGACTGCAAGACGAGTAAGTTGCTCGAGAAAAACAAAGTGCATGAACAACTCGTCCACGATGAAATTGTCAACGATTTTTATCATCGACGTGACTTGTTGACTAATCTTGGTAGGCCTAATGACTGCATTTTGCGCACTATAAGGCCGATAGTGCAACCAATAATCTGAAGCGGTGTGTTGTCAAACGGATCACAAGTATCTATCAAGTATTTTTGGTCATTTTTAACCATTTTGGGCTATGTAACGCATGATGATTATCATTATTTTGTCAAATATCCCTAACATCATATTGTGGTGTGGTCAGGTTCAGAGAGATTTGCGTAACAAATTAGGAAGAATCCCAAACAGTTGGCAGCGCCGGTCATGTTTGCCTGATGAAATCAGTTGTGATCGGGTCGTCAGAATATGAATAACTTTGCAACGTGAGAAGCCACCACGGTGCAGAATAAAGGAAGAGCATCCGACTCACCGGTGACCTGATCCACGAGAATACGTGAGGTGATGATGCGGCCATATTGCGAGAAGAGCTGCTCCAGTTCCGTCTGAGTCATGGTCTTTGGCAAGCCGCTGACGTACAAATTTGCATCTCGGATGGAGGCGGAGCTCGGACGCGCATAGGACACCTATGGGCAGACAGACTTTCACATGAGCGCTGGTGCATTTCACTCATTATAAAACGCTTCAGGCTCATCATAAATCAACAAAGGGCCAATAAACTCAGGAAAATGAACAAACACACGAAGCATCCCAGCTTCACTCAAATGCTTGAGACGTGCTTAAATCCATGTCATATATATGAAATAAGCTGGAAAAAGGGTGTAAGATATTCGGAGAGTTCTTGTGAGAAGTAAAAATGAGGACGTTTGGAAATATCAGAAACTTGGCCACTTTGAAACTGAATCTGTGGGCACGGCGACATTAATTTTGGTCGCCAGTAGGTGGCAGTGCAGAGCAAAATGGCCACCCCTAAAAATGATTAAAAACTGGTTGATTTTTCAGCTTCAGTCATAGTCCAGAAACAATCCTAATCACAATAATATCATGCTTGGATGAATGGGGGCACTATGACATGATTGCACAGAAGTATTTTTGACTTTACTTCAACTTTATGGATAGGATGTAGGAGTGCACCGATTGACCGGCCGGGATGGAGATCGATGCAGATTTCCTTCATTTCATGGGTCGATTATCATCCGACCCTTTTAAATAAAAATCGATCTTGTCCACCAATCTTGTCTCCCATCCGCAGATCTTTTGACGCAAAGATGTCTAATAAGCTTTTCTTTTCATTTGATAGAACTACTGTATGTACATTAATGACTGCCGAGTTTTTCTATTGTAAAAGCCTGCCATGTACAATTATAAGATAAGAAAACCTTTATTAGGCTCGCAATGGAGAAATTCCCAATTCACAGCAGCAAAGTTATGAAAGGAAGAAGTAGAACAATAAAATATAGGAGCTGCTGGAAAAGCAGCCACTCTCGCGGTGCCATTCTGAAGTCAAAATAACAACACCACATAGGGCACAGACAGTCGTGCAATCGCCACTTTTCTGCATACGCTTTATACATCTGTTTGTATTTTTCAAACACATTTGAACTTGCATCGACATTCTACCATTCAAATGCTTTCAAAGCGCCTTTCTCGTGGTTTCTAAGAAGAAATGTAGGGGGTCAAGGTGGACTTGAGTGAGAGCCCCCACCTTCACATTCATGCACTGGCAGCTTTGTCATCGCTGCTTTTGCTCAACCCGACTCTCCCTTATTCTTTCCTCGGCAGGCAGCGCATGGAAAAGACATTGCCGCCACCGCTACCGCCGCTCGATGAATGCTAATGGGCGCCACCTCCCTGTAAATGCATGCTGGCGCTTTGTAGAGCACATGAAACCATAGAAACAGTTCTGCTCCACTTGTGTGCCCAGAGTAACAATAAGCATCCTTTCCCAGTGGCCCAAGTTTTTCTCCAGCCTCATTATGCAGCCACTCGCGAACGCTAACAAGGTTTTGGCGACATCATACCTTGATCGTCTTGGTCTGAAGTCTCAGGCCATTCAAGGTGTTGATGGCTTTTTCCGCATCCTTGGGTTCCACGTAGTTCACAAATCCATAGCCGAGGCTTTGCCCTGCAAGCGCCACATAGCACATTTGTACAGTAAAACCATTCATTTGACAGATTGTGCGAAGACAGCAAAATGACAAATGACTCATTTCTCCCCAGACTGACCGTGAAGTCCCTTTTTCTTCACCATGACTCGAGATTTAACACAATAGTCTCGAGTCAATAAGTCAAAATACGCTTACAAGTATTCCTTTAGTCAGTGAGATTGACATTTGTCAGCTTTAATCCAACCCTCGACTGCAACGGGTGTAATATCTAAACGAAGTAAGTTTTCCAATGGGTAGGTCTGTGGAATTCAGGTTCGTAAAATCACCAACTATCTCATAGTTCGGGATATTGAGTTTAGGGATGAGATTTCAAGATGGACCTAAATTGCATTCGAGCTTTCGTGGCTGAAAGGCAAGCAAGTGGATGTCTTCAGAAATTTCCAGAAATCAAAACAGCTGTTGAGAATGTTACCATTCAACATCCAAAAGGTTGCGCAAGATCAAGTGAAGCTGACATGGAAAGGTTGGAGTGCATTGAGGCGCTCCGACTCCCAGATGAGGTTACCTGTTATTTTATCTCGGACGAGCTTGCACGACTCGATCTCTCCGATGCTGCCGAACAAGCTCTTGAGCTCGTCCTGGGCCATGTTCTGAGGCAGGTAGTTGACGATCAGATTGGTCTTGCTGTCCTCCAAGCTACCCGACTCCACCGGTGAGGAACAGTTGTTGGAGATGCTGGGTGGCCCGTTGCTGGTGTTGTTGCACGTGGGCCCGTTGGACAGCTGCGTTTCCATGGCAGCAATTACCTGCTACATGGGACCAAAGAGAAGAGTCAGGGGAAGACAGCGGCTTGCGCCAACGTTCTTCACGCACACCGGAGTCGTGGACTAACATGACTTCCCCCCGCCCCGAACTGCCCGTTACTTTTCGACCGCACCAATGTAACTGTCACTGATGAGTGGGAAGGAGTGAGAGAAGCGCCAACGTGATGGGTCAGGCTAAAAGAACAAAAAAAAAAAAAGTGCCACACACCCCGGTCCAAGGCTCGGATGCCCACGAGCCACTTCGAAGCAGAGAAGCCACATCGCACAGTCTGACTGCCATGTTAGCGCCGAGATGTCGTCTGAAATGTGGACACAGAATCATGTTAGATCAAAGCACAGCAGAGGCAACGTTCCGCGCTAAAAGACCGAGAAGGCGATGGCATCTCTCCGCCACAGTCCGGTCGACAAGAAAAATCACAATCGGCGGCATCTGAGCGTTGGCGGCCAAGTGCTTGACACAAAGCACCAACTCCAAAAAGCGAACAGATTTGACCTTAAAGTTGTACTTGACGGCCTGACATTAAAATTCTCTTAAAATTATTGACATTCATAAAATGCACTTCTCCCGCATGTTCATGTTAATGATGGGCGTGGCTTTGGTCCAACATTCAAGCAGGATGAGGAGTGAAGCGAGACTACGTTCAAATACTGCCTTTTTGGGTAGGGAGGTTGGGAAGGAACCAAATCAACAAATTGCTTCATTCGTCAGCCAAACAAACAAACGAGAGGTCTTCTTTCACTTTTTGTCCCGCTCGGATGACAAAAGGGGCCGCACACGTCAGCACAATTGTTTACTCGAACCACCTGTTTGACCACAGCTGTCTGCTTACACACCGTCACAGCACTGAACGAGAACTTTAACTTCCACGGCGGCAAACCACGTGACGCGATGTCTTACGCTCGCGTGTTTGTTCAAACACGCCTTCAGTGTCGTACCAACGTGCCGGGCAACACAGAGCTCAACTGGAAGACATGCGGGTCAAGTAACAGCAAGAAGAGGCAGT
Organism: Hippocampus zosterae; assembly: GCF_025434085.1. Lineage (NCBI taxonomy): Eukaryota > Metazoa > Chordata > Actinopteri > Syngnathiformes > Syngnathidae > Hippocampus > Hippocampus zosterae. Next base: position 6,507,754 of record NC_067451.1, on the reverse strand, counting down.
GAGGGTCTCCTACCAAGCTGCAGTAAGAGTCCTGACTTCCATGGAGCATAAAGAATAGACGTCTGTGAGTTTTGTTGTATGCTTTGTATTTGTTGCTCTGTTGTGTTCGCTCAACGAGCAGTTAGTTGTAAGGTAAATTAGACATGCTAATTGTCCAACTTACAATTAGCATGTTAATTTCCATTAGCCTGTCTGCAGCGCTTTGGATCGTGTTAGCATTCACATTCACAATTTTTGAAAGAAAAAAAAAACTTGTTCAATGTTACGGCTGTATTTTTCCTGGTCATGAGATGTGCAAAAGCAAGTTTGTGAGAATAAAGGCATTTTGAGAGGATCAGGTTGATCGAAAAAAAAAAAGTACTCAAAAAGTACTATTTTTAAGATTAAGTGGAGAATGTTCGAGAAAAAACTTCAGTTGTCATATAACGGCAAAATGTGGTAGTGCGGCAAGAATAGAGCAAAATGATTCACACACACAAAAAAAAATGAGGAATCAGTCAGCTGCTTTCCCCTGTAATCAAATTAGATAATTTTTTTTCTCCAAAAAACATTGCACGCTTTGGAAACAAAAAAAACAAAAAAACGGAACCACGTGAGACTCCACGTTAAATTACAAAGTTAAAATCCCTTCTTTTTTTAAAAAATATAATAAAAGGTGCACTATTGTGACAAGTTACACGTGAGGAAACGAAGTCGCAGAATCCCAACAGAATTCAAAGCTGTCCTTTATTTTTGCAATTTATCACGTCGCGATCGATATGGATTTTTTTTGTTTGCAGCCGATTCCAATATTCGGCAGACAGATAATTAACTTTTTTTCCCACATTAAGGCTTACAACAACAACAAAGTGACGAATTACAGGCAGAACATTTAATATTTGTCCAAGTTGAGGAAAAGAGGAATTTTCAAGCACAAAATCATGCAGTAAAGCATTATGCTAATGCTAGCATTAGCAGCTAATTTATTGAAAACAGATTTTGCTGTAAACGCAATCTCATGATCAGGGTTTCACACAACCGTGACATGGAAATCGGTCATTGTTGTAAATGGAGTTTGCAGTCACGTGGTCTCAGGAAAGATGCTTAGTTATTGGCTTGAATGGAGTCCCACCACCACCTCGTGGCACAACATTCTGAATAACAACATTTTCCGCGAAAAAGTACGAATATAATCAATGTTATTGGCCTAACACGGGCCCATGTGGAATATTTTAAAAAAGGCTAATATCGGTCAATGAATCGGTCAGTCCCTATAATTTATTCCGATTACTGTTGTGTACTGTAGATTACAAAAAGACGTTCAATAGCACAGCTTTTTTTTTTTTTTTTTTAAATCAAAGGAGTATTGTTGGCATGTTTGCTCGAAAAAGAGGCGGGCAACAAGAGAACATATTGTCCCGAGAAGATGACTGGCTCCAATCTGCGTCTCGTGTATGCTCCACCTTTCATTCTCAGCGCAACAGCAAAAACATTGGCCACAGTCCCACTTGCAGGCACAAATATTTCATTAGATGAACACTTGGATGGAAAATCTTGGCGAGACGCAACACCGCCAGGCACCGACTGCGTGTGGCCAAACAGGCAGACGTTTGACGACGAAGCGTTACACTGTCGAGTGCAAGCAATTAGCTGGATGAAACGCTAAGAATGGCTGGGTGATTTACAGAAACGGTGTCATTTTACGAGGAAAGTTTTTCTTTTGCTCATCTATCCCCTAGTGTGTATATTCTTTTTTTTCCCCTTGTAGCTTTGCCACTAATAGTCCCACTCGTGTTTGTAAACATTTGAGCTCCATAACGGCGCTTTTGTGACTAAGCGGCGAACTCGTTAAAGCGCGACCTCAAGGCAAACTGTGAGCTCAGCGTGTGCTGATGCGACCCAGCACTTGAAACGAGGGAGGCACGAATCTGCCGCCGCCGAGGACGCGATTGACCGAGTGTGCGTGATGAGCTGCCGCACGGCATGTCCGTCCTTGAAAAAAAGGGGAGGGAGAGGGCGGGGGGGAAGAAAAGACCCACAAGTGATGGTTCAGAATTTCCCCACGGTGGCGGCACATGCGACACCCGCAGCAACAATATGACTTTGGTGGTGTGATATGACAACGTTACTCTCGCAGCGACACAACTTCTTTGCTTTTCTTGCAACATTGCAAATTAGTTGAGAAAGGGGAATTTAATGAGACCAAAACAGGAATTTACAAAATGTAAGGTTGGCTCTTGACAGGGAACGGAAATCTAAAGTAGTTGGAGAAAACATGTTTCATCATACTACTGACTAAAAAGACAACGGGTACACTGCTCTGAAAAGGGCGGGTGGGCCACTATGGACCATTCCTGGATGGAGGGGAGAGGTATCGTCTATGGATTGCCTATTCTCCTAAAATAACTGAATGAATGTTGAATGTTGAATGACACGACATTTGCTATTCAGCTACTAGCTTTGCAGGTAGCAAACAGCATGAGTTGAAATGCTACGTATAATTTTCCCCCTTTGGTCAAGTTACTGTACACCACATCATGACTGCGGGCGGGGCCTTTATTTTTATGAGCAATGTTACAAGAATTTGAAATGATATTCTACCGTTTTGGGATTTGTTTTGAACAACACAGTGAGGGAAATCTGGTAGCATATAGCTGTTAGCATACTGATTATTAGGATGAAAAGGAGACGTCTAAATCTTGTCTTCATTTTCTGATACAGCGGCTATCTTGCGTGCATTCTTCTAAGTCGCTAACATGATCTTCATACCATTTAGTATTCTTTTAAATGCTTCCAAAACCCTGTCATGTGAGACTGTACCTGATGCACATCTAGTATAAGCCATATTGTGAATGCACTATACAGTTACATATTTCTCTCAACCAATTCACCCAATGTTTAAATGTGATTGTAAGCACATTTAGGTCTATTTGTAATCGAACAATAGTGTACATGTGCATCAACCAATGATTTATACAACTCACTTCACAATTCATCACTGTACCGTACATAACTTTGCTTTCACGATACAAATACTTTCGTTAACACCGAATACCAACATCACAATCTTCAGTTTTATTTCCAGATAAAAGTTACATTGCTCTTCATTCCCTCCGCAATGCTTCGCTTGTTTGGACTTTGTGTTATACCATTAATACAGGCATAAATGTGTGAATATTAGTGCTATTGCGGTCATGGGACAGGTACAGGTATCGATGTAGCTAGTTTCGGAAACAAAAATGAAAAGGAAATTTCAATGGAATGGCAGATTCCGTCGCCCTGAATGAATCGAGTACACGTTGTCCCATTTCCATCACAACTGCACCGTCACACACAAAGCCGACAGCTCTTAACGCGCGCGCGCGCACACACACACACACACACACACACACACACACACAAGCCAAAGCATTTCAGCACCATTGACATGCGTGCAAGGTCGTCACGTGGTTGCTTTCGAGGAATAGCCTCAATTACAACACCGAAAGACAAAAAACACCATATTTTACATTTTAAAAAAAACACCCCAGACCGTCCCAAGTCAAAAATTCAGAAGAAACGCAATGGACGATGAAAATAGGAACCAACTAACTAAAACAAAAAAGTCATTGGTTAGAGGGCTCCAAGCAACGCGCTTAATTGACTACTGCGCAACACCTGTGCGCTGCAAACAAGCATGCGGCAAAATCGTGAGGCAAACAAGCAAAAGGCGACTTTTAAACTCACTTGCCATTTATTTGCTCGTTATGCGTTTTATAAGCATGCATAGGGCACCGTTTAATAAAACAAGTCATGTGTTAAAACAGCCAAACGATTTTTCGGCCAGCGTGCTTTTTTTACTTTCGACATGTACACTCTTGGGAACCAGCAGACTACAGTAATTTCGCTTCTATAGAAACTTATATCGAAGTGCGCGGCTCGGACGACTTTGTACGCTTGCTAAAATGTCACTTCGAAATATGTGCACGTCGCACATTTAGACGGTGGGCTTTTCGCCACAAACGGGATACACCTGCATAGGTTGCTCCCTGTTAAGCTAACAACGAAGAGACTAACGACAAGCTAGCAACATGGCGCCGCTCAAATTTGAGCTTGAATGAAGCTCCGCCAATACTGTTTTAACTTTTTTCTTTTCTTTTTTTTTAAGTGGTGGGGGTAACCAATTCGACACGAGCACCCAATGGCATCTTACCGTGAAGTGTTGAAGCGATGTGGCGTGTTAAGTCTGTTCTCAAGGAACTTTGCGGTCTTCGCGAGAGCGAATAGGGGGGCGGTGGGGTGTTCGCGGCCGGCCTAAGTAAACTAATCAGGCCATCGGCCAATCAGAGAGGGCGTAGCGTCGACCCCGGAAATGGCATATTGACTTGAGTGGCCGCAGGTGTACGCGATAAACCCATCGGACAACATGGCTACAATATAATGAAAAATAATGTTTAAACCGAGTTAATTTAAAAAGCATTACAATTTATGTAATCAACAACTCGCTGGCATAATGGGTGTTGAATTCCCAATTTCTTTCGAAGCGTGCAGACAGACTGGAATTTGGCATTGACACGTGAATAAAATTCTCCCAAGACAGTTCTGACTATATAACACCAAATTGCATGGGTGAGTCCCCTATTTGGGGAAAAAAAGACTCGCCCCACCCCCCCAAAAAAACCGTTCGCTGCTGTAAAGCAACGTTTCAGAGCCCATTCATGCACTCTAAAGAAATACATAGACCCATCCTTGCTGTCTGTTCGGTCCCTTCGGGTTGAGGGATCATGAACGCATCACGCGGCGTTCACATGCAACCAGAGATGGTCCGCCGTTCAATGACAACCACAAGACAACGTGCAAAGAACATCATCTTACCGTTTTTATAAATGAAAGTTACGGACGTCCAAATAAGTAGCCAATGGTGTTCGATATATGTATTTCTTAAAGTTCAAACATAAAAGATAAATGACATAAAATGAGGATGTGAAATAAAATATTTATTAAATCAAAACACACAAATGACTTCCTTGCTGGAACGAAAGGAGAAGGGGTCGGAGGGGGAAAGGTAAGGAGGGAATTGAGGAGGGTGGGGGGGGGGGGGGTTCACAGAAGAAATAAAAAATCAAGTAAAAAAAAAAAAAGTAAAAAAAAAAGGGAGAAACCCCTGGCTTGTGCCTGTATCGCGCTTTTACAGGTGGATCACACAAGCAGGCGACATCACTGAATGCCGAGCAATACACGGAGGAGATCGTCTTTAAAGGAACATAGTCCTGCCGGCGAATATATACAGGCGTATCACATCTCTCTCTCTCTCGCTCGCTCCCCCCCCCCCCCCCTCTCTCTCTTGCTCTCTCTCTCCCATCAATTTACACATGCACTGGACGCGGAAGTAGACCTTCCATCGCCTATTGGCTCTAGGCCGCCACAAGGTGTGCCATTGGTCAGGACAGCTGTCACTCATGCACTCTTATCCGTGTTTGGTGTTCTTGGGGTTGAGGTGTGGGAATAAAAAGTGACTTCGAAATATATCATATGCATGTCAATATATATATCATATACAGTGCATCTCTCTCTCTCTCTCTCTCTCTCTGAATATATATATATATATATATATATATATATATATATATATATATAGAAACACCCCCGCCCCATTTATTTATTTATTTAATCTTGAGTGCGCACAACCATGTTTATGCTTATTTGATGAGATCAGTGTGTAACAAAGGAATTGGATTTTCATTTATATCATTTCGATCCATTTTTATATTTACTTGTTCATTGCACCATTGTTTAATATTTAATGTGAATTTATGTAATTTCTATTATTTTATTTGAATGTTCTTTATTTGATTAATTGAACTTGCTTCATTATATATTAATTTGACGTGACTTTTGTGAATTATTTTTTAAAATCATATAAATTGGACAAATTTGACATTTGCGCAAAAAAAAAAAATCCACTTGTTGGTAATAATAAGTATTTCAAAACAAACATGACAAATCCAAACAAAATTCAATGAGATCAAGTCTAATTTAGTATTGAGAAAGGCAATACATTTATTTTAAAAGCATGTGGTCTGCAACAAAAGTCAGAAACGACTAAAACTACTTTAAGGTAAAAAAAAAGTGTGTGCGTGTGTGGGGGGGGGCAGGGGGGGTTATTTGGGGGGAAACCAAAAAGGTCACTTGCAGGTTTTCCATCTTAATGACAGCCAGAGTTTAAGTCTCACTACCCTGGGAGTTAGTCATGCTCAGAAATATCAATTAGATCATTTGCATTTAGATAGCATACACTAAATTCTTGAAGGGAATCTACAGGGGAACATTTTTTGCACATTCTCCATGGCAATGTGGCAAAGTGTGTCTTCTTAGATGATATTTCAAAGATCAGAGAGAAAAAAGGTCTGTCAGCTCTGTTATAGGACAAGTGTGGCTATGGAATAGTTCATTAGATACCTCTACAACTTCAGACTTGTTTAATTAAGAAAAAGCAGTTTCTTTGTTTCCATCAAACAGAGAAGCCCTGCAAAACCCAAGAAGTGATGGAATTAGTGACTTTTCAAAGTAATTATATTTCCAAAAAGCACTTCTTCCACTTAGTTGAAATGTTTGTCCCAAGGTATGTGCTTCCAGTGCCAAATAATATTCAGACTGAGGAAAATCAGCACGTTGATCAGCCGAGCGATACAGCATAATGGGTGTGGCCAAATTAATGCTGGAAGGGGGAACAACTAAAACAAAAACAAAACAAAAAAACCCGTACATTTTATATATATTTTGAAGGTCCAATTACCCATCCCGCGTGCTAATAATACTGAAATTACCGTGGTCCACCATGATCCTCATGACCACCACCTAGATTGCACTAAAGAAACAGAAAAGCAAAAGCACATCAAAATGCACTGACAACAAAGCGTTAAATAGCCTGGTATAATGTTTCACTCACTTCCTCTTCCCATTCGGCGCATACTTAGCTAGCCTTGCAAGGCTGCTTCCTCCATTGGATAACATTCAGCAACAGCATGACAAGAGTCTGCATGGCAACATCATTTTGATCTTAGTGCATATTCCTGTCCAGTGTGGAAAATGCTTCCTGGAGTGGGCGGGGCTCAAAGGGCGAGGTCTTAAAGGTACAGCTCTGGTAAAACAAACAAACAAATAAAAACAAGAGGAAAATATTACTAACATGAGTAGCATACATTGAAAAGTTAAAATTGATACAGTGAAAATGTACAAAAAGTAAACTAACAGGAAATCAAATGCTCATATTAGAATATTTTATGCTTCTATTTTTTGTCATTCTTGAACAGGCAAAAAAAACCCCAAACAAACAAACAAACCAAAACAATTGGTGTACATGAATATAAAAAAGAAAATCATTTGGAGAGGATCAAGTGGCCATGACAAGAGCTTGCGATTTTGACAAGAAAACATGCAGTCATATTATCGTCTCTTCACACATCTCAAGGTGTTGCTGACCTTGTACGTCAGAGACACAAAATGGTGATTTATTATGCATTAGCCAATCAAGAGTCAGCTGGGACGTGCTAGGACCAAACAGGCCGAGCAGATATTTTCCCTCACATCAATGCAAAGTTTTCCTACAGAGCCAAAGGTGTTTCTTTTTTTTTTTTAAACATTCAAATCAAACAAACGGTAATGGCGCCATTAACTATTCAGTGGCTGCGGTTTGCCAAGAAAATAACATTCACAACCTAACTGCAGGGAGGCCTGGCATATAAAATTGTATTCATCTATCTACTATTTGAATCCTGTTCAAAATGTTCAGGTTTGTAAAAGCAGCCTATTTGAGATCTTGACGTTGGCCAACAATAGCATCACTTTGTTCAATTTGTTTACACAAAATTATGGATTGGCAAGTACCAATACCAAGTAGCCGATACCAGTCTCATTTTAAGATATTGGGTACTTGTCGTGGCTGCCGATACCAGCCAACAATATTTAGGGCTAAAAACAAAACAAAACCAAGCAAACAAAAAACCCTGACAGTTGTTGGTGCTATACTGTGGCAGTGTGACACACTTCGGCAAATCATCATCTGCATCAGAAAGAAACGTCTTAGTCCACAATATTTTTGTCATTGGCTTAAATGAAATTTTATCCATTAAAATTAGTAGAGATCAGTACGCGATATCAGTGAGTAATCAAAGAGTGAATACGTGTTATGCCATCCGTCTGAAAAAATGTAGTATCGAATATCCTGAAGTTAAATGAAAGTTATTCAAACGGCGTATTGTTACATTCGAAATAACCCCCCAAAAATATAGCGAGTGGCACTTACAACACAAGTGAATCGAAACATGCTACTACGATTGCAAACAATAACAACGCTGAAAATTTTAACCCATTACAACCAAAATGGCCCCAAAAAATAAATAGCAGCAAGTTTAGCGCTATCTGTTATCAATGAACGGTCCCATGCTATCACAAACATGAAAAGTTGCTGAAAAGTAGAACATGTCTTGTTGAATACTTTGAGACTTCCGACTGCCCGAAGACAGTTGGGATGGGCTCCAGCACCCCCCGCGACCCTAGTGAGGATAAAGCGGTTCGGAAGATGAATGAATGAATGAATGAATGATGGAAATACATATGGCAGCATGTTTAGACTCGAGGAGCAGTTTATCCAAAACTTGCTCACACCTCAAATTTTGCGTACCCAAAAAATAAATAATTAAAACAAAAAAAAATGTCCAGGGTACTAGTGCAATTGCCTTCCTGTGAATCACAGTCTGTCAGAACATGAAGTAGGAAGCAAACATGAACTCCATTCTGAAGAAGCACAGCAATCAAGGGCACGGAAAATCCTACTGGAACCCCCCTAATCCTGCCCACCACCTCTTCCTTGCAGCTACTTCCTTCAGGTAAGCGCTATCGAACCATGCGCACCAAAACCAGCTGACATTCAAACAGCTTATTTCCTCTCGCCATTAAACAGTAACTCAAATCTACAGTGGCTCTTTGCATTTTTAAACATCTCCTGTGGACTACTGCGGACGCTAATGAAAACATACTGAAAATTATGAGTCAGGTGTTTCGGGATCCTTTACAATGAGAACTTTTGCTGGGGTTGATTTCAAAAGCACATACAGCTTGAGAGTCAGTTGCCCGTCAAAATGTGCGAGAAGACGAGAGAAAATAGCATTTCCATTTTCTGCCGGCGAATCTAACAAGAGGCTTCGAGGACAATTCCCACCAGCCTATTTTCTCCCGGCAGCCAATCATAGAGGTAGTCTGCGTGGGATTACAGGGAGGACTTAATTAACGTACAGCCGGGGGGGGCTGGAGAATACTTCAATCACAGAGACAAACATCGGCCGACATCACTTTCGTGACCTGTAACCGATGGGCCGTCTTAGCTCCATTGATTGAGTTCAACGAGTTTGGGGCCTCGATGGGATTCGCCTGAAACTTGAGAAATGCTTCCACATTTTTGTACACAACAATCTCGTAAGGTGACGTCTGATTATAAAATGAGAGTCCTGGAGCTGCGTCATTAAGAGTTTCACCATAACACTCATAATGCACACTTGATACTGATTTTGCAGATATAGCATCTAAGTGTTTTCACCGTTTCCGTTTTCTTGAGATCTTTAGACATGGTAAAAACTAAGCCTAGGTATGCACACTAAGATGATGGCATGATTCACCCCTCATCCATAACATGACAACGTGAGCGCCTTCATTCGTTTCGGCGGTTGTCCGGCGCAATTGCGACGTGCAGTTTGCTGCCCAGGTATTGATATTCACAAGCTGAAAATATACTTTACCTTTAGATAGTCCGCTCTCGCTAGGTGATATCTGATATCTGGCTTTTGAGCGCCTCGTTGTGGAACGTATGTATGTATGTATCAAAAGTCTGATTTGACAACCAGCATGTGGATTGGGGCTTCACGCAGGCATGGCGGCTTTAGTACGCCACATTGTCGAAGCGTGGAAAAGTCCCGTGCCAACCTGGCTGTACACAAATTTGATGAAAAAAATGCCCATATATAAACATACACGTGTGTGTGTGTGTGTGTGTCTGTGTGTGAGTGTGTGAAGAGTATTTGATTGACAGTTGAGCTGGGCGTGGTTTCTGCGTATTCAGCGGACACAATCAAACGAAAGAACGGCTTTTGTTTTTCACTATTTTGAAGTTTCATCTCCTGAAAACAATTTTTAGTATCATTAAACACCGGCATGGTCGTTAATGAGAAATTTACGAGACATTTATTTTCCCTTCATATAGACTTGAACAAATATTGCACATGTTCGATTCTTCTTATTCTTTTTGACCTTTACAAAGATTTGTGATGAGATATCAGACTATAGCCATTGGTTTAAATTTGATCAGAAATGCCACATTTCACTGCAGAAAAAAAAAATAATAAAATAATGCCCAGGGCTGCTTTCCTGTGTTCCGCTCCAGTCAAGTAGGTCAAGGCGACAAGCTTGACTGATTCCCCCACCCAACTGTTCTTTCACCTGTTTGACACAAATTCACCGCGCACGTGTGCCTCGGAAATCCCAAAGGTTTATTTGACTCTTCTTCCTCCTTCACACAGCTTCCAAAAGATGGAATATGCAGAGAACTAACATAATATCTCCCTCACTAAATGGTGACCCTAACATCTAACCTAACCCAAAGGTGATTCCCAATGGCACTTTGGAGTGGGCTTGTTCTGTTTTATTGAATATACCTGCTCTTCTTTGGGCTAAACCTCAGTTTCACAGATCAGACGGTGGCCTTGTCAAAAAGTCCACTTTGTTTCAATCGTCGCATAGTCAAAGATTGGCGTAGGTATAACTGGATCGCTGGGTGGCTTCGATACATTGCCTGTTTGCAGAGATGGGCGTTGCGTCCCTGGGATGGACGCCCATTTCTGGGACAGAGGAGGAGAAGTTTTTTTTAAAAAGGACGGACTAAGCAAGGACCAAAGAAGGTTTTTGTCCGTCCCTTTAATCATCCCTAAACAGGTTTAGTAAATAGTGTCGAGAGACAAAATAACAAGGCCAGCGTGTAGTCACTGTATTTTCATTCATTCATTAATTTTCCGAACCGCTTGATCCTCACGAGGGTCGCGGGGGGTAGCCTATCCCAGCTGTCTTCGTGCAGTAGGTTGGGGACACCCTGAACCAGTTGCCAGCCGACTGCAGGGCACACAGAAACGTACAACCATTCGCGCCCACACTCACACCTAGGGACAATTTTGAGTGTTCAATCAGCCTGCCATGCATATTTTTAGAATGTGGGAGGACCCGGAGAAACCCACGCAGGTGCGGGGAGAACATGCAAATTCCACACAGGAAGGCCGCAGCTGGAATTGAACCCGCACTGTGGAATTACCTCTGCACTGTGAAGTCAACGTGCTAACCACTCGACTACCGGGCTGCCCGCCACTGTATTTTCTTAACGGCAAAATCTTTTTCAACTCAACAGTATTTTTAGAGCATTGCTGCCACCCAGTGTACACGCAGAGAACATAACAAAGTACCTACCGACACTCATTTCACTATCGATCCATCCAGCCAGTTAAGACTGCTGGCTGTGTTGTATGTCTGTCGGCGGCCGCCCACCAAGTCGCCTGCCTTATGCCATTTGTAAAAGTAAAGTTTTTATTATTTTTATTTTCTTTTATCATCGTAGTCATTTTTGTGTTGTGAAATACTCATGTTGAGTTGCTTATCATTAAGATGTAAAAAATATAAAGAAACAGTGATGTCATTTTTGTTTGATTGATGGCCAGTCTTACCTGCAACAGCCAATCACGGCATTACTGAAAATAAGGTTTACTTATACACGTGATTACCACGCGTATACGTGATGAATACGTCAATGTTTGCACGCGAGAGTCCGGCACATTTTTCAAAGTGTGGCAGGACCTGTCGTGTGTTCTGTATTTTATGGACGACCCTTAAGGTGAATGGAATCAGCCACTAGGGGGCACATGCGCTTACTATTGGGTGAGTTCCATGTTAAGGCAACACGTTGCCGAGATAATTTTAGCACATGAGTCACGGCTTTTTTAAAAAGGTGTTTTCACACAACACAACCTTTCCGCCATGTCGCCACTGACTTATTTGCCAGGAACACAGTAAAAACAACATTAAATTATTCAACGTTTGAGCCGCTAAAAAAAAAAAAGGAGGCTGGGATTGAGGAAAGAGAAAAAGGATCTCTCAAAGCTGTGTCTAGACACAACATTGTTAGTCACACTTGACTTGATGCATCAGCTGTCATCATAAGAATACTGTCGACTGTGATGCATCTTCATGTCGCTATTTTGTTTATTTTGGTATAGAGATATTTTGCGAAATAATAGGTAAGAGTGTGGTGTTAGTCATTTGTATATAAAGTGTTATAATGGTACCGTACCATAGGATAACATTACCATAAATGTTTGACCCTTTTTATGGGACTGTTGCAGAGCAAAAAATCTTACTATCCTGCATAACTAATATGTTATTATTATGTTACTATGATAACTTTATCCTTTATTATTCTATTGTTTGTTTTTTTTAGACAGAATTCAGCTCACACCGTTTAATGTATCCACTCAAATGAGGCAGCAAAAATTGTGTCCTGGCCCGACTTGATTTGAAATTTTTAGTTTGCAGAATTCCTTTTTACCACCGCAAAGCAATTCCCACAAACCCATGTAAAAAAAGAAAAAAACCCCATCTGTATCAAATAAATGAGCAGCCCTGTCAAAACCAACAACACAATAATGTTTTTTTCCAAGCCACACTGCCTCATTCAAAATTTCTGCAGGAATTTTCTAGTACACAAAAGTGTTGATACATGTTGATATCACTATACCGTATTAGGATAGTGTAACGTCTAATGCCATGTTGGGAGGAGCAGGATTGCATGAAGTGCACAAGGAACATTTCAGCGGCTCAGGCTGCTGCACTGCGCAGGAAGTCTCTCCAGATGGTGGCGAGAAAGTCAATACCCACTCTTGTCGCAGCCACTAAAACAACTGGTGCTCATCCCTCCGGCAAACAGACCTTCCTAGGGGAGATGAAGCACCCCGTACAGAATTCAAACGACTTACCAAAGTTGCGGGATTTAAAAAGATAAAATACAGGATCAACTCAATCTTACATCTTGTGACGGCATAAATGGCAGACACGCATGTCCTCCAGATGAGAGACCCTTCACTGGATTTTTGATAATTGTCAATTACAAAGCGCCCACGTCCTACTTAACGTCATCAGTCAGGCCCGGCGTGCGTTTGGACGGGACAATTACACCACAAGTCAAGGCAGATCAGTGCAGCGGCGTTTCGAGTGGGTGTGTGTGTGTGCGTGTGCGGGGGGGGGATGATCTCTATTCTAGTACAGTATGTGTATGTGAGGGTCAAATTCAAGTGGAGTAATGGAGATTTCACCGCGCTGACCTGATTTGCACCAACACCCGACATAAAGTCAGCAGTTTTACTCGCGTGCCCTTCACACAAGATTGACAACCCATGAAAATGACGACTTCGGTTTCAGATGTCAAATGCTAGCTCGCTAAGAGGCTTATATTAGTTTGGGATTTTTCAAGATCCTTCGTTTTTATTTGGTTTGGATGTTTGCATTTTTCAATTCAGTTAGTTTTAAGGATATTTTAGAGCAGGTTTTTTTTAATGATGGCAAAAATGCTCGGTTTTAGTTGAGTTCTTATTAGATTTGTTATTAGTTTTAGCTTTTTTTTTAAAAGACGTGGCGTATTTGTCGAGTACAACATTAAAAAAAGAGCACTAAGTATTGTGGAATAAAGTAAACTGAACTACTATTCTCAAACGACCCCTTCTTATAGCAATACCAAATAAAATCGATTTAAAATTAATCCAGAAGGAGAATATTAATTGACAAAGATGAAAACAAAGGATATTTTCTCTACTATCGGCAGCTATCGTTTTTAAGAATAAGATAACCTTTATTCGTCCCACAATGGGGAAATTTACATTTTCCCATTTTTTAAATATTTTTTATATTTTTATAAATGCAAGATGTAGTTTCAATTAGCTTTTGTTTCCTTTCAAGCATTTTCATTTCTATTTTGTTCACAAAAAATATTTTTTCAATGATAGATTTGGTAATTCCGTTCATTTTCATTAACTCAAATATCCTTGATTGCTCATCACTTGCATGCCGGCTGATGATATTGTCATGCCACATACAGTACTCCTTTATCTGGACTTTTGTTTGAAAGGAAGCACAACAGAATGTGTTTTTTTCCACTGTTATTCTTACGCACCGTGTTAAACATCAAGCAATGCCGGGACGTAAAAATGAACACAAGGGTTCACCATGACTGCATGAACAAGTAAAGCTTAAATGCAAACGTACGAAAAAAAAGTGAATCGAACTGTACTTATTCAGTGATTCTTTCATGCGCTATTGGAGGATCATGTGGACAAAAAGTGACACTAGTACTACACTTTGAGTGATCACCTTTCCATGAAACAAACAGTGGAATATAACATTGATTGTATAGATTTATTTTTCAAAGGGGTGTGACTGGAAATGGGCATCCAGAGCAGTGTTGACTGACAACAAAGCTGATTTGTAGTCAGAGCACCCCACCCTCTTTATCTACCCCTCTCGCTTCTTCATCACCCCCCCCCCCCCCCCCGCCCACCCGACAGACACACGCACACAAACACCTCCCCCAACTCCTTTGGGAGGCCTCATGAGCTCCAGCGCACGTCCTGAAGAATTAATGATTCCTAATGTACCAGTTAATGCAGGAAAGGCGGAACATCCATCATAACTGACAATTTAATGGCGCCTTCACAGACGGGACGCTCACAACTCGCCGATATTCCTCCTTTGGCTTTCACACGCACATGCCGAGTGAATACCTACGACAGCCAAATGACTCAACCACTTTTTTTAGGGTTTTTTTTGCTGCCTTCATGTTGTCCTTTTGAGATTCAGTATAACATTCGGTAAACATCTGCACACAGCAGCAAATGGCACCCAGTCCTTGTTGCACTTGTCCCACATGAAATCTGCACAATGACAGCGACTTGAACTTTGATTTCATTCAGATCAACCAACTGACAGCGGCAGCATTTTCAAAACCCTCTCCGGATGTGACTTTCTTCTTAGTCACTGTCAATTTATTCATCAACTCTGACCTGCGAGAGTCCACGTGAGCGCCCACAAGCCGCACTTCCCGCAATATGTACACGGGGAAACTCAATCAGAGTGCTTGTTCTTACAGGACAGGACAAATGAGCTCTTCACTGCGAGTGGCACTGAAGCAGCTTGACGACTTAAGTCGAGTCGCTCGTATCTCAAGGCATCTCATGATTTAAGGGGGGAAAAAAACACGAGTGCAATTTGCATTGCATCAATATTTCATGGCATTCACAGGTGGACTGCAGAATTGATTTTTGCATTCAAAGCGCCTTGACAAGCGGCCGTCAGTAAGAAATGCTGCCGATGGCCTCCACAGGATCGAAGGAGGCAATCAGAACGTCATGATTATAAACATCAGCTCAAAACTAAAGATTTCCAACTCCAACATGCTGCAACGTGGCACTCGGTAAACGTGTCACCTGCCAATAATCTCTCATCGGTAGGAGTCAGATTCACAATCTTTCCTTGAACGGCTGGCCGGGCTCCCAAGACATCTGCGAGCGCATAATCTCCAGCGTGTGGGAGGATCTTATCTAACCTTTCCCGCCTCATGAAAAATTCAGCATCCTGGCCACCAATCTCCTCTGTGTCAGGATGCTGTGTCCAATATAGGGCTTGCAGTGCTGGGAACAAAGGAGGAAATTGCTTTCACCCCCCCCCCTCCATCCCGTGATCAGCAGAATGGTCCTGGAAGCCACACATTCTGCACGCCTCTTGTTGACTGCTTGCTTTGCTTTGGCAGCCTTGTTTTGATTTTAAGACATCTGTCAGATGCATGTGAAAGTGTGGATGAGTGAATGAATGAAGGAGGTCTTATTTATGTCTTGTCCATGTTTTATGTCACCTGCCAAGGGACTACGAATGTAAATTCATATGCTAAGGCCGGCACATTATTGCCGGCATTGCACCAGTGTTCAGTGATGCGCATTGCCCCTTTCAAATAAAAATGAAATTCTTTTCTTAAATGTGAGTTCACATTTATGTATTATTCTCAATATTATTATTATTTATTTATTTTGTTTAAGGTATGTTGCTGTTTCACACATAATAACACTTGTCCTTTTTGTAATATTCTGCCTCATAATTTTTGTGTCGCAGCCTTGCTGTCTTATCATGTTTTTTTCCCCTAACGTGTATTTTTTTTACTTGTCCAATATTTTTGCCATTGTAATTTGTTGGTATTTGAGTTATAATAAAAAATATAAAAACAACAAAAAAATTGGTTATTTTGTTCTTCATCAATTAGTTGTGTACTTTTCAGATAAGAACTTTGTCTCATATGTATGTATTTAAAAAAACATATTAACAGTACTATTAATAATAATAGCAGGTGCAGTAATGATAATAATAATACAGTTATTTATAGAGTGCTTTGAGTCAAAGTGCTATACAAATCAAGTAACAAAAATACGCATAAAAATACAAATCCAATGAGAAGATTTTGTAAGAAAGACAGAATAATGCAGTTATGTAAATAAAAACACAGAAAGAAGACAAACAACGTCCGAGAGTAGCTGGGATATAGAATCGGCATAACAATGAAATCCCAAAGGAGAGCATAATTTGACCTAAAGGGGCGTGGTATTATGAAAAGAGTAGGCAGCGAAGAATGGAACCCTGTGGAATCCCATGTTCAACAAATCTCCCTGACAAATAAGAACCCAATCAATTTCGCACCAATCCTGTCATACCAAAGTAGTTCTTGAGCCTGTATAATAGTATATGGTGATCAACTACTATTACTACTACTACTACTACTACTACATTAGAAGTAGTCGTAGTTTTAACATTATCCTAATATTTAGTTTATTCACAAATGTAGTAAAGACAATGGAAGCGGGGCAAAATAATGAGTCTGTCAATGTATCTGTCAGTATTTGAATTGCCGATAGTAAAACACATCAGCTACCGTTAGGGCTTGTCGATAAGCATCATTGCGGATTTACCTCAGCAATAAGATTGGGGCAAAAGTATTGCATTTACGCTATATCATACTGTCTTTCTCCCAGTGCCGTATTGGTAAAACCAACAGAAGAAATGAAGCAATGGGACAAAATATCAATATTCATGAGAATCACTTCTTGTACATGATCCATACGAACATCATGCATGGGATTGTTGGAAAAGTTGAGGGCAACAAAATAAAACTCTTGGTGGTTATTGCCGGAATGAATGAGCTTCCTTGCCTGAAAATGAATGTCGGGATAAAAAAAAAAAAACACTGCCTTTACAATACCATGAGGCATATTTATTTCATCTTAAGGGGAGCTTTCAGGTCACCCTTCAGTCCTTCCCCGGTGACATTTTCCGACTTGACATTCTGTGACATTTCCCGTTAAATATTGCCGCTATTCCCGCTGCGGAATTAAAAGCTTTTGTTGTGTGTGACTTGAAGAGACAGTGCCTTGAAAGGCGAAGTGGGCTTACACACGCCACTGACCAATTGCGCAACGCCCGGTATTATCAAAAAGTCGCTTTTAATCCGGGCCGGATGAGCCCAAATTTGATCGAGAGCAAACGTACGGGAGGAGCCGAACATCATCTAGCTCCCATTTTCATTTTCAGCAACGACGCTGGTACATTAACATGCACGAGCACGCGTGCATTCGATATAGTCTCGGTGTTAAGACTTTGACCGCAAAATATTCTTTCAGAGCAGATACGAGTTCAGCGGTAATACTTAACCGTCAATGTACTGTACGACTATCTGTGAGCGAGTAGATGAAGTCAGAAAAAGATATGGTAGCTGTCATGATACATTATGGATACATCAACATTGAAACATAATATCAATAATAGGAACAATGTAATTCATGCAGAACTGCAATGTGAAGAGAGGCTTCCGAAAATCCCTTCGAGGAGAAAGCTATTGATGGCAATGAAAATGGAAAGTAAGCTCCAGCGGTCTTGCTAATAGATTAAATGGTTTATTTGTCTGGATGGGTGAATCCATCTTCAATGATTGGCCGCGATTTCCTGAAGGATTACATCTGGGTCGAGGGGTCGCAGGCAGGCCGAGTGCTCGGGTGAGGTGTGTTCCGGCACTTGATCATATTTCAAAGAAATTAACTAAAGGGAATATTAAAGATCAAAAAGTGTAACGCAGCAGAGCGGAAAAAGTAAGTGTCGGGCAATAATGTTATTTCGTCGGACAAATTTGCTGACAAGGCGAACAGACGCTAACAAATTATACCCGATAATGTTGGAATTGTCTGAATTTAATCAGATGCAAAAATTACCATGTCCTCACTTCGGGAGAAAGTGGAAACATTGAGAACCTATAGAAAGAGAGAGCATTTTGACGGAGCCACGTCATTTGAACGTATTCACACAATGCTAAAATCCCCTCATCGCATTGACTGCCCACAAGGCTCCAAGAACGGGAGCGGTTTCCCAGAAATGGTTTTGAGCCGATTTCAAAGGCCTGCTTTCAAAAAAAAAAAAAAAAGACAATTAAGCCATGTCACTCAACACACAATTTGGGTAACAGGTCAGCTAGCAAGCAGCCAGCTAACTCGATACTTCCATTCGCAGACTTACACTATATGTCTCTCGTTGCGTTTTAAACTCCATGCCTATTCAGCCTCACAGATACGACATTGTCGAATGTAAGGATGGCAACCCCAAGTGGACAAAAGTAATAGTTGTACCTTGACATGCATATTTTGCATTGGAATCATGCGCAAATTTTCAACGGGTACAGAAATAATGAAATGAATCTATGATTGTTACTTCACGGATCACGTTGATCATATTTCTTCCTATCTCTGTCCTTGGCGCAGCGATACGGAGACAACGGCACGACTATGTGACTGAAGCGTTGTGGGGGAATAAAGATGAATGGTAAATGACTCCAATCTGAAATCCATAATGCTGAAGAGTGCAAAATTGTGAGAACGCAAAGCCCTTTTAGTTGCAACGGGAAGATTTTCTTCGGTGTGGAAATGATCCACTTATGCCTCATCAAGACATAAGGCAGGAACGCAAGGTGTCAGATTGCTTTGCTGCAATGCATCAGAACATCTTCTCTGCTATCTGCCTTGAGACATCCAACTGAGTAATCGAGATTTCACAGCCAAACGAGCACGGCGGACGCGCATCGCATCATGTCCTATTGTTAAAATACATTTCTAATGTTGAGTATCATTATCCTGCCATGAAAAATAACGGGAGCATGCAGATCCGCCACTATGGAATATGATGGCATACGATTCGACTCAAGGCGTGGCGTATACCCCCCGCTCCTTCTCACCGAGGTGAAGAGAAACACTCGATGCGCACTACATTTTCACACACACCTCTTGGAAGCCTTCAATAGCGAGAGGTCTTAGGTCAGAAGACCAATAATACCTGCCAGCTCTTTTGTAGTCAAATCAATGGAGAAGCTGCACTGTAAAACGCACAGGTTGGATTTCCGAGGAGTAATTCTGCTTGAAAGTGAGCTTTTTTGGGGGGGGGGGGGGCTGTCAGTTTTGACGAGTTGCCTGTTGCAGAAGTGTTTGTTTTCTAAATGGCTAAAACATGAATAACAGTTACTGGGAAATCTTCCCACAGCCCACATCAGAGTCTCCGGCATTTTTCCACAAGGTCGATTTTGGTCACTTTCAATCAGTCCAGGCCTGTCACAGATATATTTTACAATTTGCTGAGATAAAGAATTAAATAGAACATTTGACACTCGCAACAGAGAGCATGCCCAAAATTGCGGAGTTGGACCCGGGGGGGGGGGGGGGGGGGTGAGACAGTTTCTGAAGGATGAACATTTTGAGGGGGGTAGAGAAGAAATTCCTTCCAGGAATTCACTTGAAGACCACAAACTTTGAATCCTTTGTGGAGCATTTCAATTTTAAATTGCCATTTTCGATGACCCCCACAGTGCTGTGAAAGTCATTTTTGACTATTTTGATGAATTGCACATTTTTCAAGTACGCGCTGAGTGATGGGCAAACATTTGAAAGGGAGGTTGCGCAAAAATAATCTGAGTCACCAACAACGTCTGAATGATAGGATATGAACATAAAAAACATAAAAATGGCAGAGTAGATTTACGGGTTGCGAAATGGGGACATACAGGCCAAGACGAGCCCCCATTTTGATCACTGAGTGTTTTTTGTTTTGTTTTGTTTTTTTGTTTTTTTTTCAGCCCAATGCACCTGCTTCCTGTTCTGTGAAGGCTCGGTCACGTCAGGGCGGGTTGCATCAAATCCAAGGAATGATGAAATGCCAAGGTTCTTCCTGACCATGCCCACTTCCCTTTGTGTCCCCCCCAGGCTCAAGTGCACACACAGGCCAAGAGAACACACGTTAACCTTTTGGCGAATCTTTCATCACATTTTGTTTTTCCAAGAAAATAGAGCATCTGCTTTGAGTGATTTTGGTCTGCTTCCGAGTAAGTTTGGAGAGCGTTTGCTATACTCGACCTCTAAAAGCTATGCGATGTGAGTGGCACACTAGCGTACAGTAGCCTCTCATGGAGAGGCTAACCATTAACATCGATAGTTGTGATTTTACGCCCCTTCAAGCAACGGGTATTTGAACAGAAGCAGTGGAGCCGAGAGGTAATTGAATAGTAGTCATGGGCATAGATTATTTATCCTCTATCAAAAAAAAAAAGACAAATGTGAAAGAGATGAGAGTCAATTTTTCTGGAACGAATTTTTAAAACTGATGCTGAATCCGCCCTCATTTTTTTGCTCTAGCACATTAGCTTTTTATATCCATCCATCCATTCATTTTCTGAACCACTTTATCCTCAAGAAGATAGCGGGGAATGCTGGAGCCTATCCCAGCTGTCTTCGGGCAGTGGGCGGGCAACACCCTGAATCGGTTCCCAGCCAATCGCAGGGCACACAGAGACGAACAACCATTCACACTCACACTCACACCTAGGGACAATTTAGAGCGTTCAATCAGCCTGCCATGCATGTTTTTGGAAATGTGGGAGGAAACGGAGTACCCTGAGAAAACCCACGCAGGCCCGGGAAGAACACGCAAACTCCACAGAGGGAGGCCGGAGCTGGAATTTAACTCAGGACCCCTGCACTGTGAGGTCGTTGGGCTAACCACTGGATCAACGGGCTGACCAGGTTTTATATCCATCCACCCATTTTCCGAACCGCTTAATCCTCACTAGTGTCGCGGGAGGTGCTGGAGCCTATCCCAGCCGTCTTCGGGCAGTAGGCGGGGGACACCCAGAATCAGTTGCCAGCCAATCGCAAGGCACACAGAGACGAACAACCATCCACGCCTACACTCACACCTAGGGACAATTGAGAGTGTCCAATCAGCCTGCCATGCATGTTTTTGGAATGTGGGAGGAAACCGTAGCACCCAGAGAAAACCCACGCAGGCCCGGGGAGAACATGCAAACTCCACACAGGGAGGCTGGAGCTGGAATCGAACCCGGGACACCTGCACTGTGAGGTTGATGGGCCAACCACTGGATCACCGGGCTGACCAGCTTTTATATAAATAATAATAATTAATATACATGAACAATAATATTGTAAGCAATATAGTTATGTTTATATTTATTTATACAATACAATACATGCTGATTTATATAGCGCTTTGACAACAGCGGCAGCTGTAACAAAGCGCTTAACAAAACAGTTAACATAAAGTAAAATAATAAACACAACACATAACATAAAACATGGACAGTCATGCAGTTCTAACCACTTTTCCAACACATGCTTTGTTGTTGGAAGCAGTTTGAGATGAAAGAGGAGAGAATCAAAGTTTCCTTTCACCTTTCATCAAAGACGTCATGCTCAAAATGTTTATGAACAAAGGAATTGGTTCAGCAACAGCTGGAATTTTTTTTCTGAAACCTCATAGCAATGAATTACACTGCATGGCAAAATCCATATTGCGCAAGCTTTTCTTGGTCAAAATGAAAACGGCTCATAATCTGTACTAGAAAAAAAAAGTAGATTTCTTTTTTTTAAATCAGTATCAAAAACATTGAGGGACACAAAGCCATCAAATTTGCCATTGGCCCGTATATTATCTTACTACTTCGTGTTTTTTTTTTAAATTTTAAAGTACACTATAGTAGAATGCCATTTTCCTTATTAAAAAAACAAATCACAAAAACAGATACCAATGTACTTTGAAAGTTTAAATGTGTCTAAAATATTTGTGAGGGGTGAAACTATTACAACAACAAAAATATATACAGGCTCTTTACTCACAATGAATGAATCCAATCCGATTAATGACTTTTTGGGGGTTTGCGGGGGGGGGGGGGGGGTGTATGCCCTGGCAACCCGTCCTACGGCGCAGCACATTCATTCGTAGCACTCATTTGCACTTTAATGACAAGGTTTGTCCTCCCCTCGCTTCGCCTTCCTTCATAGACGTTAACTTTAAGTGCGGAATAGCTTGCTTGAGACGCCGCACTAAGTCTGCCTTTATGGTTGCTCATAAACACTGGCCGCGGCCCGCAGATGCACATTATGATGGACATTTTAAAGGGTAATGTTGAAGAAAATAAATAAATAAAGAAATAAACGGACATGAAGATACCGACCGGTAAGCATAAAGTTGTGATTTTTAAGAGAACAAAGGCACAATATAAGAAGAGTTAAGACTCAATATTATCAATTAGACTTGCATCTGTGAAAAACAAATATGTCCATTTTTGTTATCCCCCCCCAAAAAAATGTATTTTAAAAGTTTTCATATGTCAGGCATACCGCATTATAAGGCGCATAGAATAGAAACGACAGTAGTGGCTGCGGTTGCATTATGCATCCACTAGATGGAGCCACGCTAAAGGGAATACAATACAGCTTTATTTATAGTGAGCTTTAGCAACCGATGCAGCTTGAACCAAGCGCTTTACAGAACAGTCCAAATTCTATGCCCAAGAAATCATATCCATATTGAGGCACATATAAGGCGCATCGGATCATAAACCGCACTGTCGGCTTGTGAGAAAATCGAATGCTTTTAGGTGCGATTTATAGTATGAAAAATACGGTTAATCAAGTCAAGTCAACAGTATATATAGAGCACTTTCAAACAGCCATCGCTGGATACAAAGTGCTGTACATGGAGCGATTTAACATACACAATAAACAGTAAGACGAATCGGTAATAAAGGCGGTAGAAAGCACCAAGCAGTAAAATCAAGAACAAATCTAAGTCATGCTGAGTCGAACGCCAAAGAATACAAGTGAGTTTTGAGGAGGGCTTTAAAGATGGGCAGCGAGGAGGCTTGCCGAATGTTCAGTGGGAGGTCATTCCAGAGAGAGGGACCAGCAACAGAAAAGGCTCGATCCCCTCTGAGCCTCAGTTTAGTTCTTGGTACTTCTAACAAAGACTGGTCCACAGACCTGAGGCGCCTGGCAGGTGTGTAGGGGCGGATGAGCTCAGAGAGGTAAGGTGGCGCGAGATTATTCAGAGATTTGGAAACAAAGAGGAGGATCTTGAAAATAACTCTAAAATGAATGGGGAGCCAGTGAAGGGATGCCAGAGTAGGAGTTATATGCTCCCTCTTATGAGTACCAGTCAAGAGGCGAGCAGCGGCATTCTGGACCAGCTGAAGGCGCTTAATGGAGGACTGGCTGACTCCAAAGTACAGGGCATTGCAGTAATCCAGCCGGGATGTGACAAAGGCATGAATTACTGTCTCAAAGTGTTCATGTGAGAGGAGCGGTTTTATGTTGGCCAGCTGTCTAAGGTGAAAGAAGCTTGATTTAACAACGGCACCAATTTGCCGATCGAATTTGAAATCACTGTCCAGTTTAAGGCCCAAGTTTGAGACCGTTGATTTCAGATAAGGAGACAGGGGGCCCAAGTCTACAGGAAGGAATGTACAAGGGCCACTAGGACCAAACAAGATCACCTCTGTCTTCTTTTCGTTGAATTTCAAGAAATTTTGTGCCATCCAGGTTTTGATTTCTTCCAGACCGGATAGGAGTGGCCTCAATGAGAAGGCGTCTTTCTTGCTCAGTGGGACATAGATCTGGCAGTCATCTGCATAGCAGTGGAAGGGAATACCAGGTTTCCTTAAGATGGAACCCAATGGGAGCAGATACAGCGAGAACAGCAGAGGCCCCAGAATTGAGCCCTGTGGAACACCACATGACAGGGGAGCAGTGCGTGACTCTGAGCAGCCAAGGCTGACACAAAAGATCCTGTCAGCTAGATAGGACCTAAACCACTAAAGAGCACTAAGTCCAATGAAACCAGACACACGTGGTCTCCAGAGTCATTTGCCAGGAGGATGTCATTAGAAACGCGTAACAGGGCTGACTCCGTGCTATGCATCGTCTTGAAACCTGACTGGAAGACCTCCAAGATGTTATGTTCATCCAAGAAAAGTTTCAACTGCATGTGCACCACTTTTTCCAGAATTTTGGAAATGAAAGGCAGTTTGGAAATGGGCGTGTAACTTGACAGCACATCTGGATCAAGACCAGGTTTCTTGATCAAGGGTTGGACCACAGCATGTTTAAACTGTTGGGGAACTACACCAGAAGAGAGGCTGCTGTTGATGATGTCCAAGACCGATGCACCAACACTCGGGAGAACCTCCTGAAAGAAGCGTGGGGGAAGAGAGTCGCAAGGGGCGAACTACATCCTCCAAAAGATTAATGATATGTCCGAAACACAAGAGCATTGTTCATATAAGTAATGTTGACATGAGTGAGAAAATGTTACGATAAAGTATTAATTATTGCCAAGAAAAAAGTCGCCCTTTTACAAGAGTTATGCGGCATATAAGAAATGAGTTCAAATATTCACAGAACAAAGTAGTAATGTTACAATTTGCCTTTGTTAAGCTGCTGGAAGCCAAAAAGTACATTTGTCCTCATTGTGGTGTGTAAAACGTTTGTGATTGATGTGTTTTGCTCACTGAACTGGCAGCCGACATGGAAATAAATGCAGCACGCTGTCATCTGAACGCTCGACAACGAACTGGCATCAAAGCAAAATAAATAAATGAAATAATTTCATCCTTTTAATAAATCATGGGATAAACGCTCATCGGAGACGTTTTCAGAGAGCAAAAATATTTCTCGAGTGCAGAGGAAAAACAGGCTATCTTGGCCGAATCGGCACATTCATCCCATTTCAATTGCAGATTGGAGGTAATTTCCAGTGTACATTAGTTGGATCTTCTGTCATTGTTTGGCCTGTCACAATACGTCGCTGAAATTCATACGCTGGATGAACAAACAAATATTAAAGTAAATTAATCATCTTCAGACTAATTATGTGAATTTTCCACAGCATTCAAATGGCTTTTAATACTTGTGTTGCCTGTACAAAAAAAAGTAATTTCTGACCTGAAAAAGTGCTTTAAATGGGAAAATCTATCAACTTTAAAATATATATGATTGATACAGTATCTATGGGTACACATTGAGTTAGCAGAACAAAGCATGATGAATTGTTTGCTCAAAAATAATTTGATATGATATTTTATTTCTTATTTTATATGTTGCTTGAATTATGAGTATGCCCAACTTTTTATTAGATTTTTTTTTTTTTTTTAAACAGCGTATAGCAGTGATTACCTTGTTAGAGGTACCGAAGCCAACCAGTTGATATGCACATTCACCAAACCCTTCGCTCGGGAAAAGTAAATACATATCTTTTCTTACAAATTCAAGATATTTTAAAAAACGCATTTATTAAAAACAGAAAAAAGTAAATGAAATTTCAAGAGATAAGTACCAGTATACTTTTTTTTTTAATGTATGACGTACTATCACGACAATCACACGTCGACGACTGAGCAAACTAAATTTCCCACTGCACCGATTGGACTAGCAATGTCATGTGATCATTTGCAGCCAGTGACGACCAAGCAGGCGTGTCATAACTAATTGACATGTTGAGTTGGGTGTGACTTACCCCTGAGACCGATTCACCGAACCCCTGGGGTTCGATTGAACCCAGGCTAAGAGCCACTGGCGTCTAGTGTCGAAGCATTTTCTTTGTGCCGAAAAATGGCCGCATGCCTTAACTGTGTATGCGTCTTCCATCCTGACGGTACAAGAACAGACCACACTGGGGTTTATTTGACCCACAGGAAGCTTTTTACACCTACTTTGATGATTTTCGCAGTGCACCTTGACACTCTTCATAAAGGGCATTAGTGAAACAAGCTATTCAAAAGCACACCAATGTTAGTAGCGGCAAACGCTATGTACAGACAGGAGACTGGGTCGTCTCGGATTGTTGTTTGGCAAATCGTCAAAAGCCAACCGGTAGCAGAAATTACTGGCACCCCTTCCACATACACATTGTCTCAAATCCTTCATCGTGCAATGAAAGAAATGTCACTCCACATTGCAACTTTTCTAGGACAAAAAGCTACTGCCTTTATTTTTCACAAGCAGGTCCAGAGCGATGGAAAGTGTCCAATTCACACCGGTGATTACGTAAAACTCAACTCCAAGTCCAGTGACCCCCGCCGTCACCCCCACCCTCTCGGCTGTGCCTGTGAGCCGGCCTGCTTGCCGCATAGCGCCAACCCGCAATTAATGACAGATGGCCAGGAGATGACCACGTCCTTGAGCCGTGAGGCTTATTGGCACCCGCCGCTAATTGTACAGAGTAGAACACAACTAAAAGCGTCATAAATCTCGGCGTGAAGCAAATGCTTTATGCGAGCACCCGCACCCACTTTTTTTTCCCCCCTCCCCGAGTGGCAAATTGCCATTGCTCCTGAAATATCGCCAACCTTCTGACACGCGAGCTGCATTAGCTTAATGGCCTTTTTGGTTGCAAAGAAACAGCGGTGGAAAAAAAAGGGCCATTTGCTCGATAGAGCTGCTGAACGATCTTAATGCTGATTGAAACTAATTTGAAGTGACGAGGGGGGCAGAGGGATTTGGGCAATTGGGTTTGAAAATTATGATGGGCAGAATAAAAAAAATCTCACTTTGTAGTTGGATGGATGGATTTGATTGATTTCTTGCAGGTGAGTCGCGAGCCAGATCAGGCAGTCGGCGGCTTGTAAATTTCACAAAGGTTTCGATGATAGTGCCTTGCAAACATACAAATGAACTAGAATTTGCACAACCCGCTTTGCAAAAATTCACTGACTTGAAATTTGAAGAGATGCTAACAAATGCTTGGCTAAGATTAGCTGCAATTTCCCAAACTTGGCAACAAGTCTGACTTCAGTTTTAAACATTCACTCGTTTCAGATTTCATCAACGCATTAAATAATCTTTCAATTGAAAAAAAAACATCCCTCAGGTCGGATTCCTGTTGGTCCTCTCCAAGTCAAAGCGAACCAGCGATGCGAACACGTGTGCGCCTCCACTCTAGTAAAACTACAAGCAGGCGTTTGCGCTGTAAATACAGAAGATTACCGCCGAACGCCAGAACAAAGACAACGGCCGCAGGAACGGGGGGGGGGGGGGGGGGACAGATGGGGAAATCAATATGAGAAATGGTCTGAATGGCCCCGCATTTCCTCACTGGTGGTGAAAAGGTTATTTTACACCCAAAAGCATATTGATTGCACACACTTGGCACGGCGGAAGGGGATATCTACTGGGGGAATTGATGGGGGTATTTATTTTTTGCATTAGGATTAGGTTGGGTGACGCGGGCGATCAATGCTTGTTTAATGTAGCTGCAGGGACCAAGGCGTGACTCACGGGGTCCAGGGTGATGACACTGAGTTTGCTGTTGTCATTCGTGGGCGCAAGAGCGACTCCGTCTGACACAAATATGAACGCACACTTTGTAAAACTCCACTCACTTGCAACGCCGCTACCCTTGAAATTGCCATGACTGTGAATGTGAAAAATGTTCTGGTCCAAAAAAAAAAAAAAAGCAAAAAAAATAATTTTGGGGGAAATTTTGCCAACGCATCGCTAAAATGCACCGAACGACACTGAACAAGAAGAATTTGATGACAGGAAATTTCACAGAGTTTACAAGATTTAAAGAAATTTCACTTCGACATCTTTGAAATTCTTTTAAATGCCTTAAAAAATAAACAAATTTAAGACCTTTCTCATAAGTATTGAATTTCCATTTCACAAATGCCTTCATGACCAAAAAAATAAACAAAAATACAATTTTAAAAATGACGAGCCAAAACTAACTGACTTACAATTTCAAGGAAATGTAAAAAACTCTGACTTGAAATTCCACCAACAGTTGGCAAACATTCATTCACTTTGAAGGGCATTTGAAATATTTAGCAGCACTTCAAATTGTAGACAGATTGAACGTCAATTACATTAGAACAAATCCCTTTATGCTGAGTGGGGGAGGGGGGGGGTGGTAGCATCTTTGTGATCTTGTAATACACACCAGTGCCACAAAAGAAGAAGCCAACCCCCTCAACCCCCAAATTGGTCTTCGAGTTTCTGCTGATGTGGAAGAATCAACAGCGGTGGATCGCTCGCTCTCACTCGCCGCCCACCATCGTGCAGTCGGTCTGATGAACCCCCGCCCCCCGAGTGAACGCCATTGACATGGACCACGTAGCTGAGCAGCACTCCGTCACATGAATAATTCAAACGGAACCAATAAGCCGATGTACCGGCACTCAGCCTGTGACACAAAAACGATTGCGCCCCCCTGCCCCACCCTCACACCACTTATGTGTGTTGAAATTACGTAGATTAAGAGGAGCACACACATACGTGCCAAAAACACCATTGGGTGGGGGGGTGGGGGGGTGGGGGGGGGCAATTTTCGATTGAACCATCTGAAGACGTCCGTATGACGCCGAAAAAAATTACCGGTACATTATTTTTCTTTGATCACCAAGCAGGCAGCAAGTACCGTAATTTTCCGAGAATGAGACGCGCCCTAATATAATACACGCTGCCTGCCGCCCCAAATCACTCTTATGGATAATACTGTGCCCCAACTTGATGGTATCCTTTCTTATCAGAAAGATAGAAAAAGTGAATAATCGGAATGAATAAACATACCAACCAAACGTTTTTTTTAATCCACGTACCAAACTGCTTTTCAGACTTTTTCCATATCTATGACAAAGGGCTTTTAAAGCATTTGTTTTGGTTTCTGGTTCTCGCACTGTACACTCTAACAAATTTTTGTTTGACTGTGCTTTTAAATCGCTTTAAGTCATTGGTTCGTCATTGATTTTAAATCTTGTCCTTATAATTATGTGAAGCACTTTGAGTTTTTGTGTGTATATTATGCACAGGATGCGTCACTGTTGCCCCAAAAACTCAAAGAAAAGACGTCCGTGGAGAGCCGAGAAATCATTTAACATATTCCACACCCTCCCACATTACTTAGCAAGTCGAAACAACGGCTACAATATGCAAACAACAAACAACATGCCCTCATGGGCGCATAATAAGTGCTGCAATTGGCTGTTGCTAATGCTAGCGGGCTAATGTACGGACTTGTACCTCATGTACTACTACTCATGTAAACATTTTGTGAATGCCTTACAAACACTCACAAATGTTTTATGAGAATTTACGACTTGAAATTTCACCAACTCCAATTTTAGGCATTGAGCAAATAAGCTTTGGGAAAACGCTTTCAGGTGTCTTTGCTTGGACCATCATTAGCATTGTCGTTCACAAAACTGATATCTCGCAAAGATTTACCGACTTGAAATGTCACGCCAAATATGGGTTGTGAGCTGAAAACATTGGGGGGGATGTGGGGGGGGGGGACTCTTTTCAGATATCATTTCTGGGGCCATCAGAAGCATAACGGTTCACACACCTGACTTCCTGACATCATGTCCCATTGCCACAAGGGCATTGCGATTGACCGGCGACGAGTCCAGGATGTGCTTGGTCTGTCAGATTGGACTCCAGCCCCTGCTCCATCCTGACCAGGGA
The DNA here is from genome assembly GCF_025434085.1 of Hippocampus zosterae. Classification (NCBI taxonomy): domain Eukaryota; kingdom Metazoa; phylum Chordata; class Actinopteri; order Syngnathiformes; family Syngnathidae; genus Hippocampus; species Hippocampus zosterae. The sequence goes on along the minus strand of NC_067451.1, from coordinate 6,477,833 downwards.
AACAGACGGATGGATATGATTAAACAAAGCATTGAGAACAATAAACAACTTCAGTACTACAACACTTAAAACAGAACATCTGATCCCTACTGGCACCCGATCAATAAGCCTCGGTCTTCTTGGCAGCGCGTGATTGATCACAGGGCCGATGTGAAGTTTTGAGATGAGAACAGCAGGTGTCATCTCTGGAGAAGCAAGTGAGCGGCGCACTTGCTGATGAAACCGACAGGCCGGGGTAGGAAAAAAAAACGCGCGACCTCCATTCGCCCACGCACCTTACGTGACTAGAGAGACTCAATTGAAGAGCCTTGGAGAGAAAAAAAAATCAATAAGATAAAGACTGTGGATGCAGAGGCAGCAGTCTTTGTGATAGTGACTGATTTGTAGAGCAATACACTCTGACCGACTGCTCTACAAATTTCACTGACCACAATTTTGTTTTGGAGGCTTTCAGAGTCTCCACATCGAGAAAATTTTATTCCCTATGTTTCGGGAGGACACTTTGACATGCCAGAAGTCATCATCCTCCTCATTCGGAGTCGACCGCATTGATTTTATTGGCATCTTTAAGAAGTAAGTTGTAGCCGTCACTGATTTGAAAATTCACTAATGTGCCAAAATCCACAAAGACTCATTTTTAGCTTATCAAAAATCTCAAGACTTGAAATTTCATGAACATACTGTATTTCATAAATGTACTGACATGAAATAACAAAAATGCCTGAAAAAAAATACTGACTTTACTACTACACAAATGCCTTCAAGCAATTCTATGATTTGGAGGGGAAAAAAGTCACACAAAATGCATTGATTTGAAATTTCGAAGTCTTTGCAAGAGTTCTGACTTGACAGCTCAAAAATGCCTGGCAAAAATTCAACGACTTGAAAATACACAAAATCCTTGAAAAATTCACTGACCTGAAAATAAGAACCTTTAAAAAAAATCTACTGCCTTGAAATGTAACAAACATTTTGACAAAATGCGCTTACTTGGTATTTTAGAGACAAGTGCGAAATTTACTGTCCTCATTCATTCATTCATTCATTCATCTTCCGAGCCGCTTGATCCTCATTAGGGTCGCGGGGGGTGCTGGAGCCTATCCCAGCTGTCTTCGGGCAGTAGGCGGGGGACACCCTGAATCGGTTGCCAGCCAATCGCAGGGCACACAGAAACGAACAACCATTCACACTCACACTCACACCGAGGGACAATTTAGAGTGTTCAATCAGCCTGCCACGCATGTTTTTGGAATGTGGGAGGAAACCGGAGCACCCGGAGAAAACCCACGCAGGCCCGGGGAGAACATGCAAACTCCACACAGGTAGGCCGGAGCTGGAATCGAACCCGGTACCTCTGCACTGTGAAGCCGACGTGCTAACCACTGGACTACCGGGCCGCCCTTTACTGACCTTACAAATGGAAATTAAAAACAAACAAACAAACCATCAAACCTGAGTTGACATGTCAGTAGCAGCTCGAAAATTCATTGGACGGAAACGCCTCGTACAAAATTCATTTGGTCATTTCCAGAAAAAGTAACCATGTATGAAAATACATCGGCGCATCAGTGACCAATCCACTCTCCTGATTCCATATGTGCCTGCGGTAAAAATCATTCCCCTGTGTCCGCTCATTTCCAGGTTTTTCCATACGCGTGATCTCCAAGCGCCCCCCGTCGGAGGTCAACAAAAACAACCCTGAGAGAGTCTTAAAGATCTAATACTTTAGAAGAGTCAGGATAACGCAGGAGATGAATTCCCACATTGAGATCCTCCTTCACCAAGACATTGAGACACACAGTCAGGGTCAAGGTTGGGAGGCAATCCAATAAAGCTGATTCACCGTGTTGCTTGAATAAGAGGGCCCCCGAGAGATGGGAACCAGGAATCGCCCTTGAGCAACCAGCCTGCTGATTACGTCACTGCAGATGGGGACTTCAAGAGAAGTCTTGGTTGGAAGGGGCTGTTTTAGGGTCTTTTTTTTCAGCGGTGCTGAGATTTTCTCTGATAGCTATCACATGTGAACCATGTAGAGGTACGGACAGAGCGCTAATAAGAAGAATACAAGCAAAACGTTTGCCATTCGTGCGTTCGACTTGGCATACAGTTCACATTGTTTGAAGCACAGCTGTTGGTAGACAAGAGGAAAGAGGATTGAAGACCAGCGTGAGGGCGCCGGGATCGTCATGTTACAGTCACCGCGTGGATGACGGCACTTATATTGGCTAGAAGCTAAGTTTGAAAGTACAGTGTTACCTCTACTTACGAAATATATATGTTCTGGGAGAAATGTCTGAATTGGAAAATTTTGGAAGTGGAGACGCGTTTTCCACGTAAATGCCCTAATCTGTTCCAACCCCCACAAAACCCAGACAGAAATGTTTTATTAAGCATAAAAATGTATAAAAATATGTCACAAATACATGTTACTCTCAGAAGTGGTGTTTGCCTGGCGTTTTGAAAAGAACTGATCCAAGGACGTTTGCTTTTGTCGGCCTTTAACAAGCCTTTGAAAATTTCCAAGGCAAACATCAGCATCATGAGCGATCGCCTGACTGGTGAACACTTTTTCTGGATGATTCACATTCACGCAAAACTATCTGAACACCTCATGGCCTGAGGGGCGAATGGGGAGGGCGCTAGCTATTTATTGACACTCAGACACATACGGTAGAAGTCTCTCTTAGCCAATAGGATGCCAGGATGATGTTCGGTAGTAGCCAGTGGCAGAGCAGCTATATGTACATGTTGCGTTCAGGAAACTCGGAGCTGCGAGTAGCAACTCATACTTTCATATCTTGAAATTTCTTTCATAACAAGGGGCGATATTTTCCTGTTGAGGCATTTCGTAACCAAGACGCATAGAATAGAAGCTACAATAGTGGCTGTGGTGGCCTTATGCATCCACCAGATGGAGCTAGGCTATAGGGAATACAATACAATTCAATCCAGCATTATTTGTTTACAGCTTGGACAACCGCTGCAGCTGTAACAGAGCAATGTACAGAACATTTAAAACACCACGTCCAAGAAATCAGAATATTGATCCATATATAAAGCGCACCGGATAATAAGGTACACTGTTGGCTTCGGAGAAAATTGAATGCGTTTAGGTGTGCCTCAAAATGCAGAAAATATGGTCAACAACCGTCTGTTGGTTTGTCACAGACGAACAGAAAGAATGGTAGAATTTCAATCCCATTTTGACATCTCGCGCTTCAGTTTAACTCTTAACTCTGTCAAAGAACAGAAGAGGAAATAAGTACTTGAAACTTTGACTGGCGTAATTTGTGCCGTCAAAACAGATGAGAATTTGTTTTAGGATTTTTACCGTTGCGTGTGGCCGGAGTTTAATGAGTCAATATGATTCACTTCCAACTCTGAGTTCATTGTTACTCGCACCTTTAATTTGTTTTGAAAGCTTCCAAATGGCTTTCTGCTCCGCGGCGCGACAGCATCTCCCAGAAGATGCCGTTATTTGCCAAACTAAAGTGGAATTGATACTTCTGCCCTTTCTCCTGGATAATTTACATGTCGTCCTGGGCTAATCTCGGCTAAATTATGGTCCAAACTTGTAAAGGTCACGGATGCCGCTACCTTGTGAGCGATGCCACGCGAGGAAGCGCTCGCCCGTCCAAGCTCATCAGCGCTTGGCACACGGGAGGTGACAGACAGCATGGGGGTTGATCGATGCGCCGACAGCTATTAGGTAAGTGGGGCTGAAAGGGCAAGTATATTTAAGTGAGCCGCCAGGGGTTGGGGGGTAGGGGGGGTGCTAGGGGGTTGGGGTGCCCCTGGGGTGAGCAGCGGTGTTGAAGCGTGCCTTCAATCGCTTAAATGGAACATCAGTGGCAAGATTAGCGGGGTCATTGGTGCGTTTGCAGCCACAAGTCAATGAGTGTAAGCCAACTCATCTTCCAAGTTTGTTTTTCTTCTGGATTTGCCATCTTTTTAAGTGCCGCATAATCGTCTTTGAGGTCCGTGAGCCAATCTCCACATTTTAAAAGGTCACAAGGATGTAGAAGAAAGGGCAGTCGTTCCTCCCTCTCCTCGGGTTGTCACTGCCGTGTGTGTGTGTGTGTGTGTCCGCCGGTGACAGGAAAGGACAGAATTGACTTGTGTGCCAATGCTATTGCGGCCGCTTCACAGACCACAATCCCAAATCATCATTTCTGACCTCTTGCCTCCTTTTGACCCCGTTCTCTATTTTGCAGAAAATATGATGTGATCAGATGTGACTTCGATGACAGCGGTGGCAAGCGAGCAAGACAAGGTGTGCGGTGTCGCCGGAAGCCGCCAAGCTTTCACTCCAATCTGATAATTGGCCTGTCTCAAAGATCTGCAATTACAGAACGCCATAATTAACCGACGGCTCCACGAAAATGATTTGACATTTGAGCCTTTTCAATTTCTTATTTTTTGGGGTTCCAATCCGTTCACGTCTGTGTGGTGAGAAGAAATTATTTGTGCTAACAGGTTGTCGTGACACGTATTAAAATTGTCCTGTTGGGTTAACGTTTTTTGAGACAGTGAGTCACCGACGGCAAAATACGAAATGGAAGCCCGGTCCTGCTGAGAGAGGCGCTTTCCCCCTCACGCATTCTTGATCCGACATCGGGCCGGACAACAAACAAGTCTGTTCCGCAGGGGGAGGCGCGGTGCTTCCTAATCCATACTGACCTTCCCTGGGATGCGATTCAGCTTTTTTTTTTTTTTAGTCCGAATGAAGACATGGAACTGAGACGGACAGCTGACAACGAAAATTTCCAGAAGCATTTTTTGGGATGGATGGCGCGATATTGCTGAAACAGTCTATAATTCATTGGTAAAAGCAATTTTATTTCATGTGACTTCTGGCGAGCATCCGCTTCCTTTTGTTCGGGGAAAAAATCATAAAAATCAAAGTCTCCACTATTAGTGTACTTTGCGGGGACATCTGTAAAGATCTTGGAACAGTTTGTCTTAACTTTCATTTTGTGGATTGCCAAATATAAATCAAACACAACCCGTTTGCCCATTAGATAATCTCTCCAAAATAGATGAAGTTATAAATATTCATATCGATTAAAGCCTCCTGCGCCATTTTCATATCTTTTGGAAATGTGTGACCGGTGCCTTTGTCTTTTCGAATGGCTGTGGTGCTTTCAAGTAGAGGAGAAAAGAACCAGGAAACTGGGGGTTGGGTTGGCAGTAAATGTCAAAATTACCATACCGACGGATGCTACAAAAAAAAGGGGGTGTGGGCCTTCATCGTTTATCTGAATTTTAATGATGTATTACCATAATGGTTAATTGTGTTTGTTTGCCTACTTTGCATGAAAAAAAGTGTCACAATTTAAGGAATGGAGACAACGTTAGGTGTGACTACAAGTCAGCAATTATTACTGACCTAACAATAATTAAAACAGAGGTTAACTTGTTTTTAATTCCCGGGTGAACCAATTGTCCAATCAACTACCAGTAGCACCAGCAAAACAACATAAAGTGGTACCTCTACTTACGAAATTAATTGGTTCTGAAAGAAATTTCTTAACTAGAAAATTTTGTCAGTAGAGACGCATTTTCCATGTAAACGCCCTAATCCGTTCCAAGCCCGCCAAAAATTCAGACATAAATGTTTTATTAAGCATAAAAATGCACCAAAATTTGTAAAAAATCCATGTTACAATTAGATTATTGCACAATAAATAAGAAATGTGCATGATTATTTAACTTTTAACTGCGTCCTCATCGTTTTATGCCCTCTTTAGTTCATGTTCTCTCTCAGAAGTGTTTTTTTTGCCTGGCGTTTTGTAAAGAACTGATCCAAGGACGTTTGTTTTTATCGGCTTTTAACAATCCTTCGAAAATGTCCAAGGCAAACATCAGCATGAGTGAGTGACCGCCTGACTGGTGAACACTTTTTCTGGGTGATTTGCATTTACGTAAAACTATCGGAACGCCTCATGGCCCGAGGGGGCGAATGACGAGGACGCTGCACGGACGCATAGCGATAGCTATGGACATATACGGAAGAGGTCCCTCTTCGTCAATGGGATGCCAGGATGATGCTTGGTAATAGCCAATGGCAGAGCAGCTACAACGATGTTGCGTTCAGGAAACTCAGAGTTGCGAGTCGCAGATTTGTATTGTATTTTTTCTCTTTCATATCTTTAAATTTCTTTCATAACAAGAGGCAAAATCTTGCTGTTGAGACATTTCAAAACTTGAAAATTTCGTATAAAGAGACGTACCTAAGTAGAGGTAGCACTGTATTTACATTGTTTTCCTGGCCACGATAACATCAAGTATCGGCAGACCAGAGAGCTGTGATCATTTTGCATGTTCTTAAATGTTACACGCTCGTTTGTCACCATGGTGTGGCACATACAAAGCGTAGCCTTGAGAGTTGCAACTGGATGCAAAATACGGCAGATTCCTTGATTTCTTCAGTCCACATGTAGTTAGCATGCTAAAGAAAGTGTAGTTTATTGGACGTTAAGAGAAGTTCAGAACATTCAGAGTCTCCTGTTGCAATTAGCTATCACTGTTCATTTAACGAGTGAGCCACAATGCAAGATGCCCATTTTGATGAATCTCTGCCACATTTCCAACATGGTATCTGCAAAACATACTTTATTTATTTTTTTTTGTTGCATAAACTCTCCACAGATACTCTCCAGAGTCTCAGCTAAGCGTCGCCATAGCAACACCTTGTCATCTGCGCTGAGGTCAGGCGCTGAGGCAGACTCGGTACCCAACACAGCGTACAATTTAACGCCCCCTGAGGATCAATATCTGAAATGTACAACTGGAGTCACACAATGAGTGTCATGGACTTATACCAAGGCCGAGATAGCGCTAAGTCAACCTACATAATACTGTATATCCATTGCTGCTAAATGTCCGGGGGGGTGGGGGTGGATCGATAGCAGCCCGCAGCTAATGACGGCACTTTAAATGCTCTCGCAACACATTACGCAATCTGGGGCTATCATTTTTCTGTGTATTTTCAAGAAAGCCGCCTGGTTCCAAAGGCAGAACTAATCCAGATCTTTTCATCACGTCAACACGCAGTCGTAGGCATTCAAGATAAACGACACCAGGGTGAGCGGCTGTAATCACACATGCGCGGTAAATTGCCGTAATGGGCCGCGGCACGGATCTCGGTGACGACTGCGAGTGCATGTCCGAATGGACGTCGCTCAAATCATCCTGCAATTACGCCGTTAGCCGCCCCGAGGGATGAAATGCCAGTCGCTGAGGACAAACGCGCAAATATGATGGTGGTGAAATCAATCTCACCTTTGGCAAAACATATTTGGCGTGTTATTTAAGGCGGTGTTTCTCCAATCTCTGTTGAGTCAAGGGACACGCTCGACATGCCCAAAACATCACGGCACAGCACCAAACAAAACAAGCAAAAAAAAAAATGCTTTTGCATAATTTTGAAAACAGCATTAAGGTATTTCCGAGGGACAGGACGTGAGAGGCTAACCTGGCGCGGTTACGAGATGACTGCCGAAAATCCAACTTTTCGGGGTAAACAAACGCAGCACTCGACTGTTTTGAAGCAATCACCGCGCTGTCTGCTATGCTAATTTGCGTCACTTGACAGGGGATAAATAATTCAAGCAGAGATAATTGAGATGAGCGAGCACAACCACCCTCACTCACCCTTCGAGTTGGACGAGTAGTAAATGCTTTTGGGTCGCTTTAATCGTTGCTTCTGAAGTGAAACTGTTGTCTAAATAATCGGGAATAACTACATATTGTATGTAATTGTGTGAATGCTTAAAGCCGTGCAATTAGCCGACTTTTAATTGACATGAAATCATGCCACCTAGCATGTTTTACAGTGTAGCGTTGCACATTTTTCTGGAATACGTCATTAAAATTGGGCACAGTCGAACCTCGTCTTCATGTTGTAGTCAGTAAGGAGCAAAATTCCTCCTCAAAAAAAAAAAAAATTATGTTGAGCCTTAAAAATAGTCGCTTGGGTCAATTGTGAATGCTTCCATTCACTAGAAAAGCTCCAATGTGGATGCTAATATTTCGTGGGCAGAGTTCGGGTTTGAAAATTCGGTGCGCATTTGAAATTTCAAGGACTCCACCGCCCCCTCTACTCCTTAAAATTCGGCACATCCCTGCCCACTAAAATCCCGTATTTGAGGCGTTTGATGATCTCGATGCTTTTTATTTTCGTTTGGACTGCTTGCACTAACTATGTGCCACATCGGCGGGGGGGTGATGACTGATAGAAAGTAAAAAAAAAAAAACCCTTGAAAAAAAAATCTTTCCATGTCAATTTGTAAGCCAGTGCAAGTGCTTTAAATACACAGCAAGTAGCCAAGCGCTGTTTAGTTTGTACTGAATGTCCCTTTTCAGAATGAACATTGCCAAAGACTCGATGCTCTGCCCACACACGTCGCAAACACAAATGATTCACAATTTTGCCGTGTCAATTAGTGTTTCTGGTTTGAATGCGGGAGCAATGGCACCAAATGTTGGAATGGAAAATATTACCAAAAATGACGGGTTCAAAAAAAAAAAAAATATGCATGGCAGGCTGATTGAACACTCTAAATTGTCCCTAGGTGTGAGTGTGAGCGTGAATGGTTGTTCGTCTATGTGTGCCCTGCGATTGGCTGGCAACCGATTCAGGGTGTCCCCCGCCTACTGCCCGGAGACGGCTGGGATGGGCTCCAGCACCCCCCGCGACCCTAGTGAGGATCAAGCGGTACGGAAGATGAATGAATGAATGAATGACGGGTTCAAATCAAAACGGCAGAAATCTTGTGTATTTGACTTCATGGCTATGTGAGGTTTTTTGTGTATCAATCTGATAGATTTGTTTGTCCTTGGAAATGACCAAAATGATGGACTTCCTTAGTTTTTTCAGGGAAGGGATTTGGGAGGCTTAGGGCTCTACTGATATGACATTGCTCGGTGAACCTGACTCATCCCATACACTAGGCCACTGGTGTCAAACTCAAGGCCCGTGGAGCCAGATCTGGCCCACCACATCATTAGATGTAGCCCGCGAGAGCAAATCAAACATGTTGACTTCCATGATGCTTGCTAAAATATGTACCAAAATTTCAAACTCTCGTATGTAATATATAAGAGAGCCATTGTATGTTTTCTTGTTACTAAAAACCCTCATTACAGTAACTTAAACTTTTGTTGAATAAACCATTATTCTTGAATCTATATATATATTGCGCGTCATCCCGCACGCGGTCTGTCCTTCCGTCTGTCCCTTTTCAAAACGTACCTACTTCACCGCGCCGCTGCGCGCCGCCACTGCGCCGCCACTGCGCCGCTCAGGCAGTGGCTCACTACGATTGCGCGGGCATCTTAGCGAAAAAATGTTGTCTACCCACAAGCATTGCAATGAAATTGTTAGTTATTTAGTAGAGCTAAACATCTCTTTATTTTCGCGATAAGCAATGAAGATGAACAAAAAGTTGAACCAAGCAACAACACTTTTGTGGGCCGAAGGCCCACCTTAACAGCCTTCCGCAGGAACTAGCTGATGAGCCGCCCAGAGGGCGGACGAACCAGCTAGTTCTTTATATGGTTTCACAGCCATAACGGCACTCCAAGGGAACCGGTAACTATAATGTGGACCGTGACAAAAATTGGTTTGCCCCCCACGCCCCTGCACTAGGCCAAAATTGGAATATTTGAACAAAGTCTTTGGGACACGTTTGTTTTTTTTAAGGAACCTTTGAAAATGTCCAAAATAACCCTAAAATAGCTTTAAACCAATGACTTCCAGTGAACAGATACTGGACAAGCCAATCATTTGGAGGCAATGCCGTGGCATTTTTGTCACATCAAAGTCCAATTATCTTTTTTATTTTTGAATAATTCTATCCAAGAGTCTCTTCGTGTTCCCATAGTTGTAGAAAGTGACGTGGTTGTGCGCTCACCTGCAGAGTTGATCAACTACATCCAAAAGATTAAACGCAATCTTCCAACCACCGCCCAGTCATGAAAACGAACAACGCATGGAAGTGGCTAATACGCAATTCAAGATGGCTCCATCTGTGACCGGCGTAAACACACTCAGTGCAAGTCCACCACTGTCCCTTCAAGAGAAAACAGTATGAGCGAATCACAAAAGAATTGCCTCGAGGCACAAGCTGGGTAGCTAGGCCGGAGTTACCATAATGCCCGTGTAAGAAATGGAATTGCTTCAACTTTTTTCACCCCTCAAAACAAAGTGTGCAAAATATATATATAATACGAACATGTATTCATTGGGCTGAACCCTTGATGGCCAAGTAGTAAATAAACCCAAACCCATTTTAAGGCACGGACTGGTTTACAATGTTTTGACGAACTGGACAGGAAACAAAAATACAACGGATTCAAAACACAACTCACAATTTCACCAAATGGCATTGCAGGAAAACAAAATGAATAGAGTACAAACAAGGGCAGCACACTAGCGACTGGTTAGCACATCCGCCTCACAGCGCAGAGTCGCAGGGTTTGATCGTGGCTCTCGCCTTCCCGCGTGGGTTTTCTCCGGGTACTCCGATTTCCTCCCGCATTCCAAAAAAAACATACACAACAGGTTAACGGACCACTTGAAATTGTCTTTCGGTGTGATTGTTGGTGCGAATGTTGTTTCGGCTACGTCTGCCCTGCGATTGGCTGGCAACCAGTTCAGGGTGTAACCCCGCCTACTGCCCAGGGCGCCGGCGACTCTCGTGAGTGTGTTTTGGATGACGAATGAATGAATGTGTCTCGTGCCCAAAGTTAACCATTCCTAAAAAAAGAAAAAATATATCTACTATTCACCTTTTCAAAGCAGTCTTTGAGCTATAATGAATTTTGCTACCGTATCATGTTTGACAAATGCTCAGAGGCACAGACTCATGCATCCAATTTTCAAGATAAAGCTTCTTTCAGACCCTGACGGTCGCCAGGTGCATGGGCTCTCTAAGACAATATTGGTTGATGCTAACACCTGGAGTGCAACGCACTGAGAAGAAAAAACGATGCTGTCACAACGAATTGAGGTGAGCGCGACACCGGGGTGATAGCCAGCGAACGCGTTGACACACGCTGGAGTGACTTTTTGACTGTAACCTTTGAAAAAAAACAACAACGAAAATCCTCGTTTTGTGGGTCAGCTGTTTGGTTCTGACAGTACAAAATTTTTTCATTGAATTGACGGCTGATTCTTTGAAATCATTTTCCCCAACAGAGTAATTGTAGTCGAGTGCGGTCTGAATCAAGAGCAAAAATGAAAACACCCGCAAGAGGCGTTTTTGCTCCTGAAAAGAAATCAAACCGGCGTGTTCCTGAAAACGAATCTTTTGATTTCTAGCAGTCATCGGTTTAACTCTGCTTGACAATCACAGGTAAGTTTTTGACTTAATTTGGCTCTAAAACAGACGTGACAAAACACCATCCTGAAGAAAAGAATTGTCTTGAATTCGATTTCCAGGGAGCGCCAAATCGAGGGTTCAGCCCAAAGAAGCGTGTGAGGCGCTTCTTGAGGAACTTCTTGACAGCTGTTTGTTTTCCAGAAAGCGTGGCGGTAATTTATTTATTTCCCTGACAGATATTGAATATGAAAGCCATTGTTTTGCCCGCTTCGTATTCTGGCTGTGGTTAAGGGACCTCACCAAGAACCGAGAAAGTTGCATGAGCAGTCAGCAAACTCTTCCGTCAAAATGACTCTCCTTCAAACACATTATAAATTAGATCAACAAATAAGTTACGAGGCGGCCCGGTAGTCCAGTGGTTAGCACGTCGGCTTCACAGTGCAGAGGTACCGGGTTCGATTCCAGCTCCGGCCTCCCTGTGTGGAGTTTGCATGTTCTCCCCGGGCCTGCGTGGGTTTTCTCCGGGTGCTCCGGTTTCCTCCCACATTCCAAAAACATGCGTGGCAGGCTGATTGAACACTCTAAATTGTCCCTCGGTGCGAGTGTGAGCGTGGATGGTTGTTCGTCTCTGTGTGCCCCGTGATTGGCTGGCAACCAATTCAGGGTGTCCCCCGCCTACTGCCCGAAGACAGCTGGGATAGGCTCCAGCACCCCCCGCGACCCTAGTGAGGATCAAGCGGCTCGGAAGATGAATGAATGAATGAATGAATGAATAAGTTACGTGGCAACGACATTTGCTTGATGTAGAATTAACTTACTGGTTACTCCCAAGTCAACATTCTGTGACGAATGAAATATGAGAGAGGGATGAACACATCCGATGAACCCCCCCCCCCCCCCCCCCCCCCCCGCCAAAAATTGATGTCCAGCTCAGCAGGACCTTGAAACAGGACCGCCAGATGTACACAAAAGTTGTAATTTGTTGTAACTGGATTGGAAGTCAGGGCGGCCCGGTAGTCCAGTGGTTAGCACGTCGGCTTCACAGTGCAGAGGTGCCGGGTTCGATTCCAGCTCCGGCCTCCCTGTGTGGAGTTTGCATGTTCTCCCCGGGCCTGCGTGGGTTTTCTCCGGGTGCTCCGGTTTCCTCCCACATTCCAAAAATATGCATGGCAGGCTGATTGAACACTCTGTCCCTAGGTGTGAGTGTGAGCGTGGATGGTTGTTCGTCTATGTGTGCCCTGCGATTGGCTGGCAACCGATTCGGGGTGTCCCCCGCCTACTGCCCGGAGACGGCTGGAATGGGCTCCAGCACCCCCCGCGACCCTAGTGAGGATCAAGCGGTACAGAAGATGAAGAAGAAGGATTAAGCGGTTCAGAAAATGGATGGATGGATGGATTGGAAGTCAGCTATGTGAACCACTACACTACCATGGGACTCCCTTAACAATTGACGCACATCCATCGGCATGATTTTTAAATGCTAGTTGAGGGTGTAAAACATCCAAAATGATGGCATGCATCGCGGGCGTCACATTTGCCATTTGGATTTAGCGGCACTATCAAAAGGTCTCGTCATAAAATTGCATAATTAGCATCTGGATACAAACAACTGCCTCAATGTCACGCTCCAAAGCAGCCATGTCCATAAATATCAGATTAAACACAGACGCATCGGAAGCATCATATGAAATGATAAACCCGCTGCAATAACACTCATGTGCTTGCGCTTGACAGCCGAAAAAAAAACAACCATTCATAAAACATGAATTGTACATCAGTGAAGGGGGCATCAGGCCAGTGAAAAGAAAGCAGGATTTATTCTGACTCCAGAATATTAAAAAATAAAAATAAAAAATCATTGACAGAGTGAAAATGACAACGAGTAATTAAGAAGGCCAGCTTAAAAAGAAAAGGGAGGCCGCTCGCGAATGGGCTGCTTGTGGTGAAGCATACAGGAGACCGTCGACCAATGTAGGAAACAAACAGTTCTCGCTGCAGCCTTTCCAAAAACAAGCATCCTACGGTGCACCCCCTCTCTCCCTGTTATTTTGTGAAAACAACAACAGCAAACAAAACTCGATATGCTAACTCGCTGGCTCCCACGTCACTCACCAGGGCAGTCCTCACCTTTCACCAGCCGCACTCATTCAAGGTTACAGATACTACAGTGTAGAATTTGAGGTGACCCCAAGTGGGATTACGATACTATTGACACGAGACCAGGAGGATGCTCGTGGACCCCCCCCCCCCCCCGAGTGTTAAGGAGTCCCTAAACTGTGGACCCACTCAGCGGAGACCAACAAAGCAACATATCGACCACATTAGCGTCATTGCGTGTGAGCGTCCTCGACAACATGATGGATTGAGCGCGAGTGGCTGCAGGCAGCAGGCCTCTTTAATTGCTTTGTCTAAATGTTTTATGAAATCGAGATCAAATTTAATCAAGCCCTGCCGCAAACTGCTGATTCACCCCAAAAGCCGGCGGCTGACATTTTTTTTTTTTTAATCGATTGGAGTTCGCCGAGGGGGCTGCGAGAGGTCCGCGCGAGTGGCAACAGCTGAAGGTCAAACCGCACTGGAGCGTTGGTGGTATTTTCCTTCCCATGACAGGGAGGTGCCAAACGGCCACACACGGGGGGACATTTTGCAACTACAGACGGGGCGTAAAGACTTCTGATCAATGGCGTACTCAATCAAGCGCACACTTCCTTTCCCAATGGAGAAGCATTCAACAATCCGTTCACTCACGACACCCTCGAAACCCTCAACAGAAATCAGGGGCCGGCGGCGCAAGATTATTTTCTTTTTTTTTTTCTGCTTGCCCGAGACGAATGAAGCATTCTACTCCAAAGTGCTTGTAAATCACGGGTGTGCAACGGAGCGGACCAGTCGTAAATATTAAGGGGTGGGGACTCGAGGGCTGTCTTTGGTTTCCACTGCAGATGGATCGGCGGCATCGCGGCCGGATCCGCTGCGTTGAAAACAGCGGAAGGATTTCAAAAATTTTCATTCATTCATTCATCTTCCGAGCCACTTGATCCTCACTAGGGTCGCGGGGGGTGCTGGAGCCTATCCCAGCTGTCTTCGGGCAGTAGGCGGGGGACACTCTGAATCGGTTGCCAGCCAATCGCAGGGCACACAGAAACGAACAACCATTCGCACTCACACTCACACCTAGGGACAATTTAGAGTGTTCAATCAGCCTGCCACGCATGTTTTTGGAATGTGGGAGGAAACCGGAGCACCCGGAGAAAACCCACGCAGGCCCCGGGGAGAACATGCAAACTCCACACAGGGAGGCCGGAGCTGGAATCGAACCCTGTACCTCTGCACCGTGAAGCCGACGTGCTAACCACTGTACGGCAGAAATTCTAATGGCAAATTACATTTTTGATTCTCCGCACCACCGGGGACCTCAAACTGTTAAGCAATGAGCCTCATGAGGTGCGCACTGTCTTATCTCACCTCACAACCTAATCAAACAAAAGTCAAAACGAAACCCAGTTGATGAATTCTATCACATTTCGAATAGTGCGCACTTCCTGTGGAGCACTCTGCTATCCTGAAAAAGCCAGCATGAAGATTTAATGATGCTTTAATGTTTTTTTTTTTTTTTTGCAGGTAAATTGCTTGTTTTGATGAATGTTTCGATTCCAATGAGATTGATTTCTTATTAAAAGCTCATTCGGCGTGACCGCCAGCAGAAGAACAGCTATGAATGGACGCATGCATGCGCGCACATGGGTGGCGTTTGATTCATTGGACATTTGTCCGCAAGGCGATGCCGTTGAAGGGAGGCGACGGCTGCGACACAAAGGCATTTCCTGCTTGTTGCGCCGTCCATTGTAGGCCTTCTCAGAGTTATCTGTCAAGTTCCCTGGCGCGCACCCTATTATTTCAATCCATTTGACTGTCCCCGAGCTGGCGCCGCGCTGCACTTCCTGTCCCGGCCATGTGATCAGTCGGATTCCTTTGACAAGGATATCTTGTGATCTGTAATGGCGGTAATACTTCCTGTCAGAAAATGGTCTCTGGAAGAGGGAGACAAAGCCGACGCGAGAATAAAAGAATGATCACGGCAACCCTCATGGGGAAATATGTAGCCAACTCAGAAGATCTAAAACGGGTGCCCCCCACCCCCACACCACCACCACCTTCAGTGTCTTACTTTGCACCACTTGCACATTGCCTGTAATTTTGGTGAAAAATACTTGTTCTGAATGAGGTGTGGCAGAAAGCTTCGGGACTGATGTCACAAAAGTTCGACAGTGCTTTTAGAAATGTTTATTGATGTATGTACCTGTATTTTGTTGTTTTATAACCTGTTATGTTGTTGCCGTAATTCTAATGTGATGAATCCAAATAATGTATTTTAACAAGGGGGGGGGAAATAGCACTCCGAGATATTTTATTAAGTTTTGGCCACCTGGGGGCAGTTTAAGACAGACATAAACATATACACTGTTCTTTATGTTCAAGGGAATAGGAAGAAGTAAAAAACGTATCTAGTTTGATGTGTCTTTGATGTCTTTGATGTGTTATGATGAACCCCACGAGAGCACTTGACAGTCCTCAGATTGATAATAATCATCTGAATTCTTCTCTAAGCTCATCGATACAGCACTATTACTCGTTTCATGGAGAGGATATGACCGCAAGCACTGTTATATTGTCTGCCTACATACAGTTGCTCATCAATTTGTGTTCAATCCGTTATTTAGAGGTTATCTGCACTTTTAAACTTTAACTTTAAAGTTAATAAAATCCATCCATCCATTTTCCAAACCGCTTGATCCTCACTAGGGTCGCGGGGGGTGCGGAAGCCTATCCCAGCCGTCTTCGGGCAGTAGGCGGGGGACACCCTGAATCAGTTGCCAGCCAATCGCAGGGCACACAGAGACAAACAACCATTCACGCCCACACTCACACCTAGGGACAATTTAGAGCGTCCAATCAGCCTGCCATGCATGTTTTTGGAATGTGGGAGGAAACCGGAGCACCCGGAGAAAACCCACGCAGACCCGGGCAGAACATGCAAACTCCACACAGGGAGGCTGGAGCTGGAATCGAACCCGGTACCTCTGCACTGTGAAGTCGACGTGCTAACCACTGGGCTACCAGGCTGCCCAGTTACTAAAATAATAATAATAAAATATGATTATTTATAAAAAATAATACATAAAAACTTGCTTTTTATTATTATTCTGACAAATGTATACCTTTTTTCTTTGAGGATGAACGGGCCTAATTTGGATTATTTTGTTCAAAATTTAAAATGTTGGCAAATATCGGTCCTCAAATGAAACCTCCCAAAACTCACTAATATTAAAAAAAATGATAAAAGAGCATATTCATTGCCTGCATGTTAGTTTTTTTGGGGGGAAAGAAATTAAATTAAAAAGTTTGTCTCTCTCTCTCAGAGACTTTCACGTTATAGATTTACGCAGTGGGAGCGGGGAGGAGGAGGGGAGGGCATTCATAAATAGTATATCCCTGATGGGGATCTAATGTGGCTAGATTGAGTTTATTATCGATTAATGCTCCTTTAAGAGCATGGGGAGGGTTCAAAGGAGTTACGAAAAGGGGGATTAACGCCAGCCGCTTGGAATCAAAGTTTCATAAGGAGCCACTTTGAAAGTAAAATGACATGTTTTCATTGCGCTTCGCTTACCAGCGTATTTTTGAAGGGGAAAAAAAAAAAACATCGACACAGTGAAAAAGACCCCCTAGCCCCCACCAAAATGTACAATCATCCTCATAATTACCCACACTAATTCTAAATCCCCACTTTATCTGGAACTTGCCTGTGGTTGAAAACATGGAGCAAGCAGCAGTGATTATTTGCAGTTCATTAAAGAAATACAGACTTTTCCCCATCTCTGGAGATGTGATGCCACTTTGAGTGTTGGATAATGATGCTGGAAAAAAAAGCTCCATATCTTAACCATCTATGAGACTTTGCTGGAGAATATGGATTCAATGATTTTGTCCGTTTTCTCGATCAGATGAACAAGTGCCAGAGTGAGTCAAATTGCAAAAAAAGACAAAAAAAACCCCAAAAAAACTGCGGCATTGCGCTTTGAAATGTCATATCACAATTACAGCGAGCAGGAACGATCGCGGTTATCAGAACTGCGGCGATATTGCTCAAGAACATTACGGCAGGGATTTGCTCAGTGGCAAAACACTTCTGCAATCTAACAAGCATTTAACACCGTAGAATATAGCAACATTTTAACCAGATAATGCCATTTGTATCATATTTGATACATCCATTTTCATTACGTAACTCATTCTTTATATTACATTAAATCATCTGTGTCAAATTTTAATACTGTAGGTTTAAAATATGATTTTCCCCAAATTATCATTTTCAGATGTAATCTACATAATGTTTATCATTGTGATACGACAAATATCTAAAACAACATTCATTCATTCATTCATCTTCCGTACCGCTTGATCCTCACTAGGGTCGCGGGGGGTCATGGAGCCCATCCCAGCCGTCTCCGGGCAGTAGGCGGGGGACACCCTGAATCGGTTGCCAGCCAATCGCAGGGCACACATAGACGAACAACCATCCACGCTCACACTCACACATAGGGACAATTTGGAGTGTTCAATCAGCCTGCCACGCATGTTTTTGGAATGTGGGAGGAAACCGGAGCACCCGGAGAAAACCCACGCAGGCCCGGGGAGAACATGCAAACTCCACACAGGGAGGCCGGAGCTGGAATCGAACCCGGTACCTCTGCACTGTGAAGCCGACATGCTAACCACTGGACTACCGGGCCGCCCATCTAAAACAACATGATATGGCAAAAATCTTTTTGTGGAATTTGTCATAGGGGTTAATGAACATCTAAGTTCCCAAAAATCCGTTTTTTTCTGGCTATTCCTTGATGGGTCAGGCATTACAGGGTTTTAAAAACGAAAACCATATTAGACCAAAAAAAAAAAAAGAAAAAAAAATTACATGACAAACTTTCATTCATTCATTCATTTTCCGATCCGCTTTATCCACACAACTTTGTATCTTATTTCGAAGGCACGTGTAAACATTACCATAGCGACCAGAGAGTGTTGCGGCCAGAAAGGACATTCCTCATGTCGTGATTCGTGTTTATGATTATGTTTCGAAAATACCACAATTTTCATGCCGGTCATAACATATTAATTCGGCCTTTAGAGGCCGGTTCCTGATAATATTGTCTGACATTAAACCGGTCCGCGAGGCACAAAAGGTTGGGGACCCCCGAGTTACACAACCCGGTACTCCAGAACGCCCCCGCCCCTCCTCTTTCCTAGCGAGCTATAAACAAACGAATTAAGAGGCAATGAAAGGTTTCACCTCACACCAAGGTCCTACCTGACTTGTTGGCAGGCATGCGAGGTTAACCGGGGGAAGCATTAACATTGAACCGGCCGCGACCTCTCTTCTCATAGGGTGTCAAGACCCTTGCTGCCTGACCGACTCCTGCTTGGCTCACCTCCACAGAGTCAAGACCCCAAGGCCGAGCATTAATTATTCCACAGGCCAAAAACGCCTTTGACTAATCAGCAGTTATGGGACCGGAGGGGCTATGTGGGGTGCAGCCTCCTGAGTGGCAAATGCCAATATCCACTCTGACGACAAGGACAAAGGGAGATGTGACTATAGATCAACAAACCAATATGGAAGAACCGATCCATCATTTTGTCAGCCCGGTGTCTAGAGGGTGAACTTGTGTCAATGAGACGACACGTTCGGGCAGGCAGAGGGGAGAAGGTAAACAAACTCATAGTGGTTAATGCATGAAAATGCAAACAAGCGCCTATTATGACTCATCGGTATAACAAAGGAAGGCGGAGGTGACGGATTGCGGCCGTTGTTGGCCCGAGCAAACCTCAAGCGTTGAAAACCAGTCAAGGTTTTTGTTAAAAAAAGGCAAAAGGGAAGGCGAGCCGCGGTTGTCGTGTCATCGTTTGCCCGTCAATCACAATCAATTCCCACATAACTTGACAAAAGCGACGTATGTCGGACGAACGACAAAGCCAAAAATGACCCATTTCCACTTTGCGGAGAGGTGGCGAGAGGGACAAGGAACTGGCGCCTGCAAGTGAACATGCAGATCTAAATGCTGTATTATTTTCTTTTGAGCGGACGCAGAGGTCTCAGATTTGCTGGCTTTTGGAATATTATTATCTCACTAAATCAAAGTTCTCAAACTCAAGGCCCGGGGGCCAGATGTGGCCTGCCAAATCATTTTAAATGGCCCGCGACAGCAAATCAAATCATGCTTGCTAAAATCTGGACCAATTTTTCACATGTAATAAATCAGTGACACATTGTAAGCATTTTCTTGTGACCAAAACCCCTCATTTCAGTTACTCAAACAAAAATTGAATAAAACGTTATTCTTGACTCCTTGATCTGGTTTCAGTCATAATGGCCCTTCAAGGGAAACGGCAATTTCAATGTGTCCGGGGACAAAAATGAGTTTGACATCCCTGCACTAAATCATCAAAGATTTGCCAGAAAGCAAGGGTCAAATCATGGTTTCCTTGAAACCTTGTGATCAAAACCGTCCTTCAAATGAGTGTTCTTTAAAAAGAGCATTCGATAGGAGGTTCCATAACGAATGCTCATTCATTCAAAGCGTCAAAGACAGGAAAATGTCCACATTTATTTCACTGGTGCAAAAATGACAACTGTATTTCCTGAAAATAAAAATAAAATAAAATATCAATCTTTGCTTCCCATGTCATATGAGGATCGCATTTCCAGAGAGCTTTTAACTGACTGAATTATCTAAAAAAGCAACCCGGACTCACAAAAACAATTTGAAGCCGCACTTCAAAAATATAGCTTTCAGCTTTCCGTCTCCAGCACAAAATGTTTTCCAGATGACAGCTCCTGTCCGCTTTTGTCATACGAGACACCCGCCACCCTTGCTCTTCCCCGTCGCACCTCCAAATGCAACCTGGCAAGCATCAGGTGTCCTCAAAGCCATCACCTTACAACTCACAGAGGGTTTCTTTATTTGGATTTTAGTTGTCTGAAAAACACTTTCACCAAGACCCTTTTTAACCCGATGGTTGACACATCTAATCGGCTGATAGAAAATCCCAAGGTCTCCTTGAAAAAGTGGTGCAACTAAGTCGATCAGATCCTTCACGATATGGGCAGCTTTTCACCCAGTAAGTCAGAAAAATCAAAAAAAAAAATAAAAAGGGATGAGTGAGTCAACCGATCAATGGACTGGAGTGTTTTGATCTGCCTTTGCGTTACCGTGGTTACCATGTTTTGTTAGTTTGTCATTTTGTCAGTGGAGTGGTGGGTTACTTCAGTGTTTTTGTTGGCCTGTTTTTGCTTATAAATTGGTTTGTAAGTCGGTTTGGTTGATTGGCTCGCTTTTGCTTCTTTCCTGATTGTTCGGTTAAGTCACCTCAAATGGGATGGGGAGGTTGGGGGGGAAGCACAAACCTGCTTGAATGCCCCCCACCTAATTGAAATGCTGAGACGGCGTAACCTTCAAAGTAAGCGCGGCTTCTTGCACCACCAGAGGGTGGCAAATTGAATCAGGGTGGCACGAGAGACACGCTCAATATGGATGATTTATCTACTTTGACAAATGAAATCACTGTCAGCTAGTTCTTGCCAAAAGAGCTTTCCCGATCCTTGAGAGCACACCCGATATGGATCCCATTGGATTTTGTCAAACATCAGTCGTAGTAGCACTAAAAAAAAAAAAAAAAAAAAAAAAACACTGAATTGCCGTCACGTCAAAATGAGATGGATTCAACTATTTACCTGCAATAACACAATCCTCTATCAAGTTTGTGTGCAACAGTCTCGTTATATGATTTCACACTTAGCTAAACTTTGTGCTATTTGTAGCGCCGCCGGCAGTGGAAGTTTCCAAAACGCTGACAGAGAGACTCCGGTCGGGGCTTTCAAGTTCTCGCAAATGATGCAACTGTTGGTTTACAGAGCTTTAAAAGCGAGGGACTTAAAAGCTTCTTGAATGTACTTGTAGCCGTCTCCAAAATGTGACGAGCGATAGAGATGTCATTCGAGCAAACCCGTCTTTTGAAATGATTCGTCTCTCCGACAGACACCGAAGCCTTGAAAGACCGACTGACCTTTAGTTCGCTGGGAGGCCACCGATGCTAACAGATGGAATTTCAAGTGTTGTTCCATCCGATCTCCGACCCCCTTCCGCCATCCGGCCTCGATCCGGGTACTGAACAGCACCCTCAGTGGCCTGCATCAGTCACATTAATAGCAAAGACAAATAAGCACATTAAGCTAAATGGCTGATTTATGAACTCGTCCACTTTGTTAAATATGGAAACCACAAACAGGAAGTGAGATAATCACCATTGCATAATCCTGAAAGGTACCTTTGAATAAAAAAAAGTGCATGCCTACCGAGGCCAAGATTTTTACAGGATGCCCTACGAATATTAAACATGGCTCTTTTAATGTCTCGTGTTTTTTAATTCCTCATTTAGTTCAACGAACTGTTTTTTTTAATGGCTAATTTTCATATACAATGCTTAGTCATGATCACTCGGGACTACCGCGGTTTTTACAGTCCAGACTTCATCACCGGGAAGTCCGTATTGTTTCCGTTTACTTGGCTGAATTTTTTATGAAGCCCAAGTGCCAGTAAATGCAAAGGGTTTGGGGAAAGCTCCGGGTAATCGACGGCAATCACAATAAGTGTGCCGCAAATGGATCCGTGCTGTTCTTTCACTGACATCTCCGGCGTTTCTAGAATATCGATCACGTCGTATCATATCGCTGTCATTCGCTGCAACCCCTGCGACAAAATTGTCTGTACTTAAATTGAGAGCACTTTCACTCCCGCCCGTACTCCCGTTGATCTATGTAAATCAATGCCTCTCAGCTCCGGTGGCTATGCTTGAAGGGAGAGATGTGAGGTTCAAAATAAGTAGTGGCAACGTTAACAACTCCTGCACTGCCCCCTCTTGGCCGTTTTACACTTGTCAAGGTCAAAACTGATGTGGATTTACAGAAGCCCTAACCACAACCTCTTACCCCAACTTTCAAGTCAACCCTAATCGAGGGGTGTTAAAACAAAAATAATTTTTGACACTGCCCCCGGGTTACTTCCACAAAAAAAGGGGAGGAGCATTGAGAAAAAAAGAGTGGTGGTTAACCGTCTGGGGGTTGCGCATCCCCCATGAGTGTGATGGCTCTGACTAACTACGACTATTAGTACTACTAATAATATCGTATTTTCACGATCACAGGGTGCACTTAAAAGTCTTACGTTTTCCCCAAAATGGACGGGGCGTGGGCAGCCCGGTGAACAAGTGGTGAGCACGTTGACCTCACAGTGCAGCGGTACCGGGTTCGATTCCAGCTCTGGCCTTCCTGTGTGGAGTTTGCATGTTCTCCCCGTGCCTGCGCGGGTTTTCTCCGGGTACTCCGGTTTCCTCCCACATTCCAAAAACATGTATGGCAGGCCGAATGAACACTCTAAATTGTCCCTACGTGGGAGTGTGAGCTCGGAAAGGTTATTCGTCTATGTGTGCCCTGCGATTGGCCGGTAACCGGTTCAGGGTGTCCCCTGCGCTCTGCCCGAAGACAGCTTGGATAGGCTCCGGCACACCCCCCCCCCCCCATGCACGATTTCGATTCCGTTGCTACGTGACTTCGATAAGCGCTCCGCTTGACTATCTGATGATATTTGTGAATGGATTGTGGTTTCTTGGACAAAGGTGCCTACTTTGCAGTGATGCTCGAGCTTTCGAAAAAGCCAGAATCACTTCTGAGGAGCCGCACAGCAACGAGACTGACTCTGACAACGACGAGAGGAAAGCTGCCGTGTTCGGTGGAGAACTTGCCCAGTTGTTCATTTTCAGATATATCTGAGGACTTTGATTTGTGGATGAGGATTGATTCAAAACTAATGTGAGCACAGTGTGAAATACTTCAATAAAAGGACCACCGAACTCAGTTTTGCTCCAACTGCATTTTTGAAAACCTACGCTAGCGTGCTTGCATGCTACCGCGCATGCTAACATTTTGTTTAACCTAGCATACGTTTTACCATGCCTGCCTCCCATAATGCAGTGTGTGTTATGTATGTGTTAAATACAGAAACATCACCCGTAACTGACACTGCACCTCTTAATGCTCTGGAAATTACTGTCATGATCATAATAATGAATTGGTTTCAAACAGTGCTTCGGGCAAATAAATGATTCTACCTAAAATAATAACAGATATACACTAACCCTAAATGTTTAGTCCAACATGTTTGTAGAAGGCACGCATAGCAACAGTATCAAATGTTCACTCGGTAGTCTTTGGGTGAATTAGCAAAACATAATCGCTAGCTTGCTAGTAGACGGCAGCATGTTATCACTTTTACCCTCAGTGATCATGTGAACTATGTTTGACTTTCCAAATCGACTTGCCTGTTGATTGACAGATTGATTGAATTGACAACACGAGCTAACCACTAGCCTACATAAAACACATGCGCAATGTAGGTTGTTACACGGCATTTGGGTTGGCGGGATCTGCTTTCTTCCATTTTCTTCACAGCCATTCTCTCCATGCCCACATTGCCACATTGGCTTTTTACTGTGGAATGCGTTTCATGTCGTCGTGCAGACAAGCGGCGGGACAAACACTGGATGAGCAACTAAGAAAACAATTCCCCTGCTGTTGAGCGCTTCCGCTTTGTATATGCGTGTGTGTCTATTCTCTATTCTCTTGACACCATTTCAGCACGAACAATGGCACACATACCCCCCAAAAAAGAAAAAAAAATCTAATAAATAAATAAGCAAAGCTTCTTCGTGTTGTGCTGTCGGCATCAGCCTGTCTAAATTGTCCGAGGAAGCAGCAGAGCGTGAAATTGACTTCAGAACTGTATGCCGTGTGAGAAGGAAACAGACGCGAGCGCTTGTTTTTCCTCTTTATTCATATTGCGGCAGCTTGGCGAGGAGAAGTTGCTTCAAGATGCTCGGCAGGCAGAAATTAGACTTGGGTGCCAAAAAGGTCCACGGTATAGGTATCAAGCTTGTTTTCTTAAAGGGCCACAGTGTCGTGATGGCTACCCACAGGAGTCTGTTTTTTTGGGTGAAATGACATACATGGATAAGGTGTTTGCTAAAAATCACAGTTTGGTAGGTTTCTTGGTTTTGAGATCCGTAAAATCGGGGAACGAAAATGACTTCTCTTTGGATGTAAACATGCACAGATTCAATGAAATTCAATTCATCAAAAGCTAGAATCTTTTTTCGGTAATTGCAAATCAGTAGTTTGTCTTCTTTTTCTGAAACAAAGGATGAAGACAAATGGAACAGTAATTGTTATCCTCTAAAAAAATACAAATAAAAAACAAACATGACTTAATGGCATTTGGTACTGTTTTGAATGGTCATAATTTAAGCCACTGGGACAGTAGGCACATTTTGAACGTATCACTGCTGTCATGGTCCTGTTCTTGTGAGTCTCCAGCAGGTGGCAGTGGAATACATGTTTTCCATGCGGTTACACCTGTTGCCAATTCATTGCCATGTATTTCAGGACTGACAAGCTGCCTGGTGCTCGTCAGATTATTGACCTTGTTGCTGCTCTCTCTCAAGTGTCGCTTTCTTGACCTCTCGTTCTCGTCATTGTCACTTTTGCCTCTAGTTCTTTGGTAGTATTATTTTGTTTTCCATCTTGCTCGTTTTTGCTTCCATGCAATTGCGTTTCTATCCTCAAATGACTATTTCCTTGCCATTTTGCAAGCGCTTTTTGTTAATGGACTGTTTTTCCTGGTTCTTGTTGGCCAACGATTTCTGTTTATAATTTGTCGGTGCGCTTTTGTTGTTCATTAAATATTTTTGTTACAAAGTTTTGTTTTGTGTCTACGTTTGTGGGATCCGATCGACATTCGGTTCGTCCCAGAACTGTGATAACTGCGCTCTAATGTAGGAATATTAAAATCACGATATGATTCAATTAAAATATATTGCACAATAAACTTAAACACATGTCCCTAAATGAATGTTGAAAACAAGTTCAAGATAAAGAATACAAACTTATTCAACGTAAAAGTAAAATACAACCGAACTGTACTTAGGCAGTGATTCTTTTGCGGACCACTCAAGGGAGTCACTTTGAGAATTACTGCTCTAAGAGGCGAAAGAAAGCTGGAAATTGGCCCCATTGTTCCGATTTTGGGTGCTCGGAACGGGTATGACTTCGTGGACGCCGTTATTAAGATCACCATTGATGCCGCGAATAAAGCAAAAGGGGTCTTTTTTAAAAAGAAATTGAATGGCTCGCAGCAAATAATAGCACCTGCCTGCTTTCATTTACAAAGAACGAATGATTTGGAACTTTCGAGGCCTTCTCCCGAGATCCAATCAGCGCTATGACGCAACACGTCCTCCTTTCTTGCTACCCTGTGATAAATGTGTTTCTTCTAGATGATGTATGTCTATAGTTTATTGGGGGATAGCTGCTGTTGTGAGTAATTGCCTGTCCTGGCAAAACTGGACAATTGTGTGAATGTGATCAATGGGCGTGTTGGTTTGTGGTCTTCAATGCTACTTGTCTTGCAGACTCCTAATTTTATTTTATTTTTTAACAAAAAACTAAAAGGAAGGACTAAATGGCAAGTTTTTTGTCCAAAAATCAAGATGTCATTCTGTGTAAAAAGTCAAAGGTGGATAAAGCACATTTTTTTGGTCAACCACACTGATGTGATGTTCTCGACGGGTATCGAAGCCACCGTTTTGGTCAACAATGCGATCAGCTTTTCCGCATTTGAACACCGAGAGCCAACAATAACTTCCCTTTGCGAACAGCCCTTATTCTGCTGTTTTATGTGAAAGTGTACATATTTGTCAGCAAGAAGGTTCCACGCAGAAACTGAAAGTGGGATGAAAGCCTCGGTTGGACAACCACGCTGATATTCTTTCTCCATAAAAACTGAAAAGTTTGTCAAGGCACAAAGGAGCGGGAGAAGCTAGCACCCGATACAAAAAAAACGAAAGCCAGAAAGTGGTCGAGCTCCACTGAGCAGGCCATTTCTTATCACAAAGTCTTTTGCTAATAGATTGAGACATGTAGAATATAAAACACATTCACCAGTAAACAGGTATGACATTTCAATAGGCGCCTTTATTAAGTTCTCCGGCAGGCGGTGATGTGTCGGAAATGAATGCGACGCCAAAGAGTTCCGTAACGACTCCCAATGGATAGAATTAACGAAGGCTTTATGAAAAGTGTGGGGTGCAATGTTGTGTTTACAGTTTTGATTGACAAGGTACAACATGATGTGCTCCTAACAGCTGTAAGGCATACTGGATACTAAAGTGAGGCATTTAACCGCAGGGGACGACACCAACGAAGATGAATGACTTCTCCTTAAGTCTTGCCTCGACTTCCCCGTTTGAGTTTTAAGCCAACACTCGTGGCTCGCCAACCCGCCGCCACCGCCCCGCAATCGTTTCCCGCCCAGCGCCGGTGCTTCATGGATACTCCCCGGAGAGCGGCATTGAAGCAGTCGCTGCGTAACCATGGGAACGCTCCCTTTAACATAAGCCCATTTGCAGAAGCGGACACTCGCGCATCCGTTTGGCGCGCCGTGCGGGCGACGATTCCATGCCAAACTCAATTTGGGCCGATTATAGGCAAGGTTTATTTATTCAGATATTTCTTGCGAGCCCAATCCTAACCCTCCCTTGATCGTAACGCCACACATTTGAACAGAACCGTGCCCTCTAAGACCAAACCCCAAGACACGACCTCAAACCATAGCCGAACAACCCTCACACTACATTAACCTCTAAACCCAACTCAACTGCATTTATGGGACAATTTAGAACAGGTGTCACCAACATTTTTGAGGGTGAGAGCAACTTCATGTGTACAGATTGTGTGAAGGGCTACCAAATTGATACACGTCTGAAATAACATATTTGTCCAAAATACCTTCAATAATATGAGGATGGGTTATTTTTAATACTTGATGATTTAAATTGTCAGACTTTGATCGTGTTTCGAAATGTCTCACAGTACTGCCAATGTTTGCATTTTTAAATCATAATTTCTACTAGCAAATCACAATGTCCAGGCACTGGCGGGCTACTCAAGTGGTCTTCACGGGCTACCTGGTGCCCGCGGGCACCATGTTGGTGACCACTGATTTAGAACAACCACCACTGCATACAAAGCGCTGTACATGGACAAAAAAGAATTCATACAACTACAAACAATAAATTAATAATCAAGACAGTCGAAAGCACATAAACAGTCAAACTTCAAATCAAGTATCATGCTGAGCCAAAAGCCATCCATCCATCCATCTTCTGAGCCGCTTTATCCTCACAAGGGTCGCAGGGCGTGCTGCAGCCTATCCCAGCTGTTGTCAGGGAGTAGACCGGCAAACCCTGAACTGGTTGCCAGCCAATCACAGGGCACACAGACACGAACATCCATCCGCGCTCAAACTCACATCTCAGGACAATTTAGAGTGTTCCATTAACCATGCATGTTTTTTGGAATGTGGGAGGAAACTGGAGTACAGCTACCCGGAGAAAACCCACGCAGGCATGGGGAGAACATGAGAACTCCACACCGGAAGGTCAGAGCCGGGGTCGAACCCACAACCTCTGCACTGTGAGGTCGATGCGCTAACCCCTCGCCCACTGGCCCGCCAGAGTCAAAAGCCAGAGGATCAAAATGAGTTCTAAGATGAGCTTATTTCTTTCTACCCACATTCTTGCTGCTGGA
Source organism: Hippocampus zosterae (assembly GCF_025434085.1). Taxonomy (NCBI): domain Eukaryota; kingdom Metazoa; phylum Chordata; class Actinopteri; order Syngnathiformes; family Syngnathidae; genus Hippocampus; species Hippocampus zosterae. The sequence goes on along the minus strand of NC_067451.1, from coordinate 6,449,750 downwards.
GGCTGTAAATTTCCCCAGTGTGGGACAAATAAAGGATATCTTATCTTATCTTATCACCTAACCCAAATATCAAAAGCTGATAAGCTAATATCTAACCCCAACCGAATCCTAATGACTTGGCCTTGGACAATAACTCTGCACTCTTCACCCTAATCTCTGTCAGTCACTAACCGCACACTTCACTTTAACGCCTCACATTAAACATTAATGCCAACGCGAATGTCACATCATGACCCAAACGTCTCACCCCAACAGTTAACCTTGAACTCTAAACCCTAACACTTAACCCCAAGACCAAATCTCCAAGTCTACTCGAAAACTTAATCATCATCCGAACAGAACCATTCTCCATCCTTAACCTGCAATTACCCGTTGGGGATGTTCAATTTAAAACTGCATCACAAGCAAATATCCAAGCACCCCCAAAAGAGTGATACCATTTCCAGTGGTGTGGCGCACCTCCAACTTCAAGCTTAATCAATATTTAGCTTTTCCACACCAACTCAGTCTGGTCTGTCCAAACCAAGTCTCGTTGCGTGAATTGATGACGCCCGCTCCGATGAGAGGCCAAACGTCTTCTGAGACAACCGGAGCCATTGTGATCGATTCAATATCCTGAGAAAGGAATAACCTGGTTGAATGAGACTACCCGCACGCATGTCCTACCTTGACTATTGCTGACTTGTTCTGGCTCACAGTGCAGTAAACCTGAAAATGGTCGAACTTTGTTCAAACTCTGCTGATTTACTTGGAAACAGGATGAGCATCATCAGCGGCCCTGCAGTCCATCACTCACCGAGCCTGATTGCCTTCCGTGACGTATCATTACTCCCGCGCCTAATGAGTCACCTCCAAATAAGATGAGGTTAAGGTTATCAATATTGGATCCTTGCCACAAATATGTTGGGCTTGACACATGATGGATCTTTTGCTTCTCGGATGGCAACTTTCGAAGTGACTCATCACTTTCACCTGACCTTTACTTGCGTTGGGGGAGGGGGGAGGGACACAAATTTTAAGTCTTGCGGCAAATTTGCTGGATTGATTAATGCGTGAGTCACTTCGGCTCAACTTGTTTAAATCCGCAGAAATTGTTGTCGGTGCGGCAAAGTCTTTAGCTCCTGACAAATAGTTTGTTTCCACATTAACACCACTCGCCGGGCAAATGAATTTGACGCTGACATTTCGGCTCGTCGTCATCGCAACCGAACGCTTGTTTGTGGTGGGGAGTTTTTGCAGGATGCGAGTAGTGAAACAAACTTAACTGGCACCGATTTGTCCCGGTGAAACCTGTTCCTACGTGGCTACATAACTTGGCAGGACATTATACCAACCCCCAGAAGTCTATGTTAGAAACTTCAAACATCAGTGATGATATGCCTTTAAGGTTGTACAATTTGGAATTGGGACCAATACCCTAACACAGTGTTTTTCAAACTTTTTTGAGCCAAGGTACACTTCTTTCATTGTTAAAATCTCGCGGCACACCACTAGCTAAAAATGTGGGGGGGGGGGGGGGGGACCCTGCTTATTTGAATAATGAACGTGTTATATTATTACTATAATCGTTTTTAACATTGAAGAATGACATTGTAACAGCTTGAATTGGACTCAGAGAAAAACGTATTTTCTCAGCTTTCATATTTATTGTTTAACCGTCGTCCTGCATTCATGCGTCACAAATTCACTCGTCTCTCGTGTAAACGCAAGGCAATTGGCTAGCTGTTGCTGCTCCCTAGCGGTATGCGAGGGTACTACACTCTGGGCGATAGACTGCACAGGCATAAAAATTGAATATTTTCCCGCGGCACACCTGACAATGTCTTGCGGCACACTGGTGTGCCGCGACACAGGGGTTGAAAAACACTGCCCTAACACACATGAACACTCATCTGAACTCTTAGCATAACTCGTAACTATTAACCCAATGCTAACTTTAACGCAAACGCCTACTCCTAGCTACCTCTGAATCGAAATCACCTAAATCATACCACCAAACCTCTTACTGCCTCGATCCTCAGTCTAAACCCATCGATTAAAATTTAACCTTAAATACTCCGTAAAGGGAATTCAAAGCGGGCTTTGTCGGTCATGTTGCCGCATGCGAAGAGTGTGGGCTTTGATGCAATACACGATGTTTGATTTGATCACGAGCGCATCCATCTTTCCTGTCGTCTCTTGATATCATTCAAAAGCATTTTTCCTCAATGGTGTCTCAGATGCTCGGCGGAATTTGAATGCTTGTTTGATTGTGTTAATGCGCCTGCCCTTTCAGTGCACAAGTTGATAGGTTGCAGTGTTGAGTGGGGGCTTGGGGGGTGGTGAGGTAGAGGGGGAAGCTCATTCTTCAAGAAATGAACTTACATTTGCTTTACTTGGCCACTGTTGCAGGATTTAATTAAAGCAGTGAGCAAGTGGTCTTGGACTTCGATAAGAAAAACACCACCCGTCACAAAATGAAATGTGGCCCCTGAGACACTGAGTTATTTATTGCCTGTCAGACACAGTCATTGCGTACATTCAGTTTCATGTTGTGGAAAAATAACGCACAGGAAATTTAAAGACAAGAGACACATTTGAAACACACACACACACATATATATATATATATATATATATATATATATATATATATACATATACTGTATATATATATATACATATACTGTATATATACAGTATATACCTTTATATATTTTTATGATTATTTTTGGTTCATTTTGATTTTTATCATGAACATTCTGCAGCTGTGACAACAGCGTGGCTTCAGAGAAAAAGAGCACCAGTACGAGACTGGCCTGCCTGCAGTCCAGACCCGTCTCCCCTTGAAAATGTGCAGCGCATTCTGAAGCGTAAAATGTGACAATGGAGTTATAATCGACAGCATACATCACGCAAGTTCAATCTATATAAATCAACTTTTTTTGTTGCAATTTTCAGATGGTTGCTATAGAACAAATGAATAACTCAATCATAATCATTTTATGTTTGTATATTTTCCACACTGCAACGTTGAAGTAACATTTTTTTTCTTTTTTCAAATAAAGGGATGTGTGACGATAAGCGGTTCGGATAACGGATGGATAGATGGACACCTATTTTTTCAAATCTGATTAATTGATTAATCTGAGAATTATTGTCTGATTAAATAATCATTGAAAAAATTGTTCATTGCAGTCTGTATTGTAATTCTATTCTCAAATAAATCGCCTTCAGTGTTATTAGCGATGTTACTAAAGTATGAATGTAACTTGTACTGTTTAAATACTACACAAGTAATGATGTTGTTCTGAAGCATTTATTACTGTGCTTTTAACACAATAATGCAAAAAATATAGATACATTCATTAACATGGATATGTAATTGAGTTTAAAAAATGTTATTAAAGCAACTTGGATTGTTACAATAATACAGGAAAACTGCAATAATGGTAGTCACTATCGTATCCTTTCTGGTTCCATAAATCATTTAGAAATGTATCCTAAAAAACATAGTTGGGAGGGAACACTTAAAAAAGAGACCACCTTCAAGTCAATATCCAAGCATGACTGGAAAGGCAGAGTAACACTGCCACCTAGTGCACATACAGGAAAACACACTTCACACTGGCTTCGTTTTGACGTTGGCATTCAAGACAACACCAACTCAAATGACGGTTGTGACGTTTGACGTCTCTACGGCACTTTCCTGTGACTGGCCTTCATGAGGGCCTTGATGGCGCGGGCCCTCATCTCCAGCTCCAGAAGCTCCAGCTGCTGAAGTGAGGGCTGACACGGCACGGCGGCAACATCCCGCTGCTGGACGGCGGCCGCCACCTCATCCGCTGGCGCTAGGATCTCACTGACACTTTGGTCGATGGCGCTTTGGAAGTCCTTTTCGGGCTCGGTGGGCTTCGGCCGTTCGCCCCCGCTGCCGTCCGCCATCTTGACCGTTGCCTCATCTTTTGGTGCGTCGATGTCGCTGTCGCCGGCGTTGATGCTAAGGACGTCGCTTTCCTCGGTCGAGCCGCCCTCTGTCAAATAAGCCGGGTTAAAGTGGCAACATTGTGCGAAAAGAATCAAATCACTAAAACGTAAAAATATAATCAAACATTTCATCGACGTATCAATACGCCCCCGAAATGAAAACCGCGATCACACAATGATACGAAAGGTTTACACATGCCCGTGTTCAAATTCCAGATTTTTGTGAATCATTTCCGAACCTTTTCCACCATTACTTATAAGCTGCACAACTCAAATCAAGGAGAAAAAAATGAAAAAGAATAAACAGAGGATATGATGGGTTTGCACAAGTGTGCACACCCTCTCTCGACCGGCACACATTCAAACTTGCACTGAGTCGACACACAGCTGCTGCCATTTAAAGGGCCTCTGATGAAGGCCAAAAAAAGATCAAGTTGTTCTCGTAGGCTTTTGCTTTCTAGCAAAACCTTCGCAGTGACATACTAGTAATACGTGAGGTGGCACACTTGTGGAAACACATTATTATTATCGAAAAGACTAACGACAACTTTCGATTGAGTTGTGCATGTTCAAGGTCAAATTAATGGTGGAAGAAGCTTGAAATGATGAATCCTGGGCATTTGACAAACGACATTGTTTTAAAGTTACAATCTCAACAGGGTTCAAGTCAGAACATTCTCAGTTGTTACATGGGCGTGAAAATGTAATCTCAAAACATCAAAGATTTAAAAATATTTCGCATCATCAACCACACTCAGAAGGTTATCATTTTAAAAAGCACATTAAATCACGATACCTTAACTTGGATAGCACGGTAAGTAAAGATGCACACGTAAATTCATCTTGCGGACTTGTTCTTCTCCTGGATCAGGATGCTTCTTCTTTGCCAGGGAAAATTAAGTCTCGGATCAAATAAAAAGTAAAAAATAAAAACAAACGCACCGCCGATTGATGGATGGATGGGCTCATAGGCCGTTTGTTCTGCTTCACAGACTTAAATTTATCCCCAAGTGGCCAGTTTGAATTGTATAAAAGGTACAGTATAAGTGTTATCATTAATACCGAGGATTTTGAAGGTCAATGTTCATATTCTTTTTATTTGGTAGACAGCTTACCTTGCTGGGGCTTGTTCATATTTTCCGTCTCTTTGATGGATGCTGTGGAATCCACGCTGTTGTCTTTCCTTCAACAGATGGATGCCAAAAGACCACTTAGGTGCCAGAATAATAATAATAATAATAAAAAAATAACAACAATGCTTAACGAGCAACCTTTAAAACCTCCAAGGGACTATTTGTGTTCTGAAATTATGACATTAATGTGAGCAATAAAAATGAAGGAGCCCAAAACAAAAAATTAAAATTAGTAAATTGCGGGACAAAATAATAATTATTGGTAGAAAATAGGACACATTGAAGTTCTCCCGTAAAAAGAGAATTAGTTGCCACAATAGCACAACTAAGATAAATCTTTTAAAAAAATGATTAATGGAGACAATAATAATGTTCATAACTACAGCAAAGAAAGGTTGTAGGCATCATTGGATCCATGCTGATGGCACTGTAAAACTGCATCAATTTTCACCAGCACACACAATTTCTTGCCCTTTTCAGGACGACACAGTGGGACGAATAACGAAATAGGAATACGAAAAATAGGAAACTAAGACAATGATTATGAGACACTTTTGGCAAAGGAACTCACTGTTTCTCCAAGGCCTGTTGTGGACGTTGGCTTGTGTCTTCGTCTTTAGTCACTTCCTTCCCTACAAGACAACAAGCGTTTGGATCGTAAGGTACACCGTGACAAGACACTTGACGTGTTTATGCTACCAGACAAGATCTGCATGATGTTTCTCTCAGAGATTGGTTCCAGTTGTTCCCAGCACATTTTTCGGATCTCCTCCAAGCCACAATCCTGGGGAACAATGGTGTGATGTAGACGTTTTTGAAAATAAATGTAAAAGAAAAACCAGCTCTTTATTGCACAGTGTGTGCTCGTTTACCTTGAATTGCTCTGGCAGCATCCTGCGGAGCTTCTTCTCACCCAGGACGCCGAAGCACTGCTCCAGCATCTCCCTCTTGTCGCTTACGTATGCGGTGATGGGCTTGAACGGCACCCCGAGGTCGAGACCCCCTTCCTCGATGTCACTGCCAACCCTGTCCAGTTCCGGGTCGGCAAGCTCGTCCTGCAAGCGACGCCAACCTTGTCAAACGCAACCGTCCAACGTCTTCATATTCCAACAAGAATATGTATGGAATTCACTGGTGTTATAATGTACAGATTGCCCATAAATGCACCGCGAATACCTTGACGCCAAATATGTACAATGTCTCACCACTACGTTGCTTTCTGCGCTTCTGCGCTTAGTGCTTCGATGCCGCTCCTCAGACGGAGCGTTTTTCCTTTTCTTTCCGCTGCCACTTGACTTCTTTTTGAGCATTTTAGGTGAAAATACAACAAAAATATCAAACACGCTCAGTTTGCAAACACCGCTTACACGGAAGCTTGAGTGTCACTTCCGGTGACGTGTACAACAAATGGGTTTCTTCTGCTAAAGTTGGTGTTGGCTTATCTTCAGCAAGATTATTTGCTGCCCCCTAAGGGTAGTAGTTTGCCACTTTACCAAGAGAAGAATAGAATTTTACGTTCGAGTCAAACGAAAAGCATAAATAATAAATAGAATAACAATAATTATTATATTAATAATTATAACAATTATTATCATAATAATAAAGGACTGAACGGGTTTCCGGGGCACACAGAGACGAACAACCATTCTCATAATCATACCAAGGGACAGTTGAGGACCTTCCATTAACCTGTCATGCATATTTTTGGAATGTGGGAGGAAACCAGTGGACCCAGAGAAAAGCCACAGAGGCATGAGGAGAACATGCAAACCCCACACTAGAAGTCCGGAGCCGGAATCGAACCCTGTACTTCTGCACTATGAGGCTGACGTGCCAACCAGCCGCCCGCCGTGTCACCCACTAATAATAGTAATAATAATAACAATAATAATAATAATAATAATAATAATAATAATAATAATAATAATAATAATAATAATAACTGCAATGATCGCAGTTCTTTTCATCTGTCTTAAAGTCGTTTCAACAATTCAGTCAAAAATTACTAAAAGGAAATTCAAATTGCAGAGCTGCTTGCAAAATATAGACCTTCCTCCTGTTTGTCTCCCTATCGTTGTGGCCTTGCGTCGTGATAAAAGCGCCTTTGATGTCTTGTTTATAAAATATTATAGTTACGCGCAGGCCTCCGCGCGGCATCAAGTCCGCTCGCTCGCTCGCGGTTTTAATGTTGCCTCAATGAAACCGCCCTGCCATTTTCCACATAACATCCCATGAGCATCATTTTATTCAACACCCATTCTTACAATCCATAATGACACTCGCAACTCTGCACCTACACTTTAAGAGATATGGCTGGTTAAACGATAGAGTTTAGCGGACAGCAAAGTTATGGATTGTGGAGGGAAACGATTGGACCCACTGACGGGCCGGTTCTGGCGGGCAGGCAGTACATTTGACAGCTGATTTAAGTTGTTCCCTGGTTAGTCTACCAATACTAATGGATAAAAAGTTGGGCATAATGTTGCCATTGATGCTAGTCCAAAAACAATTTAGTAAGTCCTGCTTTGGTACCTTCAACTTGACAAGCCAGGACACCTCTTGCGTTGTATTAGTGCTAGCATCAATGCTATTATTATTTTATGCTAATATTATGTTGTACTGTCCCCTTCAATGACATTATATATCAATCCAGTGTTGACTTTGTTTTGGTCAATAAGAGAATGACAATAGCAGATTTTAGCAATAAAGTCGCTTCTATAAACCTTAAGTTTACTAACCGGCTGCCAGCTGTCATTAAACATAAAAAGGTAAATAAATGAGCATTTTATGAGCATCTTAAATCATGCCCAATCATACTGCGTGGCCTGAGTCCTCACCATGATGATGCAAAAGGGGCCACTGGAGGGCAGCCCAGCAACAGATGATCCATCCCCTCCACACGCTCGTGCACATTCACGCGGTTCTGCAGCATGAGATTCCGAGGTGGGATTCTGGCAACGCGGCTGGATTTCCGGCAGCTCTTCGCTTCCAGCTGTGGTTCCAGAAGTCTTTGGAAATGTCAGTCATGTGGCCCTTGGGCGCCATGCTGAAAGGCGGGCACCACAGTGGCTTGTTCTTGTCCTTGCCTGTTCCTTAAAACCTTGAAAAAAATAATTACTGGTAGGCTAATATGAAGCCACTTAACATTGCCACACAAGAGTAAGTGTGTGGCACAATCAGAAATTTGCTAGAAACTTTGATGTACCTTGAAAGCTTTAAAAAACAAAAATAAAACGTTTTTGGTACCTAATCTTGAGTTGTGATAATTGCATGTTACTGTTATTATTTTTTGAATCCTTTCAAGGTTTTGGAATGTTTTGGCATTTTCCTGGTTATGTCACATTACCACCCTTATCCTTGCACTGTGATGCTACGAGGCTACGTGTTAGCGTAACAATTTTTGAAGGCTTCGGGGTCAACACGTTTTCGCACCTTTACGCTTGCTAGCTGGCTACATGGCTAGCCCCATCCTTGAACCATAATTGCGCCGAATTAAGACAGTGACCTTGCCAATGGTGGTGGATATAAATACAAAGCCCCACCACCCCACCTGACACACACACACACACACACTGCCCCCCTGACTGTGTGGTCCTGCAACTCCATCTTACTGAAGGTGGACGGGTCACTCAGGGCACCCGCCACCTGTGCATCACAGCGATACCCGTCCCATGAGTGACCCTCATTATTTGGCGTGGTAATATGGCGCATAGCCGAGTCTTCCCTAGTAGCAGATTGCACATACCAAGAGGTCACGTCCCTTTCGACCTCACTGGCTGTCCTGCCGGTGGTGGGGTGCATTGCAACAGACTTTTTGCATCTGCTTTCGAGCTGAGAAATGTCATCATTGCATAAACCCTTATCAATTAGAGCTGTAACTCTCACCTATAACCCTAATTCTAATTTCAAACACAAACCCAATTTTAACCCCTAACCAAATACTAACCTCTAGCCCTAAGGTCCGAAACCTGACCCCAAAATCTAACCCTACTCAAGAACCTCTGAACATAACACAACCTAACCCCTAACACCTACTTTCTAGTTTTAAAGCATTTTTTTTGTCTTTAAAATTATATTGGACATTGCGCTGACTGATGGAATTACAGCAACTAAAAGAATTCTGAACTCCCTGGGGCACACAAGAGCAAAAACTGTTTCGTGACTTTCCGGCATGAAGTGAAAATCCTGCATTTAACATCACCGTCTCTCTCATCTGAGCACAGACATCAGATTCAATTGGACAAGCGGAGAGTTGTGGGGTGGAGTGGTGGGTGCATCCAGAAGTCTGTGCGGGGCCTGACTCGTGAGCTGCGCAGGAGGGTTTGGGGCAGGCCTTTGCCAGGATGGATCTAATCTCTGAGGGCTCTCATGCGGATAGATTTGCTCAGTGTTAACCATGAACTACGAGGGATTGTCACCCAAGGACAGAACCTCATACACTGGAGCTTTTTTGGTTCGGAAAATGCCCAAATCATCATTGGTCAGATTTTCAGGCACAGCTCACGCAATTAGTGGGCGTTCTAATTACAGGTCATAAAAATACCGGTGGTATCACGTGATAGGTTGCACTGAATAAACTAAATCCCTGAGATAAAAGTGATGCAATAAATTTTAAAAAATCTCCATCACATGTCGGATGTAACAGAAGGAAAAGCAATTCATTTTAAAACAGTGGTTCAGATGTCGAGTAGCCTAAGAGCAGATGGTATCCAAGCCTTGGAGGATCTGTTGGTCCTCATCAGGGAAACCCAGTCACTACGAGCGGATGGCATCATGGCAAAATCTGTGGCAAGGACATGCACTTTTTGGTTTTGATTCTGAAAAAGGTACAAACCAAACATCGTTTAGCTGTACCCTCAATTCAATTTCAGTTACTGTTCATGTCATTGGACGGTATACCTGTCAGCAAAGTCATACACACCGCTACCAATTTGTCTTTCCAATCAGATTTGGTTCCCCATTCACGGCGTTTACAGCGTTTTGGTTTCTTCAATACCTGGTGGCGCACCTGGCAGCTGTGCGGCGGCCTTCACTTACCTGCTCTGGCACAGCCTGTGAGGGCACCCCATTATTCATTTGGACAGGCTTTTTATGAGCCAGCAGGCTGGTTGCAGGGGCTCGAGCAGATGCGTTCGTCTGTCATTGTTATGAGCTCCACGTGAACTGTAAATAAAGACAACGCGGTGTCCCAAAAATGGACTCGTTCTTTGACTGCCCATTACTCATATTTGTTTTGTTTTTGTTTCAGGTAGAAATAACCCAAAACTAATAGAAAAAAAACTATTTTGTCTTCAAATGATATTGGAAAGTCTGTGTAAAGAGATTTTTAAAGGACCCACGATTGCGGCACACAATTTTTGCAACAAAGGCGTCTTTTCCTGAATAAAAAGTGGAATGCAGTGAACCCTTTTCATTCATTGGGGGATGGAAAAGTGGTAGAATGTGACCCACACAAAAGAGTGTGACAGAAAAGCAAAAGCAGCACTATGTAAAGCTCCTCCCCTCACTTTAACCAAGATGTCACTAGATAACAACAAAGCCAGATTTTCGAGAGACATGGCTTTGGCCTGAGCAAAAATCAGCGGCATTGCAGCGAATTGACGAATCAACAGCGAAAATGTGGGGGCTTTACTGTGTTATGAGAAGGAATTTTTATTTTAAAAGTGCTCCTCATTAAACTTTGACTTCACTATAATATTTTATTTTTTTTTAAATATATTTTATAAGGTGCATAGAATAGAAGCTATAATAGTGGCTGCAGTTGTGTACGCATCCACTAGATGGAGCTATGTTAAAGGGGATACAATACAATAAGGCTTTACTTATATCGAGCTTTCATAACCGCTACAGCTGTACCAAAGCACTTGACAGAACCTTTAAAATACTAGGTCCAAGAAATCAGAATATTGATCCATATATAAGGCGCATCGGATCGTAAGGCGAACTGTCGGCTTTTGAGGAAAGTGAATGCTTTTAGGTGCGCCTTATAGTGCGGAAAATATGGTACATCTTTGTTCTTGTAAAGATGACAACTTTTTTTCTTGAAAACACAGATGCTATTGTCATTAATAAAACGTGTATTCCTTTAAGACAAAAAATGATTGCCACATTCTGATTTTAGCATAATGAGGAAAAAAAATTCTCCCCTTAGAATTTCTCCCAAAACCTCAGCTTTAAATATAGTAAAATGTCCTTTGATGTTAAGCATGAGCGAAATACAAAAAGGAGCACTGTTTAAAGCTGGAATTGAGCATCGTCCTGCAGATAAGAACAACAACAACAAAAAAACGTTTACTACCCTTTGCTGAATCAGGAGCAATCTGCTGCAGGACACAAACGGCACCGAAAAAAAAAGCCGACCTTCAAAATTTCAGCAGCCTGCCAAATACCTCCAAATAATACGCTCTCTTAATTGAGCTCACACAAAATGTGTGCATCACCTGCTTTGTTGCATCCAGACGCCAATCGATCAGCGGCGGGCTTAACGGCTTCAGCCAGGGAGCACTTTTCAGAATTTTAATTCTCACTTAACACTCTCTAGTCCTCATTCCCGAGATGGTCGTCAATAAGACCACCGGCTTCTTAAGTCACCGTGCGCTCAAGCAGTCGGTCTTGTCAGTCGTTATGTGCGGCACGGTTCGCAGCATCTTTTATACCTCTTGGAATAAGTCATTCAATCCATAATCGTAACATTTTAACTGGCGGACAAACACGCTGTAGTGACACTAGAATGAGCAAATACTGTAATTTCAGGCGAATAACCGCAGTATAAAACGCACCAAAAAAACACTGATGTAAATAAAAAAAAACAATGTCTTTGTACTTAGGTATAGTACTGATGTGCTGGCATCCTTTATTACACTAGCCAACAGAATGTTTTTGTTTTTTTGCAAATTCAAGTTTAATCAAGCGATAGTCAGGAAGTAGATTCAAGATAGACAATAAAATGCAGTACAGATTTATATGTAAACATAAATAACGATATGGTTGATCCGCAGTTCTGTGCAATGTGCAAGTTTTTTTTTTTTTTGATTTACGGGGCGCTAGACCTTGTAGGACCCCGGGGACGTCTTAGGCGACTGCATCGGGAGCTCGTCGGAGGTGTCCACCGAGTTATCGTAGCTCTGAGGGTCGTCCTCACCATGCTGCCGGCTCGCAAAATTCACAAAGACCTGCGGGAGAAAACAGAAAAAAAGGAGTATGAAGGGATGCGTACGTCAGGGTTTGAGCCTTTTGTCTTGATGCACGGAGGTGATGTAAAAATAAACTTCCACCACGTGGGATTCGCTGCTATTAATCCAGAAAGTTCGGATACGCAAAATGTCTCATCAAAAATGTCATGTTGACTTGAAATTTCTCAAACTAGTCAATGACCAAAGTCCTCCACAACCCCCCCCCCGAAAAAATATATGGAATTTCGCCACACATCAGCACCATTATCAATCAAGAAGGTAACAATAGGCCCCACAAATCGCCGAGAACGGTCATGCTGACCTGAAATTTCTCATTTGATTTGTTTTCAATGTTCTCCTAGTAATTCAGCTGAACAAAAATTACTTGAAATTTCTCACTGTTCTTTTCAATGTCCTCTTAAAAAAACAACAACATGGCAGTTTGCCACATTCAGTCGCTGTGATCACCCCCTTAAATAATAATTGGCCAAGCACCTCAACAGAAAAGCCACACCGTCTTGAAATTTGTCACACTATTCCATATCAAAGTCCTCTACAAGACAGCAATGTGACATTTAACCAAGCAAGAGTGCGGTTATTAAAACTTCAAATTCCTTTGGTTGATCAAACACCCCACAAAGAGTCATACTAACTTGAAATTTCTCACACAATGCCATATCAAAGTCTTCCACAAGAAAAAAAAGACATTTTCACCACATGGTAATGATTGCTCTTTAAAAAGAAAGTTATAATTGGCCAAACATATTCACAAAAAAAAAAAAAGTCCAAGTGACTTGAAATTCCACCCATGATTCAATCTCCATGTGTTCCACAAATAAAAAAAAATTGGAATCTTACAACGTGGCAGCACTGTTAGTAATCCAGAAAGTTATGATAGGCCAAACACAACAAGCAAGTAAAGCCATGCTGACTTGAAATGTCGCTCGTTTTTAAAAATCAAAGTTTTTTTTACAAGAAAAAAAAAAAGGAAATAGAAGTCTCTCCCACAATTCTATCTCAAAGAAAGTAATGCTCGGGAGTGTTGAATAAAAGGAAGTCATGGACGATGCGGTCTTGGTTGCAAATGTGTGCACATATAAAAGTGGCAGCAATGACTTGACAAGCTAACGCCCCAACAGCACTTCAGATTGGGCCATTTTCCTTTCAAACAGCCACTTTGCTCTTTGCCGCCGGAGCCTCGGGCCACGTGGATCGATATTAATTGCAGTGTGAATTCGGAATTTTACACCAGGTCAAGGAGCCTCTTGATCAATCACCAGCTGAGAGGTGACTGTCGAGGCCATCCTCCACATCTCACATGGACATCATTTGTTTACATAACATCTCATGTTTTTGAATAGAAGTTTCGCTCAACCCTCAACTCAACTGTATATAGAGCACTTTAAAATAACCCCGCTGTATACAAAGTGCTGTACACAGAGCAAAAATAATTCATACAACTACAAACGGTAAAATAATAAATACACAACAAAGACAGTTGAAATCACAAAACAGTAAAACTAAAAATCAAGTCTCATTCCAAGTCAAAAGCCAAAGAATAAAAATAGAATAAAAATTAGTTTTAAGACAAGCTTTAAAGATGGACAGGGAGAGGGCTTGACGAATGTTCAGTGGGTGGTAATTCTAAAGAGTAACGGGACAGCAACGGTACAGTCTCGATCTCCTCTGAGCCTCGGTTTAGTTTTCGGTACCTCTAATAGTGCCTGGTCCAGTATAGGAAGCAAGTGATGGGACGACAGAGAAGGAGTTATATGCTCCCTCTTACGAGTAAAAGTCAAGAGGCGAGCAGCAGCATTGTGGACCAACTGGAGATGCTTCATGGAGGATTTTCCTACTCCAAAGTAAAATGCATTACAGTAATCCAGCCAAGATCTGACAAAAGCATGAATTAATGTTTCAAAGTGCTCTTGAGAAAGGAGAGGCTTTATTTTAGCCAGCTGCCGAATATGAAATAAGTTGGATTTAATAATGGAACCAATTTGCCAGTCTAATATAAAATGACTGTCTTGTTTAGGACCCAAGTTCAAGACTGTTGACTTAAGATAAGGATCCAGGGGGCCCAAGTCCACAGAATGGGATCGATAAGGGCAAGTGGGACCAGAAACCATAAATTCTGTCTTCTTTTCATTGAAATTCAAGAAATTCAGTGCCATCTAGGTCTTGATTTCCTCTGGACAGGATAAAAGTGGCCTCAATGAGAAAACATCTTTTTTGCTCAGCGAGACACAGATCTGACAGTCATCTGCATAGTAGTGGAAGATAATACCATGTTTTCTTAAGATGGAAAGAAAAGGGAGCAGATACACCGAGACCAGCAGAGGCCCCAGAATTGAGCCCTGTGGAACACCACATGACAGTGGAGCAGTTCGTGCCTCAGCGCAACCAAGACTCACACAAAAGGTTCTCTCAGCTAAATAGGATTGAAACCACTCAAGGGCGCTAACGCCAATGTCCACCAGGTGCTGCAAAGGAACCAACAGAATACTGTGATACACTGTATTAAATGGTGCAGTTCAATCCAATAAAACCAGACACATTATCTCCATTGTCATTTACCAGGAGGATGTCTTTAAACACTTGATGGCTGACATAAAGGACACATCAGAAATGAAAGCAAAAGCTAAGTATAATTAATTCAGTGATGGTTTGTTTTTTAATATGAGTGATGTTACTTCAGTGTGCTGCAGTGTGGTGAAATCGTTGACATTTAGAAAAGAGTAATTCAGGAATATAGATAATTATGAAATATTTTCCCCCTCCAGGCCATCCTGACAGCACTCGGCAGCTCTTTCAGCCAGAGACTGATACAGCCGCGCTGCAAGAAGGAGAGGTATCGCCGCTCGTTCCTGCCGACTGCTGTCAGGCGATTGAATAGACGGTCCTGAAAACCTGAACTCACCCCCCCTTATATATATATTTTTTTACATTTATATTTATATTTCATATTTTATATTTCCTGATATACTTTTTGTCTTCTACTTTCTCCCTTTCATAATTTTGATGCTGTAAATTGGGAATTTCTCCATTGTGAGACAAATAAAGGGTTTCTTATGTTCTTATGTTATAATTTATTGTTTTTCTTTTTATGATGGAAAAGGCCGTTTGTTTGAACACACTTCTCCAAGAGCCTACAGATGGGACCGATGACCTCTGGTGACCCCTCAGTGGTCATCTTGGCTTGGCAGCTGCCAATCGGAGTCTGCTGCTGAGCTAATAGCAGCCTCCAAAGGGCGGGCACACTCGCCACTGAGTGCCTGATTGCCGCCGCATTCTGGTTCGGCTAAAACAAATGTCGCCCGTGGCTTCGGATCGATTCAGGGCCTGCTGGGTTGATAGGCAAACTCAGCATGGGGTCCTCATTGGTCAGGAGTGGAGAAAACCAGCATGCCGTTTTCAGTCTTAATTTTTATTATTAAAGACATTCCACATTTCAGTACGGTAATTTATTTAATAATTGGTACAGTCGAACAGCGTTTACTTTTTCACCTCTAAAACATTCACTTTTCAAAGTCCCGACTTCACATCAGTTTCTATTTGCCGATTTTGCTGACAACGAACACCTTTGTAACGTAAACTTCATGATAACGACCAGATTTTCCCCACAAAATAGTGAAATGGCCTTCGTTACAACGCAACATTGGTAGCTAACTGCCGCTGCGATGCGACATTGCTTATGAACAAAAAGTAAAGCCTCCGTTGTTTAGCAATGCTACTGATCGACTCGTACCATGCTGGACTTCAGGAGGCACGGCGCAGTCCCGAGCACAAGGTCTGAAAACATGTCTGGTAAACGTAAGCAAATTTCATTGTCTGTGAAGGCTGAAATTGTCTTGTCACTTTAAGATTTGCTGACTCTGTTTTCAGAGATGAAGCAGGAACGCTACAGCTTTTTGTGACATGGCCATTTGGATCATTTTCAAGACATGAATATGTGTAGGAATATGCCTGGGGTTAAAGTCACTTTTTATTCATGATGTTTTCTGACTTTGGTCATTTCCGAGGCTGTACCTGGTCTAGGGTGGTCTGCGACACGGAGTAGTCATCCACACACAGTGTGCTCCGCTGGTCGGTGAATTGTCGGAAGATGTGCGCCAGTGCCCCTTGGCCAGCCGGCATCTGGTATTGAAGGGTGTTGTGGTGCTTCTCCTTCAGGACACTTCCGGGGAACGTCTGCTCCACAAAGTCCTCGACTGGCTTCAGGAGCGGAGGGTGGCCACCCACGCGAACCGTCACCGTGTAGCCGTCGCCGAACCTGCAATGGCCATCCGCGTCTTTTTACAATTGGACTCATTGCTAAGAATTATGAAAAAATACTAAGAATTTTACCCCCACCACAAAAAAAAAAAAATTGATGAGGAACCACTAGAACTGTACAATTTCACCACAAAAAATAATATTTTTATTAATTTACATAAAAAAATATTTCAACTCTAGTTCCTGAATTTTAAAGAATTTTTGAAGATTGTAAAAAAAAAAAAGTTCCCATAATTTGATGACACGGATAAAGAAGACAGCAAACAAGCACTGGCACGAATGTCGGAATGAAGTGTATTCGGGGGAGGGTGGGCATGCGTTCCGACTGAGGAGTGGCAGGGGGCAAGATGTGAGCGTTGCCTCCCGCAGTGATTCTCTACTGTGCTGGAGGCAACGAGATGGAAGCATTGAGGTTGGCTCACGTGAATGCATGCAACCCCAACCGAGGGCAGAAGCTCATTTCACATGGAGATCGTTTTGGCAGTTTTAAGAAATATCGCAAAACACACACGGGAGTAATGAATAGACGTAGCAATTGGAATTTTATGAAATATTGGAAAATGAGACGGCCCAGTAAAATAGGTTCAATTGGAAGACTTTTAAATAGTGATGACATACTATACAGTATCTAGTAACAACCAAGTGCATTTTTTTTCCTCTGTACAAAAAATAAAACGGTTCGTTTGAGAATTTAAAAATAATTTTAGGTAATAATCTATAAAACGGCCCTCTAAATCTTTTCAACGAATTAACAAAATGTGACACTAATGAGCAAATTGTAGGAATTAAAGAATTTTATAAAGTATTGGATGGTGGGGGCCACTAGAAAGGTATCAATTTTACTTAAAAGTGAGTCAGATAAAAATTTTATTTTAACCTCACAAAAATATTGGAAAAGAGGGCCTACTGAAATTGTTCGGTTTTATTAAAAAAAAAAAAAAAAAGAAAATCGGACAACCGTTAAGACATGAAATTACATGAACATTCTGACACGAACTAACAACTTTTGTCAATACTGAAAAAAAAAGTTGGACATGAGTTTGATGAAGAACTTTTAGGAATTTTGCAGAATCGGACGATTTTTGGTATAATGGTATAATTGTCCGATTTTTGGTATAACAGTGATGAAACTACATTGAAGAAAAACACAATACCGGCTGAAAATCTGGCAACAGTATTTCAACCCTGGACAACCCACGGGGTCAAATTTAACCCCGATAAATTCTGCTACTCAAATGCTACCCTTAAATCCCAAAGGGTCAAATTTGGCCCTAATCCTAAATTAGGATTAAAGCATTAAATATTCGAAAAAAACATATCTTGGTGTTCAGTGAACATATAGCAGGCATTTAATGTAAAATTCATCATTTTCCAAAGAAGAAAACGGTTCTTGAGTTCTCCAGGGTTAAATGATGATTGAAAAGTGCTTCGAATTTGAACACAATATGGGTCAATGAGAGGATCCAATTGGACGGACAAATGGCTTTCACCTGGTTGTGACGCGGAATGCGGTGAGCCACAACAGACGCGACCTCGTCCCTAATTGCCTTTTCCGCTCATTAATGGGCTGCCACGCCTCATGAAACATTAATCACGGCGAGGAGATAGCAATGCTTAATTAGGAATTATTCGCCACGTGGCGGGTTGCAATAAATAAATAAATAGCTAAATGGATGTCGATGACGCTGGCGGGATATCACGAAGGGGCTAGCGGGTTTGAGGATGGCGCGGGAACAAAAGATACATTAAGGAACACGTTTACAACCCCGTGTAAAAAGTGTGCAAAATTGCAGTCGTGTCGTAAACGCACTTTACGGCTCCAAATGGACACGACGATGCAAGGCAGGGCCGCTAAAACGTCTGCCTGCTCCCACTTTGGCAAGCACAGTCAAGATGTCGAAACAAATAGGAACATTTATTGCCACGTGAATGGAATGGAGCTTGCCTCCAGTATTTTTATTTATTTAATTTTAGGGGAGGGGGACGAGGGGGCAGCCTCTTCAACTAGTGTGTATTTATTGTGTCTGTGAATTTAATCCTTTTTTGTTCAACTGCAACAAGGGCAGAACATATCCGACAAGAGGCATTGTATGCTTGTTTGAGTAAACTCACAATGGTAACTTGAATTTCAAAAAACATTTTCGAATGGATTAATGTACTCCCTGAAGAAAAAGTCATAATTTTATATAGACACACACATTCCAAAAAAATCCTATTAGAAGTCAATTCATAATTTCATCAGAATTTTCAAAAAAAAACTTTTCCAGCAAAATCTTTTTTTTAATTTTATTTTTGGGAGGAAAGCGAGCCATTTTATAAATTCAAGTCTTACTTCTTTGAGGAAAAAAAAAATCTTCAGTCATCACTGACCTGCTCTTCAGATGCTGGATGCTGCCAAGACATTTGAAATGTCCGTTTACCATGATGGCCATGCGTGTGCACAGCGCTTCACACTCCTCCATACTGCTTGCGCAATACACAAAAAACAAACAAACAAAAATTTTTTTTGAATTTCTTATTCATTATTCAATTTTCTTTTTAGGACAATGAATGGTTCACCTGTGTGAGGTGAGAATGACAGAGCGTCCCTCCTTGACCACGCTCAGGATGCAGTCCCACAAGAAGCGCCGGGCTTTGGGGTCCATCCCAGTGGTCGGCTCGTCCTGCCAAAATATTTGCTGTGTTGCTTGCTGTGTTCATTTTGAAAAAGATTAGCCAGAAAAGGGACACAAAATCTAATATTTTGGTTTGAAGCAGATGATGTGGATAGATACCGTCCTCCAGTTAGTATTCCCAAAAAGGTAGGTAGGTTTCTCCATTGTATCATGGGTAGACCCACCAAAAACACACTTGAATCCTGTGATTTTGGTTTGAAGGAGCCATTTTGACTCAGTACTGCCCTCTAGTATTCAATAAATCAGCTCCCAAAGCCAAATCGACTTTGTGTCATGCAATTTGGTAGGTAGGTCTGTCTTGACTACTCCCACAAAAAAATCTCCAGAATCTCCAATGGCCAAAAAGACAAAAGCCGCCCTTTTGGCTTAGTTCCATCTTCTAGGATGAATAAAATAGGTCAAAAAATGTCCAGCAGTGAAAAAACAGATTAGTTTCGAAACATGAAGTTATGGAGACCGACAAAAAAGTCTGAAAAAAAGCAACGGCAGACAAAACACAAAGGATGTGATTTTGGCTCAAATTGGCCGTTTTAATCTAATGTTTACTATTTCCAGTCTTTCTGGTGATTTTTGTTTGGAATATGAAGTCCCTAAAGGTAAGTTGCCTTAACGGAAATTTTGGAAGGCATCTCAATCATATAGAGACCCACAAAAAACTTTCAAAAGGCCATGCCAGAAAAGACAGAAGAAGATGCCATTTTGGCTTGAATGTGGGCCATTTCATTTGTTCCTTCAAAGTCACCAAATTTTCCCCGCATTTACAAAATGCTAAGTCGCAAAACCTTTGAGCTTTTGGGTGTTAATTCCAACATGTATGCTGCCTTCTTGTGGATTTGTTCTGCGCTCACCAGGAAGATGAGCGGGGGACAGCCGATCAAGGCGATGGCGGTGGAAAGTTTGCGCTTGTTGCCTCCGCTGTAGGTGCCAGCCGGCTTGGTGGCATACTTCACCAGACCCAATTTCTGAATGCCCCACTCAGCCACCTTTTTGACAGGTACACACACACACGCACACACGCACACACACACACACACAGATACACACACACACTTTTGACAAAACTGTAGTCATGGGGACATGCATAATTATGAGAACAGTTGAATACAAGACAATCACAAGCCTTGTCAAAAATACAAAATTAATGTCAAAATGATTTACAGAGACAATGTGCTAACTTTGACTTAAACTTACAAAATTTAGAACATCTCATATTTTTCCAAGATCGAAGAAGTAACTTTGGCATACTGTATCTTGACTCGGCCGAAGCTTTTCTTTGGACTTCCTTCATACGAACAAACAAGTTGCCGTGTGTACGCTTACCATTGCAACCTCCTTTTCCGGAACCCCTCGTAGCCTGGCGTAGAACTCCAGATGCTCTCGGCCTGTCAGCAGGTCATTGATGGCATCAAACTGGGGGCAGTAGCCCATGTTCTGGTGCACAGCGCTCATTTCCGTCCTAATGCTGACACACAGAGAGAGCATTTTCAACCACAGCTGAGATGATAAGGCATATTAAGAATTGGTTTTTTTTTGTCAGCAAAGACAATTAAAAGACGTCATTCATGATCAGTGGCCTTTTGTTAAATTTCCTAAACTCTATACATCTCTTCATATATGGTTTTAATGAATACTCTTGATTCTTTTACTATTTTCCACACTCCGAAGAATAAGGCGCCATAATGCGATTCTGATTTTCAAATTTAGCGGCTCACCTGTATCCATTGAGGAAGGCCTCGCCACTGGAAGCTGGGATGTCGCCAGTCAGCATCTTAAAGGTAGTCGTCTTCCCGGCCCCGTTGATTCCCAGCAAGCCGAAGCACTAATGGAGCAAGGAAGGCTAGGAATGACTCACATTCCGACTCAACAATGTTGGTGTGAACAGGGACTGAAAAGCGAAGACTATGTGGGAATATGGCTCGTGAAATATCCAATTGCACAACGGGACCCACTTGCGTCAATTTTAAAAAGCATTTAAGACTTTTACAACAATATCAGAAAGAGGGTCCAGTAATTTTATTTTCATGTTTTATGTTGGCTTTTTATTTATGTTATGTACATATTGACGTAAGAATGACTTTGTAAGTTGGGAAAAAAAAGTCAGACAACAATGGCATTATGAATTTTAGAAGGATTTTACAAAATATCACACAATCATTAAATTTCCATAAAAACAGACAGCAGCTGGATAGAATGGTAAACAAAAACCTTAAGTTTTTCAATTTTAGCAAAAAATGGACTTGTAGGGCTAAGGATTTTTTAACAACTTTCACAAATTTTTAAGAATTTTCAAGAAATGTTGAGAATTTTATCGACATTAGATTTTTTTGGAAAGGAAATTTTAAGGACAAGGAAGAATTTTGAAGGATTTTACATGCAGTAATATTGTTCAACAAGTAGACTCACTTGAGAAAGTCGAATGGGAAAAGACCCGCATCTTTGTAGCACAGTGAGAAATACACAAACATAACAAGAGACACTGAGTCAACATGGCCGACACAGGGGACTGTGGCATCAGATGGGGGTTCTGCGGGGTCCTAGCACCTACATCCCCCATCAATTTTTGATTTCCGCCACTGATGCATCTCACAACCGGTCCTCGGGAACGTGTAGGAGACGGGCTAAGCTGCGTGTAAATAATGCATGGAAATGTGTGGTGGCCCGCTGTGAATCCCAATACCGAGTTGGCATTTACACGGCGACACTCGGTAAACAGCGGCAGCGGGGATTGATGCGTCCAATCCCGGCCGCCTGTCAACATTTGAGATTACGCGGAAAGCTAGCATGTGTAATCGCGACGGACGTGACGCTGATGACTACAAGTAGATTCTTTGAATGTTATTCATGCAGGAGACGTATAAGACCCGCTTTCTCTGTCTCTGAAGAGGAACTAAAGCCAAATTTTCTTTTGCTAGTGCGCCAGCACCACTCAAAACACAGTACTCTGACTAATACGGCGTTTGTGGAATAAAAATGGCACAGAATCATTCATCAATCTCAGGGGACAACTATGTTGGGCGATATCATCTTCTGGAAGTGACGTCACAAGTACAGTCGCTGCTGTGCAAATCGCGACAGCAAATAGAAGTCATTAGTGGACATTCGTTGTCATCAGTGGTTGTTAGCCGGCCTGTAGTTAATAGCCATTAGCAGTAAATAAAATGATAGCAATACATGTCAAGTGACGACAAGTATTCAATTTTTCTTTTTCTATTAATAAAACAAAAACTCGCCAATGCAAATGCAATCATGACACACGGCAGCATTCGGCTCACCTCAGCTGTAGGTACGCCCACACATAGCCGGTCCACGGCGGGGATACGCTTCCCCGGATACACCTGCAGGGAGCACAGCCGGCGAACCAATGAGGTTGCTAACAATAAGAGCGTGAAAAAAAAAATAATAAAAATAAAGAGCAGCAGGGAAGAGTGGAGGCGGTAAAACAGCGGAGAGTGTTTGGAACAATTAATGGCAGCTCGGTGGGGTCAAGGACACCTTCATCACATAGTCGCTTGAATAATATTTCAAATACGTTCAGTGCACAGAGGATACGGCATCTATCATAATAGACACACACACACACGCACACACACACACACACACACACACACGCACACGAACACATTTATATTAACATTAACCAACAAGTTGCAAATCAACGCCAATGGGTTGCTCAAATTGACTTTTGCTGAAAAACACGTTATAGTCCATGAAATCTAATTTGATCAAAGTGCTTAATAGAGAAACAATTATACATCGTTTTATCGACACTATACGCCGTCTAAAGTGATTTATTTAACTGTAGGCCACGATATTGAAATAAAAGCCACTTTCTTTTTAAATCGAGACATTGAAAATATATTTTATTTCAATATTTTCTGGTGTGGTTCTACTCCATTGACAATGAAGGCGCAATTAACTCATTCAGTACCAGCCAATTCTGGACCAAGTCTGAAAAGACGTTAAAAACGTCTTTGGGAGTGAATGAGTTAACAGAGGCCTGGCGTCTAGTTGCGCGGCGGCCGTGATTTGATGAACACCATCCGAACAAACTTCTTCCAGCGCCATCTGGCACCTCCAATCAATTCACGTCAGACACGTGCTACTTTTTAATCTCGGCGCTCACATTGCTAACGCGCCATCAAAGTGCGACGTATGACGAGGATGGAGGGCAATTAAAGCATAATCACGCCACGAGTGAAGCATAGAGGCAGCTGTTGCCATCCGAGGGCTGTGTGTTTCGTCAGTGGAGGCAAGTGAGGGGACACGATGGAATCTAGTTGGTAGAAAAAAAAACAAGATCGAAACTTGGTCTGTGTACCATGAGGAGACGCAGGGAAAGCCAGTCATTTCACTCCCAAATTTGTCCAAAATATTTTGTTACACTAGGACCAAATTTGAAAGTTACCACCATCTAAAACTGATGAAAAAAAAGCTTGCTCAAAAGACAGGAGAGGTCTGCCATCTAGACAACATTCACAAAGTGGTGAAAAAAAATCTACACCCAAAACCAGTTTGACGTAGCAATTATGACTGAGTAAACTCAAATTTGGTCAATTCCCACAAAGACCAGACCCACAAAAATACTGTCAATAATCCATTGATTGAAATGACACAGGGAGTTTGCCATTTTGATTTGAAGAAGTCAATCTGGAACCGTCCCAGATTCTCAAATTAAAAAAAAAAAAAAACTTGCCTTCAAAGCCAGTTTGACTTAGCGACTTGTAATTTGGTAGGCATTTCTATCATGAGAGCAACGCCATAAAAAAAGTCTCAAGAAGTGGTGAGTCAAAAGGGACAGGAAGGCTGCCATTTCGGTTCAAAGTGGCCATTTTGCATCTGTCCCTCTGTCGTAAACGCAACAGTTTGACTGAGCAACATGATAGTTAACAGGCTTTTCAGTCATTTGTAGACCCACAAAAAAAGTCTCCAGATGCTAAAACTGAAGAGAGACAGGAGTTTGCCATTTTGGTTTGAAGTAACCATGTTGGCTCCATAGGGTCTTCCTTAGCAATTTTAACATTTCGTTGGGATGGCGATCATTCGTAGAGCTCCCCAAAAAGGCTCAAAAAGCTCTAACTGAAAATACAGAGGAAGTCTAAAATTGAAGTGTAAAGCAGCCATATTAGGGATGCATAAACACCAGAAAAGACAACATTGTAAGAACATATACAACACCTTTGTCAAATCATAGATCCTCAAAAGGTCATTCTGGGCCTTCCCGGCGTACACCCGCTCCCGTTCGCGAGCTACATCCACATCCTCTTCTTCCACGGATGACGACTTGGCTGAAATAAACCTGGTAAAGGGAGCAAAAACATGTTAACTCTTGCTTGGTGGACGGACACTTGGCAAGTTTTCACCTGGGTTTACAGAAGAACTTGTATTGAATTAGAAGAGTGACGGCAAACATGACAGCTCCTTGGATGGACATGGCGCACAGATTCTTGCCCACCATCTCCCAGCTAAGCGGCTCCTTGAAGCGATCGTCGCCTTTGAGTAGGAAGAGAAAAAATATGGATCGTAAACAGTGCAGAAAAAGGATAACAATTTTTTAAAAAGGCGTCTTCCAGGCTGCCGACTCGATTTTTTTCATTTATTTGAAATCTTTCGACGTATTGCCTGGCAACGGCTTAAAAATGTCACTCAGACTTAAAAAAAAGAACATGGAAATCACTGCTCTTCATGTCATTCATGCTTTTGTACTTTTTTCCACATGCTATGCACTAAAATTTTCTGAGCGTCACTGAACTGCCACTTGCTGATGCTACGGAGCAGATTTCCATTTTCTCACCGAAGTTGCTGAAGAGGTTGGCCATAGCCTGGTTCTTGGCCATGTCAATCAATCCTCGGCCCAGGCAGAAGTGAGGGAAGATGAGGAGCACTTGTTTCACGATGTCATTGATGTATGACACGTCCTGGCAAGTCAGAATAAACACACACACACACACACACGCACACATTGGAATTATGTTTTTTTTTGGACCTCTATCTCCGACAGACAAACCTTAAAACAAAGTCATCGCAACGCAGTCGCCAAAGCTTATGTGAGATCAATAGGTGTAATTACAGCTCATCTCTCGGCCGGTTGTTCATCACAAAGATTTGAGAGATTTCTCCTCAACGATGATGAAACGCTCAACATCTCCCCCTTACGTCCATTAATCATTCAATGATGCGTTTCAAGGCGCAGGAGTACCGATGGTCTTATGTGACCTGCCGGCGCGTTCCTGTTCCCACTGCACGCCGACATTTATAAGTAAGGGGGGGCTTGGGGGTGAAGGGCGGGGGGTGTGACGGCAAAACCGGGACGCGCCATACCTCCAATGAGGAAAATGAGGACACGCCAACGTCTTCCGATGTGCTTCATTTAATTAATTTGATACACACTTTGGCATTTTAGGCGGCCCGGTAGTCCAGTGGTTAGCACATCGGCTTCACAGTGCAGAGGTACCGGGTTCGATTCCAGCTCCGGCCTCCCTGTGTGGAGTTTGCATGTTCTCCCCCTGGCCTGCGTGGGTTTTCTCCGGGTGCTCCGGTTTCCTCCCACATTCCAAAAACATGCGTGGCAGGCTGATTGAACACACTAAATTGTCCCTAGGTGTGAGTGTGGGCGTGGATGGTTGTTCGTCTCTGTGTGCCCTGCAATTGGCTGGCAACCGATTCAGGGTGTCCCCCGCCTACTGCCCGGAGACAGCTGGGATAGGCTCCAGCACCCCCCGCAACCCTAGTGAGGATCAAGTGGCTCGGAAGATGAATGAACTTTGGCATTTTGCATATTTTATGTATATATACGAAATATATTGACTTAATGTAAATGCACAATGTACAATTATGCGGCAGATGCCAAACAGTACATTTGAATTCCCTATGAATCACATTTTCTAAGCGCGATGCGGTCGACTGTCGACATGCTTTGCAGTGCTTACGCGGTCGTCAAAAAGCTCCATGATGAAGGTGGCTACACTGCCATTGATGCCGATGAAGAGGTTGATGCAGGTGAGCACCACGTATGCGGTGCTGGGCACGCTGAACACGAACGACGCTGGATACATCATAGGTGTGATCGACCACCTGCGGCAAATGGGTAAACGTCAACATGGCCGCACACATTTTTTCGTGTGTATCCACCTGGTAACCCTTTGCATTAATCAGTACCCAAAGAATAGTTTTTATCTGCAAAAAGGCATACTTGGTACATTTTGTATCCATCGTACATCACTTTTTTTTTTTCATAAGTTATGATTTTACATCAGATACGTTTGTTATACTCTATTCATACATAATCCGTACACAAAACAAAGCATTTTCTGAACACTATTGGTTGCGTACCCGTAGAAAAGCAGCAGCAGAACCAGAGCGGGCAGGTTGGGTGCGGAGACATACGCCTCTTGTTGGAAGCACAGGAAGATGACGACTACGATGACACACGGAATGGCGTAGTTGCACTGCAAATAGCACAAGCTCAATGTCGCCTCTTTCGAGCGTGCACAGCGTTCACCGCTGCGGCGAGGACGCCACATACCGCATCCCAGGCGAAATTGGCCAACCAGTAGACGGCCGGGTTGACGCCGCTGACGAATTGCAGGTGCTTCGCTTTGCTCACTCGCTCCTGGATGAGGAAGAGGACGAAGCTGGCGGGGATGAAGGACATGGCGAAGATGACGCAGATGGACACCACCACATCGGTGGAGCTCGAGGCCCTGAGGGAAACGGAGAGTTGAGTTGAGTGACCGAACGGGAAGCTGGCATTTGCCTTGGCGACTTTGTGGGCCACTTACAAGGCCACGAAGGACAGTTGCTCCTTGGTCAAGTTGAGGGGATGACTGGACGCTGAGATGCCGTAGCGCCGGGCGTCAGCTCCCGCCGGCAGGCCTGCCCTCAGGATGGCGTTGTTGGCCACGTTGAGGAAGGACACCACGCCGTGCCACGCCTGGTTGTAGAACCACACCTGCCCAGGGCATTTAGTGCAAACGAGCGCAGCGAACCATCACATCAGGTTTATAGCACGTGTTTAGATGGAGTCGTATAAAATATGTTTATCAAGACGTGGATAAGAGTGATCAGGCACGTTTGTCCACCAAGTGTAAAATGCATCACAAATTACATCTCAACCGGATTACTGTGATGCACTTTATTTTGGAGTCAGACGGTCCTCCTTCAAGCATCTCCAGTTGGTCCAAAATGCTGCTGCTCGCGTCCCAGCTGGAGCTCACAGCAGGGAGCACAAAATGCCAATTCTGGTTTTCCCTCCATGTCTCTCTGTACATTTTAGAGTTTATTTTGTCTTTAAATCTTTAAATGGTCTCACTTGATTTAACTCTCTGAGCTCCGTCGTCTCTACATACTGACCCATGCCTCAGATGCTAATTGAAGTACCAAGGAGGAGTAAGCGGAAACTAAAAGGGGGATCGAGCTCATCTTAAAACACATTTTTATTCTTTGGCTTTTAACTCAGCATGAGACTGCATTGTTTCAGTTCTTTATTGTGGCGGCAGTTTTTACGTTATTCTTTGAACTGTCTTTGTTTCTCCATGTGTGATTGTTACTTAATGTATGATATTTTGTATGCAGGTGTGTTTTTTTTTTAATCAGGAATCTTTCTTGTTGACATTCAGACCAATATAATCCACCCCTAGAGAGATGTTGGAGTTTTTTTTTATTCAGGTTGAAGGGGGTTAATAAGTTCAGGCAACCGCGCATTGTTGCTAGACTTCCATCGCTTCCATTTTGCATCCGTTCATGATACAAACGGTGTTTAAAAAGTGGGTCAAGAATCTGTTGCGGTTCTGTGAGCCCCTGTGGCGCTCGAGGTGCAAAGAGACAAAAAAAAAAGACAGAGCGTATGGATGCGCCCCGCTGATGTCACCACACTAATTAGGAGCGTGCGGCGCTCGGAGTGTCAGCTACAAACACTCGCTGGATGGCTTTTGTCGGCTCGCTCGCTTTTTCTCGAACTCTCATGCGCATACACACACACACACTCACACACCCTCACACTTGCACTCATGCACATGCTCTAATGTCCACATACACATACAGACTTATATTAAAACTCGCACACATACACTCTCAGTTTCACACGCACACAACTACCTTCAGATTGTGTTTGGTTCCCAGCCTCTTGAGCAGCGTCTCGGCCGTGCGGAGGAGCTTGTCCGTCACGTTGTCCTAATGAAGACGAGGCAAAACAAGACTTAATTGGACACACTTGGCAAACTTGAACCGAAAGGAAGCGGAATGCCGCGGCAGAGGATCGGCCAGGTTAAAAATGACCTCGCCTCTGTTTGGGGCCTGCGGGAAACGAGTGTCGGGGAAATAACGGGCTGGCGATTTGCGCCACCGCTGCCTTGCCACGCTGTTCCGAGTCGGTCGTGCAATAGAAGCGGCCACCACATTACACGTGCAATTTAAATGCAAATTGACGCCCTCCGCCCCCTGTTGCAGCTCAAATTGATCATCAGCCTTACGGAGAGAGCGGATGGGGCATGGAGTGAGGAGAGAAGAACCAAAGAAAGAGTGCGGCATGCCTTTGTTCATATTACTCCCCCCCCCCCCAAAAAAAAACCTACTTTTGAAAAGTCACGGCCAGTTGAATAACAAAATAAACAATTATTTCAAATAGAGGCCTTGAGATACTTCAGGCCACTCCCAGTCAAAGTTGTCGCCGTTTGACGGCCATGGGGAACTTGTGTTTTTTTGTGCCTGTAATGGGCAGCATTTTTCACAGCCTCGTTTTGTTCAGCGGAGATGGTGGCGCTGTTGGACAGTCTGCCTCGGTGCGGCTGGATGGATGGCAGGTGGAGCTTAGGAGTGAGTATAAGGAGAAAGGAGCGTCGGGAGCGGAGAGCAGATGTGTATTTGGAACCGAGAGTCGGCGCTTGGAATTGAAGCGGATCTAAATGGGAGAGGAGAACTGGACCAATCTACGTAGTTGTCAACGGACGCTACAGCTGCTTGTTTACTTTCAAATTTAGCTTGGAGCAGACAAACCAAGTTTGACTTCACACATGCTGTGATCACGATGTCACTGATGCACTGGTGAAAGAGGACTTTGATTCCTTCCTCTTTCACCAATTACCACAACAAAGCATATGTCAGAATAGTTGTTACGATCATTGTTCTGTCAACGTTTTATGTTATGTGTTCTGTTCTGTTGTTATTTGATGTGAAATGTTCTGTAAAGTGCTTTGTTGCAGCTGCAGCTGCTGTGAAAGAGATGTACTGTATTGTGTTGTGTTTATTGTATAACGATACTCACAGGGATATATTCTTTATGACTAATATTACAGCATCTTTCGAGTAGAAAGAATTAATTTAACTAGAACCTCAAGACAGTGCTGCAGCAATAATGCATCTACCCGACTGGCCAATGGCAGCCTAATGAGTTTTCTTACCTGGGAGTCATTAAAGATATGTTTCAGGTTCTGGAACATGGCTTCGATTGCTACCTCACTCAGGAGGACTTGGGAGTTAACGGCTCCAACAGAGATCCCGCCGTACCTTTTTTTTTTAATTGACATTTGGAAACATAAATGCTAATTAAAGACAACAAACAAGTCCATTTCGAGTGCATTCGTTTATACTGTATTACCTGGTTTTGCCGGACTGCTCAAAAGTCTTGACCAGGAAGTCGGTCACGTTTCGTCCCGTTAAATCCAGGAGGGTATCGGTTGTGTTCTGGATTCTCTGTAAAAATAAATACACAAAATGAATAAATACAGCATCTTCATAACAGTCAATTAAGCTTGGCTACGAGAGGAAAAGAAAATGCCGGCTGATGTCAAAGGAGCCTAATTAGATGCCCTTCTGTGAATAAATGGCTTCATTGAAACCTCCAATTAGGAAGACACTCTGCGATGTGGATTCGCCACGCTGCTTGAACCCGTGCCTGTTTGGAGAGTGCTGGCGCGATACTAATTAAAGCCGCGACTAACCGGCCAACATGCGCCGGACAGAGCAGGTTTTGTTCAGACTTTCCTGTTTTAAGGTATCCAACTTCGCTGCCGTGCGAAGTTCCCAATGAAGAAAATCGCTTCGTTCAAATTTGGTAGCAGTCGGGCAAATCTCCAGGACTATCTGGATTTGGAAACGAAGTGCCAAGTGAACGTTTCAAAGCGACTGATTTTTGTGAAACCTGTAAAAACAAATGCGAGAAGTACAGCTTTGTCATCTCTGCCTGGTGAGCCTTTTGTGCCTTAACTTTTTACCGTATTTTGTTTTAGCAAGTTGAAACAGATTTTTGTTGTTGTGTTCGTTTAGTTTTTGTTCATGCGCTTTGATTTAAAAAAAAGTTCTGCGCCATTTAAAAATAACGATTATTTCAAACATGAATAACAATGAGTACAGTATAATGCAGCAACTAGTGAGAAAGAAAAAAACCTGCAAATTTTAAAACATTAACAACTACAAAAAAAAGACAAAAAATAATTAGAAATAATCAATAGAACTTATCCACAGGTAGTAACTTACTTGCCTACCCGTACAGATCACTTACTCACTTAAATCTTCGAAAAGGAACAGGAGGAAGTCTAAACTTTTGATATTCCGACCACTGTGTAGTTATTTCGTGAGCATACCAGCAGTATTTAGGAATGTTCATATATATTGTATAAAATTAAAATATAATGCTACTTACAAGATTCCAATTCACAATACCGATATGAAGATATCCATAATATTTTATTTTGGACCACTCACTGAGTACTAGTTTCTTTTTTTTTTCACTGAAAAGTTACTATTACGCAAGTAAGCTTTTACTTTTACTTAAGTTCTATGATTCAACTGCACCCGTACTTGAGTACAATTTGTGGCTCCCCTGAATTGTTGTCTTTCTGGATTTTCCGAACACCATCAGCAGCCACTTTGGCTGTGACCAGAATAACGCTGGCTAAGGGGTCGGCTTTCATCCGTCAGGAGAAGAAGATGTCTTATGACGAGACAAAGAAGAAAACGACAACTAGCCATCTGGTTTAGTAAGCAAGCAACAAAGCAACCTTGGCTTATGTATGAACCTCTAATTAGATTGGCCGGGCTCCATATGACGACATCTGTTGTTACAAAACAGCATCGCTCTTTGCATTCATGCCTGTGGAAAGTTGCAGGTGCGTGAGGCAAAAAAAAAAAAAAAAAAAAAACAGCCAGCAGTAATCGCATCTTCCAGAACCAGATAAGACCACGCCGCGTTCTCAGCGGCGTTCTTTTCGGATTGCCACGTCGCCCCGAGGCAAAATTCAAATGTTATCTGCGTAGGGGGGGGGGGGGAAGAAAAGTCTTTAACATTTAAACATGTTGTGTTCGGCTCTGTGGTCAAGAGTTCTTCCGCAGATAAGCTTTGTCCTATGCGCTTGCCAAATTGCTTACAGACTACAGCAGTTTGCTGAAGCATGCAGCTTAGGATGAGCTCTCGGTGGAATAGCTCACCGTCAGTGCCCCTTGGATTCAAAATATTGTTATAGATTTGGAAGTCGACAAACATTTCCATTGGGGGGGGGGGAACCCAAACGGACTCAAAAATGTAAAATTATCTTGGCATTTTCAGATCAATTTGGAATTAGATAAAAATTTGGGGGAAGTAATTTGTGCCCTCCATCGTGGAATTCAACCTCAACTATGCCCCTGAAGTCAAACAATTTGGAATTTGAATGGAATTCTTGAATAAATTGTGGAGGTGAAATCATTAGTTGGAATTGGACCAACATTTTCAGATTTTTTTTAAAAAAGATTTTCTATGGGGGAATATTGATTCTGAGCTGGTCCAGATGTTCAGATTAAAATATCCTTTATTTGTCCCACACTGGGAAAAATTACAGTTTACACCAGCAAAATTAGGCGATAGAAATAAGAGTGTTTGCATGCACAAAATAAATGTTTCAGAAGAGAGCTGTCCACAATTCAATATAAATGCAATATACTCATGAGGATCAAGCAGTTCGAAAGATGACTGAATGAATATATATATATATATATATATATATGGCGGCCCGGTAGTCCAGTGGTTAGCACGTCGGCTTCACAGTGCAGAGGTACCGGGTTCGATTCCAGCTCCGGCCTCCCAGTGTGGAGTTTGCATGTTCTCCCCGGGCCTGCGTGGGTTTTCTCCGGGTGCTCCGGTTTCCTCCCACATTCCAAAAATATGCATGGCAGGCTGTTTGAACACTCTAAATTGTCCCTAGGTGTGAGTGTGAGCGTGGATGGTTGTTCGTCTATGTGTGCCCTGCGATTGGCTGGCAACCGATTCAGGGTGTCCCCCGCCTACTGCCCGGAGACGGCTGGGATGGGCTCCAGCACCCCCCGCGACCCTAGTGAGGATCAAGCGGTACAGAAGATGAATGAATGAATATATATATATAAGCATATATGCAAGTGGTATAAGGTGGCTGTGCTATTTACAATTGTTACTGGTTTCACCTACAATTCCACCTGGTACAGTCAACTCCTGCAATTATTATGTTGCATTTTTGTCCGTATTATTGGTTGGTACACTGGCAACATGATAGAGGCGCACACCACGGGCTTCTGCCTTGATTTGAGCCAGGGAAAAAAAAAAACCCTGGCAGCCCTCGGAGAACTTCACACAGACGGCACGCTCAGACTCGGCTCAGCAATTTGCAAACAAATTCTGCCACCGGCTCATCATCTTATGACGGCAGAGTCAATATCTGGCAATTGACGGTGGGCTTAGCGCCGCCTGCCATTTCCATGGAAACGATGATTTCACCCCTCCCGCGGTGTCTGTGCTTTTTATTCTTGTCTTCTCTAGAGTTTCTCAAGGACATACTGCGGGATTAAAGGAGCCAGTGAAAAAGCGGACGCACTTTGTCATGATTTATTCAACGGGAAGCTTTTGGAAAAAGTGTGTGTGTGTGTGTGTGTGTGTGTGTGTGTGTGTGTGTGTGTATGTGTGTGTGTGTGTGCGTGCATGCGTGTGCGTGTTGGGGGTTGGAGGGGGTACAGAGGATTCATCCTGGCGATGCGCTTGGCTTTGTGTGGGTGGTCTCTGTCAGTGAAGTACATTCAGTCATGCCCACACTCCTCCCACTAATCTATTCCTCCTTATTGATCGTCCAGCCACAAAATTGTATTTCTATTGTATACTGTATACAATCTAATGTGACAAATGATGACCCTCAAATCAACCTACCTGAGGAGGCGGGAGCCCTCCTGCAGCGGGCGGACAGTCGGGCAGCATGATTTGGTGTTGAGGAGTGCTGCACTGGCAAGAAGGGGAAGGGTTGGACATGCTCCAGTTGCCCTCCAGAAAGACATCGGCCACCGACTGGTCCACAGATGGCGTGAGCCAATGGGAGATGCGGGAGACACAAGGTAACCCCCTGTGGAGAAATGTTACTGCTAAGCAGGGGCGGGATCGGCGTCGGGAATTTCAGCAAAATATGTTGATTTTACCAAACACCCGGTGTATTACCGGGCCGGTCCTGGGCATCACGACCGGCCAAAGACAACTTTTCAATGCATAGCGGCCGTAGACAAGAAAACCCCCCTAGCTAGTGACGCCTGCAACATTTCAGCGAGTATTAATTTTAGTGGCTGGTAAAATGTGGGATGAGTTCTGATAAGTTTGGTACTAAGTGGCCAGGACACTTTTAATAATTTAGGCCCATAAAGTTCTACTATTTGATCTGTTCCCAAAATATTTAGGTAAATTGTGTCTCGTACAGTTTAGAACAGGATATCCAAACTACAGCCCCGGGGCCTTTTGCGGCTCGCCACCCATATTACAGTGGCCCGTGACATGACAAAAAAATAAAAATAAAAATAACACTAAAAATGACCTTTGACACGGGCCACTAGGTTGATGAAAAAAGGTGAAGGTGGGCAGAGTGAGAAGGTAGGGTGCACCGTAGAACTTTTCGCTGTCTTCAAAGATACATATAAGCCATGAATGATGAAAAGAATACCGTAATTCATCTTCAAAACACTGTAGTGAATAAAGATAATTCAATTTTAGAGGCAAAAATTGTTTCTTACGCTTGGTGCACTATGGCGGATTTATGAACACATCAAATCAATGATCCTCAAGTAACTGAAAAATGGTCACCACACAACAGTTTCTTTTCTTTTTTTGGTTCTGAATGTGCAGATGGGATTCGGCTGCTGATAAGAGAAGAGCCACCCCAAAATCTTGGAAAAATAAACTATTTTCCTCCACACTTTTTCCTACACAGATGAAATTAATGAGACAATATAAACAATATATCATTGATTTCGAGACTGACATTAGCGTGTTTCACAAGGTTGACACAAGTGGCCCTTTCATCATTCCAGTTTTCTGTGGAACTCCATCAAACGAAAAAAGTTTGGACACCCCGGGTTTAGAATCTGGTGTTATGAAAGGATTCATATGATAACCAGTGAGTATGATACATGAACCAACAATCAATTACCAGTTTATTGGCTCATTATTTCCCCATTGCCGATGCTTGAGGCGAAAGTGGCTTTTTACAGCTTCTACAGAATCACGCTCACGTCGGATGTTGTATATCGCTGATTTTAAACATCAAGAAAAACACTCACGGGATTGGGTCGCCATTCATGCAACGTGTTCCAAAGCCGGGATCGTTCACCAGGGTTTCCACCACTTCTGACACCTCTGCGTTTCCTGGTGCGTCATTACTGCAAGAAATGGGAACATCATTACAAACATCTGTGAAAGTATTCCCCACTTCGAAGCTGTAGTCTCCTAGTTGCTGTCGGTAGGAAGGGCGTCCAGTCCAAGGTCTCACGCCACTAAAGCATGGAAATACGAGGACTTTTAGTTTTCCCCGGTGACCGTCCTGGCTGTCAAGCAGTTCCCACCCCACCCTTTAGCAATGTCTGCCAGTGTGTCTGGTCCAGGTTTTTCCATGGACAACTTCTGGATTAAGACCAATCCATCCTAAAAATCCTTTCCTTTCTCGTAGCTATCATATCCCTTTTGGAGTTGAAGAAGGAAACTTCTTGCAACCAGGTCTTGTAAATGTAAGAGCAACAGATCGAAATACTTGGACTTTTGAGTTTTCGCCAGTGACCAGCCAACTCCTAGTTGGCATTTAAGGATGTGGTGGGTTTTCTCTGAGATTGAGTTGCAGAGGAGTCCAGTACTAAGGTCTTGTAGCCATAAAACCTCAGAGTAACTGGACTCTAAATAATTCGACTATTTCGGTAGTTTTCCCCAATGTATCTGCCTGCAGTAAAAAAAAAAAGTTTCCAGGACAATCTCTGGGTTGTGACTATAATAACAGCCACCTCCTTTGTTGATCATTTTAAGAGTGATCGGTATTCTTAAAGATGCTCCTTAGGGAGTTGGCGGAAAAGGACTCCATATAAGACCGTACTGCCATTAAACATGGATGCACCAGAATTATAAGAACCTGGACTTTCAGGTTTTCTCGGTGACCAACAGTCGCTTCAATAGGGTTTCAGAATGATCTGGGCATACACGAGGATTTCCTCAGGGACTCGGTTGCAGAGGAGTCCAATTGAAAGGGTTGTAGCCATAAAACCCGGGAGCAGCAGTACTTCAAAGAATTGAAATTTCTTTTGTGAATTCCATCGAGAAAATCCATCAAATGCTCATCCGTCACGGTAGGAACACTCGTTATGCGTAAAATCCTTGTCCTTTGTGTTGGCTCAAGAACAGACATTTTTAAGCAAATATTGCAGGTTCATAAAGACCACAGATATGGCTCTCAGCCAACAATGACCACAAGCAAGTCGGCCGTGTGGATTATTATAGTGCTCATTGTCTCATTTCGAGGCATCTCCATGAAGGTCGTACGGCCATTTCCTTAGCCACCAGTGAGCGTAATCGAAGTGGTCCGTTGTAAAAATGGATTATGTGCAGCCATCTGTTCTGCAATTAACAATGGCTGGGTTACCACAGTGTTCCAAGGTAATAAAAAGCGGACTCGGGCATTGTGTATATACACCAGAAAAGGCGGAACTAATGAATCCGGGCACTGAGCAAGAGCTAAGCTATTAGAGGGAAGCTTTAGGAAAGCACAAGGCTAACATACTAACAGAGGCTAGGTGGGTTCAGAACCTCTTCCATCATAATCACTCATCAGTGTGAGGTAAACGGGACAGTTTATGAGGCACTCCTCCGTGGAGAGACGTGGCGCGTGTAGGCACTTTTAAGTGGGCACTTTCAAGGTCACTCGAGCGAAAAGACAATATTCGGTAATTGGTCAGAGCGAAGGTCAATGAGATGTCGTTTGAAAATTACAACTAAGGAAAAAGTCATTATTATAACCAGACTACACCACCATGTAGAAGATCAAAAGCGGCAAGTTACAGATGAAAAAAGTTTGCTAGAGTCACGTGTGTGCCATGCTGGTATTTCCTCAAATAGCTTGAGCCAGGGGGGTTATTTAGATGATTCGATTAACTCACTTACAGATGGGTTGATGGCATAACTTTGGGATGATACATAACAAATAAAACAAAACCTTAGGGACTATTGAATCAGAAAGGCAAGAACCAAGGCTGACCGAGTGGAACAAATAAGTTGTAGACCATAAACATGGACATACGACAAGATTGTGGCGTGATCACGTTATTGCCTATTAATCTGACATACGTTTTAGCTGCTGTCTTGTTGAGCAACTTCATGGCTATGCACAATAGAAAAGAACGAGATCTCACTGTGCCAGAGAGCTAAAATTATATCATAATATGAGCCAAGGCCACAGTTAATTGTGTTAGGGTAACATCAGGGGAAATAAAATAACTGAAGGGTTGGACAGATCTTTTAGATAAGAAGTTATTCTTTTAAACAAGTGATTGGCACTGGGTAATGTCTAAATCCTTTGGGGGTACACCCTTGAGAGTAGCGAGCAATGAGGCGACAGCAATATGCTAATCCAGTCCTCAAAGGATTACGCACATACAGTGTTGGAACTGGGAACTGATTGAGATGTCAACTTTAAGTCTCCCAAGGCCTTGTCACTTACTGGGAGATTACTGATAGAAATGCTGTGAATGAACCGGTGAAGAAACAGTGGTTACCTGAAGAAGGTGGTCTGAGACGCGCCATACATCCATGGTTGCAGTTCCAGACTGGGGTATTCGGAGAATGGCGGAACGATGAGTGAGAAGATCAGAGAGAGGCACACAAAAACAGCGGGCAAGACCACCTAAAACGCAACAGTGACTGGTCAATGCATACGGGATTGCCAAACTGGATCAAACACATGCTTGTGTATCAACACTGGACTGGGATTTTGTTTTTCTGCCACTCCTAAACTACATCCAAAACTGCATCAGTATTGTTGACATTTCCATCCGTCCATTTTCTAATACGTTTATGGTCACAAAGGTCGCAGGGCGTGCTGGAGCCTATCCCCGCCTGTCTTCGGGCAGGAGGCGGGGGCGCCTATCCTGAACTGGTTGCCAGCCAATCGCAGATTGTTGATCGATAAAAATATTGTGAGAAAATGATTAACTAAATCAGGATAGTTCATGATGAGTTTCTTGTGTTCATTTTTGGGTACTTTTTGCCCCTTAAAAAGGGAAAAAGAATTCTCTCAGACATAATTAGTTTTTCCTAATTCCTTTGTTAAGAGCCGGCTTACAGGTCACATATCTTTAAAGCTTAATCACTTGTATGTTTGGAGGAGTGAGGGGTGGGGGGCTAGCGGGAGCCAGCGTACGCATGATTAATTGGCCTGGTGCACAAGTTTGCAAATTTCCGCGGCTGGAAATCCAAAAACTCACGGCGCCGCAGAGAAGCAAGATAAAGAGCGAGTGATGAGACTGAAACGCTTAATGACAGACGCTCCTCTCTTTCTCTTTCGTTCTCTCTTGTTCTCCCTTATTCTCTGATTTGACAGTAATTGCAGGTGACAGCTGGCACTTCTCCTATTGAGAGCGCAGCAAAAAACAAAGTCATTAAGGCTTCGTAAAAGCCAAAGCACTTGCCATGAACAATGCATGAGTTTATCGGGGATTTCAAGAGGAATGGGGCCAGGCTGGACCTGCAATGGCTTTAAACGCAAAAACAGATTAGTTTTATGATGAGGCTCATCACGCTCAAGAGAATTTCCAGGATGAATATGCAATGGTCAGCGTCGATTAGCGACTGGTCACCAATTTGTGTGGGACGTGAATTATCGCTTTTGCATTTTGGGGGCCATAATGTCGCCACACAAAACACAGATACTCGGTGACAATTTTTTGAGAGCAAATGAAACAATTTAGAAGCCAGGGTGTGCCTCGGGGCTCTGCCCTAGAACCACTGCTACTCAGTATCGAGTCTTTTATACTTCACATGTAAATCAAGACACAAAGTTGCACTTTTTTCACAGATGGTGCTCTGACTATAGTATGCAAATGTAAGTGTCAAGCCCTGCCTAGTCACCATCTTTCATGTTACATTAAACAGCGCTTTTGTGTGCCAGGGGCCATGAGGTCTCATCAAGGAACAAACGTGACAGAGGGAATTTTTAGCCATTTTGAAGCAACAGTGTACCTTCTCACCTAAAAAGCGGTGCTATTCATGTTTCATCCTGTTTTATACTTACGTTAATCAATACTCAATGTTATTTTTTTCATGCAGTTGCGGCTCTAAATTTACAGCTAGGCATCCACTCTAATCATATGTTTTCACCCCAACTTGTTATTTGATAAATTTGGACGTTTGGTAAAACTGCTCCTCATTCCCTATTAGTATTATTTTGGAATTAAATCTTCACAAAGCAGCTGTCAGAATTGATGACATCTGATAGCTTGCCGCAATTATCATAACAATTTAATTGCCGTACCTTTGTAAATGCTCCTTGTGAAATTAATTGTGACGCTCCGGAAATGTGTGCTGTTTATTGGTTTTGACTTTGGAAATTATAGAGAAGAAAAACAATATAGAGGTCCGCTTAGTGGGCTAATTGCAGCCTGTCATGTGTGCAATTATGGCATGGTTGTATTTAATACGCGACTAATGAAAACACATGATTAGCATGCAACATGAAAGGGGGAAAAAATCCTTTTGAGTGCCAATCACAAACATTAGGTAGGCTAGGTTGCAACCACCATGGAGACACAATGACAGTATGAATGCATTGCCTTGAATGACATCATCACATCTACATTGACTGATCACTTCCAATTCAACAAATTAATGACCACTTTGGCGACTCCATTTCCCCACCCTCTAAAATGCGCATACAGGGGCTTTGAAAAACATCAGGATCATCTCAGCTGATATAGCTGACATCGGTTCATTGATTATGGTACAATATCCCCTGATACTCGGGCACAACCTGTTTGGAAGCTACACGAGTATGTGATGGTGGCTTATGGAAGATGTAGGCCTACTCCATCACACAAGGCCATTTTTTCCATACAAAACTCACAAGATCCGCCCAAGCATCCCTTTTGTGTTCCCCTTCATTTCATCAATATGACAGACGGAGGCCATTACCTGGGCAATGAGTCCCTTGCGGCTCCTCCGGGCGTGGTGGAAACGCTTGATGAAGAGAGCCAAGAACTGTCTCCTGATCAGCTCCCATCCGCCGAGGACCGTCGAGCCCCTCCCGCTGACCCTGGTATCGTCCCTCTGTAAACCTGATGTGGACACGGACCCCTGCTGGGTTGTTTATCACACTCGGGACCACAAGCGTGCGGAGCGTAATGAGCTGCTCAGGTGCTGCGACTAACGTACCACCTGGCTCCTTCCACAAGATTTGCACGGCTTTGAGATTTTTCACTGGTGGATATCCTTTTCTTTTGATGACAATCCACACGTTGGAATAAAATGTTTGAAATATTTCATTTCAATTTAGCTTCGACTTTATGAATTAGATATGTCACACTTTTTAAATGGGCATTTAGAATTTCTGATGATAATTAACAGTAAAACTTTCACCCAAATCCATTTTATATACAGTGCCAGGTAACAAGCTTTTTTAATGAACCTTGAATTTTTTTTTTCTTATCACTTACAATGTTTTTTATGATGATGATTATTATTATTTCGGAGGCCATTACGTCTCCTGACAAAAAACATATATGCTGACAAAGGGAGTTTTTAGCCAAATGTAAGAATTTTGAAACCAGGGAGTGCCTCAGAGCTCTGTCCGAGAACCACTGGTATTTTTACGTCATTTGTGAATCCAGACACCAAGTCCTGAACCCTTGGAGACGATACAAATGAACTTCAACTCACCTGTTTTATTATTGTAATTATTGCAATTATTATAGTTCCCATCATATGGATGGGAACAATCACGTTAACAGACGTCACTGTTCATTTTGTCATGACAATCCATAACCCATGTACACAAACCGCTTTAAAAAATGTCAAAAATATATTCATCAAAAACACCTTTAAAAAAAGTGACTGCTTGCATTTTAGCATTTTGTCAATACTCATAGGATTCCAAGGCAAGATGTAGAACGTTCTTGATATGCTTTAGCGCTTCCACCACTTTGGTTGTTAATTTACTTTTTATCAGCATAGCAATTGGAAGCACATTAGCATTATAAAGTAATAAAACATTTTTGGAGGAACAAACTTACCTTCCACTTGACTGGCAAACATTTCCATGTCACCTGCACGGAAGCACAGAAATGTAAAAGCATGTTGAGTGAACGAGCTCAATTATTAAATGCTTCCACTACACTTTCTTTTTTCTTGTTTTTTTTTCAGGTTCATATTCTGAAATTGATGCAATGAGACTTGCCGCTCGCCTCCTTTTCCGTTTCGGGGTAGACGGCGGTAGCTGAGACGCTATTCCGCTTCGTTGCTGTGGGAATTAAAAATAAAAGATGCCGTTTTGGCTTGACATTAAAAAAGTGCATTTAAAAAGTCAGTGGATTTTTGCCTGCAAAAGGGACTTACTTGAAATGTCTGCTGTATCGACTCCTGTGTCTTCAGCTACCTTCAAAAAAATCTGTGAAAAGAAATTGGGCAGAGCCCTATCTGTACTCAAGCTGCTTTTTTTTGTTTCTTGGTGGTGGTGGTGGGGCGGGGTAGTGAAATGTCAAATGGAATGTTTTGTACTTCCATTTGCCATACCTCTTCCAGCGTGGTGTCAGAGATGCCATAGCTAGTCAAACCCAGGTCAGCTATGGCCAGGTCCAACTCCTGGAAGAGCCGAGCAAATGTGCCGTCATGGGCGCCGTCGTAGGGCAGAACAAAAGTGAGCTCCTGGCCGATATGCTCCAAGAACAGCGCCTGCGGAACGTGACGACGCACCAGCTGACCCAGCGCTGTCAAATCTGTCCAAAAAAAACCAAAACAAAACAAATAAAACAAACATATAGATGCACTGGAAATCTTAATTTGTCCAGGACAAATGTTGGATTCACACTCCTCAGCCTCCCTGGTAAGGTCTATTCAGGCGTGCTGGAGAGGAGGGTCCATCGGGAAGTCGAGCCTCAGATTGAGGAGGAGCAGTGTGGTTCTCGTCCTGGCCGTGGAACTGTGGACCAGCTCTACACCCTGAGCAGGGTCCTCGAGGGGACGTGGGAACTTGCCCAACCAGTCTACATGTGTTTTGTGGACTTGGAGAAGGCATTTGACCATGTCCCTCAGGGGGTTCTGTGGGGAGTGCTTCGGGAGTATGGCGTACCGAGCCCCCTGATACGGGCTGTTCGGTCCCTATACTGTCGATGTCAGAGTTTGGTTCGCATTTCCGGTAATAAGTCGGAATCGTTTCCAGTGAGGGTTGGACTCGGCCAAGGCTTCCCTTTGTCGCCGATTCTGTTCATCACCTTTATGGACAGAATTTCTAGGCGCAGCCGAAGCGTTGAGGGGGTCCGTTTTGGGGGCCTCGGTATTGCATCTCTGCTTTTTGCAGATGTGGTACTGTTGGCTCCTTCAAGCAGGACTCTCCAACTCTCACTGGAGTGTTTCGCAGCCGAAGGTGAAGCGGTTGGGATGAGGATCAGCACCTCCAAATCTGAAACCATGGTCCTCAGTCGGAAAAGGGTGGAGTGCCCTCTCTGTGTCGAGGAGGAGATCTTGACCCAAGTAGCGGAGTTTAAGTATCTTGGGGTCTTGTTCACAAGTGAGGGAAGGATGGAGCGAGAGATCGACAGGCGGATCGGTGCAGCGTCTGCTGTGATGCGGATGTTGTATCGGTCTGTCATGGTAAAGAAGGAGCTGAGCAAAAGGGCAAAGCTCTCAATTTACCGGTCGATCTACGTCCCAACCCTCATCTATGGTTCACGAGGTATTGGTCGTGACCGAAAGAACGAGATCCCGGATAGAAGCAGCCGAAATTAGTTTTCTTCACTGGGTGTTCGGGCTCTCCCTTAGAGATAAGGTAAGAAGCTCGGTCATCCGGGAGGGACTCAGAGTAGAGCCACTTCTCCTCCACATCGAGAAGAGCCAGATGAGGTGGCTCGGGCATCTAATTAGGATGCCTCCTGGACGCCTCCCTGGTGAGGTGTTCCGGGCATGTCCCACTGGCAGGAGACCCCGAGGACGTCCCAGGACACGCTGGAGAGACTATGTCACCCAGCTGGCATGGGAACACTTCTGGATCCGCCAGGAAGAGCTTGAAGAAGTGGCTGGGGAGAGGGAAGTCTGGGCTTCCCTCCTAAAGCTGCTGCCCCCGCGACCCGATAAGCGGTGGAAAATGGATGGATTGATGGATGAAATGTGGGATTAGTATTGTCCATCTGGATCGAACAAAAGTTTTCATCTTCTGTTTTTATTCTGTGACCTTGTTTTAGTGTTTAACTGGTACTCGTAAGAGGGAGCATATAACTCCTACTCTGGCATCCCTTCACTGGCTCCCCATTCATTTTAGAGTTATTTTCAAGATCCTCCTCATTGTTTTCAAATCTCTGAATAATCTCGCGCCACCTTACCTCTCTGAGCTCATCTGCCCCTACACACCTGCCCGGCGCCTCAGGTCTGTGGACCAGACATGATTAGAAGTATTCAAGAACTAAACTGAGGCTCAGAGGGGATCGAGCCTTTTCTGTTGCTGGTCAGTCTCTCTGGAATGACCTCCCACTGAACATTCGGCAAGCCTCCTCGCTGCCCATCTTCAAAGCCCTCCTCAAAACTCACATGTATTCGTTGGCATTCGACTCAGCATGACTT
The DNA here is from genome assembly GCF_025434085.1 of Hippocampus zosterae. Classification (NCBI taxonomy): domain Eukaryota; kingdom Metazoa; phylum Chordata; class Actinopteri; order Syngnathiformes; family Syngnathidae; genus Hippocampus; species Hippocampus zosterae. The sequence continues at coordinate 6,406,480 of NC_067451.1, read as the reverse complement.
AGATTTGTTCTTGGTTTTGCTGTTTGGGGCTTTCTACCGCCTTTATTACGGATTCGTCTTACTGTTTATTGTGTATGTTAAATCGCTCCATGTACAGCACTTTGTATGCAGCGATGGCTGTTTGAAAGTGCTCTATAAATACTGTTGACTTGACTTGAATTGACTTGACTTTAAATTGTTTTGCTTCGTTTTTAGCTTTATTGTTTTGTTTTAGAGTTAATTGTTTTCTGTCTAATTTTGATGTATGTGCAGCTGCGATTATTCTTTAAAGTGCTCTAAAATTAAAGTCGCGTCAAGTTGAGTATTGAGTAATCTGACGAGATGAGAGTTTTATTTTTTCGTGAGACTAATACCATATGAGGATGACGTTCTTTTTTCAATTGCAATCAGATGGAGGGAAAAAAAATACTTACCGGTATTTGGAGGGAAAAACAAGTCGTCATTTTACAAAGATTAAGTTAAGGGAAAGAAATGAGATTTAAAAAAAACCCACACTGACAAAGTTTTAATCCGACAGGCAAACAAGTCATTTTTTTCAGGACAACAAGACTGCCATGGGGTTTAAGTTGTAAGAATGAGCTTTATTTAATATATGACGTTGCACTTGTACCTGCAGGATCGACTCCGCTGTAGGTTCGACTCCCGATGGCGGCGTGGTCGTGGGCGCCGCCTCTTCTTGAAGGACGTTCCCGCTCCTGCCAAAAACGCAATTGGATTAGAAGCAAACGGGCTTGGCCACTTAGAATGATGAACAGTGACTCCTCAACAACTCCGGCCTCGTGCTAACCGAATAACGCCAGCTGCGTTGTCCACTTTATGGCTCCAATTAAAGCGGAATGTGCCAAACACATTTGCTTTCCTGCCAGTTAATGATGACGATGATCAACGGGTCAAACGAGTAGTCAAATATTTGTTCAAGTTGTGTTTTCGGGGTTGGCAAGGCAGTTTTATTCATATCAGACACAAAGTAACACGGTGTGCTTCTCATAGTTACAAAACAGCATTTCAAGGGGAGAGGCAACGTTCAAACAGAAGCCACAAGAATTTAATAGGTTTCAAAGCAAAATAGAGAATAGAGAAAACTACTAAAATATAGTGCAACAACATGATTCTGGGAAAATTGGTGAAAAAAAATGTTTGAAGAGACCTTATTCATAGATATGGCGGAAAGCAGTTTTTAACCCGAATTTGTTTATATTGGGGCCAGCTTCAATTTTTGTTGACAACTTATTCCATTTGTGTCCGGCATAGCAGCTAAAATTCTGATGCACCACGTTTGCTTTGAACTCCTGGCCCGACTAATTAAGCCCAGGCTGCTGACATCGGAACCCTCTTGGGTTTGCATTCCGTGAGCATTTATTTCATGTGTTCAGGCCCGAAGCCATGTGATCTACATTTTTTTTCCAAGACAGAAACATAATATCATAATTGCATAACAATGAAAACAAATCTGGAGGTAAATCAAAAAAACAAAATAACATGAAAATGGTTGTTTGATTAAAAAAAGTTCATATTTTATTTGAAAAAGTGTGATTATAGTATAATATCATGGATCTTATGACTCGTACGCAAATATCGGTGGGCTATTTTGTCTGCGTGTGAGCGTATTAGCGAGTTTTTTTAACGTCGCTTTTATTCACCTTACCCAAAATTGAGTTCAAAGTGAGCTTCGCACAAGCTGGCGAGCATACAATTTTGTCTGACAAAAGCTGATATTAAGTGTGCGTACCTTGACCAGGGTGAGGTAGTAGCCTGTGCCGAAGCGTTTCTTCAGAAACAGGGATGAGCCGCAGCATCGCATCCTGCCGTGGGCAATGATGGCGATACGGTCGCCCAAGATGTCCGCCTCGTCCATGTGGTGCGTGGACAGGATGATGGTGCGGCCTGAGAGTAGGGTTTTTACTTTTACCCGCTCATCGCCATGGCAACAAAGCAACACAGTACACGTGGGTGTGAATTAAAATCTTGATCGAGACCGGGGTAACCATGCAACCGGCTGGCTCATTTATAGCATCTCTTCTTTTTTAGGGAGACGGGGGGGTTGGGGGGGGTCGAGAGGTATCAAACTGAGTGAGCAAAATCACTTCGTTAGCACTGGACGGGAGGTGTGTCGAATTTGAACTTGAACTTGAATTTGATATTTCACGGAAAATTATTCCAGTATTATGACAAGTTTACAATGAGGAAATGACAAAATTATTCCTTAAAAGTGAAAATCCTGAAAATAGATTAGTTTTTCCAACCCCGCCCAAAAAAATCAAATCGAAATTTTCAATAATAAAGTTACGTTTTCTCGAGACAATTGTACTGTAATCGTATGGGAATGAGCTCTAGTTTTTTTCATGATAAAAGTCATAATCTGTAAATCTGTGTACTGTTCCGAAATAAGTTCCATTTTCTTTTCTCAGGATGATCAAAACCGCACTGCAATGTACGTTATTTTCAAAGTCAAAATCGTACCAGGAAAATGTTTTTTGTTTAAGAAGAAAAAGAAAAAAAATCACATGATAAGATTAAAATGTTCAAGCTCAAACGTAATTGTAAAAAGGTAAAGTTACATTTTCTCCAGACAAAACTTTGTACAAAAATATGGTCTAAATTTTCCACAACAAAAGTCGCAAATTTATGGTAATAAGATTCAAATTTTCTTTTCCACAACAAAAGTCACAGTCTTCTGAGAATTTTTTTTTCAGAGAAAAAAAAAAGAATTGATCGTGTAAGAATAAATAAGATTTTAAGCACAAATGTAAATTGTACTAGAATAAAGTCGCACTTTCTCAGGACAAAAGGCCACAATTATACAGGAGAATATTTAATTTATACAGCAAAAGTGAATCTTGTATAAGAATGAGGTCAAAGCTGTCAGAAACATATAAGTGTAAAAAGGTAGTCATATTTTGTTGACAAAAAGAAAAAAAATTTTTTTTTCATTTTCAAGGACTGTTGTAAATCAAACAGGAATGAAGTTTTTTTTCTTTCAAGTCCTACCCAAATGAGGATAAAGAAAGGTTTTTTTCCCCAAGCAGTCATCAACTTTACTGCTGCAATCATGAGACCTTATTTTCGAAGTACTGGAACGTTTTTGTTGGGGTTTTTTTGGGGGTTGAAGTGCGGCAGTGCTTTATTTGGCAAACGACACTCGCCTCCCGCCGTATGTGCAAATGAACACATGTGGCATGCTACGGTGTGATAGGAAACACCCACGAATGCCTTCCGCACCTTTGCCATTGCGCTCACTGTGATATCTCTCTCATCCTCCACAAAAAACCCCACAAAAAAGACGAGAAAAAAAAACTAATTTCAACCTTTGTCTTGCTTATTTAAATAGAACAATTGTAGCCTTTTTCTTCTCTGATGTGCCAAACAAGAAGTGAAACGAAATAAACCATAACTTAACCTGATAAGCTAAGTGACCGCTGTTCCTGAAAGGGTTAACATGACCCCTACGATTGTTCTGCGGCCTAATCAGAACACACGCGAGTTTTCGCCATGACAACGTGCCGCGATGCGTTTTTTCGACAAGCTTCACCGTTGCGCCTCAGATCGGCAAAGTTCAATAGCCTTTGGTGTTTCGGCTTCTGATGGCGTACCTTGTTTGTATTTGAGGAGCAGCTCCCAGATCCCCCTGCGGGCGTAAGGGTCCACCCCCGCTGTGGGCTCGTCTAAGATCACAACTTTTGATCCTCCGACAAAGGCGATGGCCACCGACAGCTTCCTCTGCATACCGCCTACAAACATTCATCTGCATGTCAGTATGTGATTGTGTGTGTGCGTGTGTGTGTGTTGTGTGTGTGTGTGTGTGTTGTGTGTGTCAACAGCAAGTTTCCTTTCATCATAAAAAAGGTGATTCGCCGTTGCGAGTTATTTTAGTCATCGCTCGTCGTGGCCCATCAATCCCGGAAGCCAGATTCCATGCTGCCCGGCACCCCGCCACTGCTTTGAACCAATTCGGTGACCCAGCTTGTGAAAAACTGACTCAAATCACAAATGTAATAACTTTGGTCTATTGTCCTCGAATATTTTATTATTTACAGGAACATTATTCACGTCAAAGGACGACCTTCAGAGGTCCGACTCCGACTTCTTATTCACAAAGACAAAGTCATAAAGTGCTGCTGTTTTGGTGAGCCGCCCACCTGACAGGTTCTTGGCCAGGTCTCGTCTCTTGTGTGGCAGGCCGACGTCCCGGATCATCTGCTCCATCTCGGCGTCCACCTCGGCGCGACTGCGTCCCTTCAGACGGCCGTAGAAGTAGATGTGCTGCTCCACGGTTAGCCTGCACATGGAAGATAGCTCAATGGCACGCACATAAAGTTGAAACCATCATGAAAAAAAAGTAGGAAGAAAATAAGCAGAGGAATTTCTCCGGGAGAAAATCTGAACATTGAGAAAAAAAAGGTGTCCGTTTATAAGAATAGATGCGCAATATTGTCACTGATGAAGTAAAACATGATGTAAACAAAGTCACATCACACTGATCCACACATTTTTAAATCAGGCCTTTCTCGATTTTTTTTGCACTGAGTCTGAATCTGCCCTCGTTTTTTTCTCTAACACATCAGGTTTTCAGAATTATTTTAATATTCATTCACTCATTCATCTTCCGAGCCGCTTGATCCTCACTAGGGTCGCGGGGGGTGCTGGAGCCTATCCCAGCTGTCTTCGGGCAGTAGGCGAGGGACACCCTCAATCGGTTGCCAGCCAATCGCAGGGCACACAGAAACGAACAACCATTCACACTCACACTCACACTCACACCTAGGGACAATTTAGAGTGTTCAATCAGCCTGCCACGCATGTTTTTGGAATGTGGGAGGAAACCGGAGCACCCGGAGAAAACCCACGCAGGCCCGGGGAGAACATGCAAACTCCACACAGGGAGGCCGGAGCGGGAATCGAACCCGGTACCTCTGCACTGTGAAGCCGACGTGCTAACCACTGGACTACCGGGCCGCCTATTTTAATATTCAATATATGTAATATTCACGAATCAGGGGCAGGTTCAGCAAACGAACATTATAGTTACAGTCAGAAGTTACAACATATTGGACAAGCTTTTATAGGTCACACAAACAAAACACAAAATGAACGTATCTGAAAAACCCGGAGTAACTGAAAAAGCCAACAGCATTTTTAAAAAAAATCAGTGTCAAAAAATATCTTTTGGGACACATAAAGCCCATCGCTGATTAAAATATGCTTTTAACGAGTGGGACTGAAATTGCTGAGAGAGTCCCATTGCATTCAGAATTATTTGAACAAATCAAAAGCATTATTGAAAAAAAAATTGGATGAGAATAAAGCTCGAATAATACAATGGGGACCCGCGATATTCTGGGGGGGAAAAATGTCTTCGCCCTTGTCCCAAATTAAAATGAACCAAGCGTTAATATTGATGTGAAAAAATGAGAGACGGGTAAGGTTTGCTCTTACTCATTGAAGAGGACGTTGTGCTGGGGGCACATGCCCAAGTGCCGCCGGGCGCCATCCACGTCCGTGCGGATGTCATAGCCGTTGATGACGGCCGTGCCCGACGTGGGCGGGAAGAGCCCCGTCAAAATTGACCTGAGCGGCGGGACACGTTGGGTGTTGTGAAAACAATTTCTTACCAGAGGAAAAAAAAAACGTAAAAGTCATCACGTGCGTATCACTAATTAATTTATTTGAGTGAGGTGTTTATTCGCTGGATGCGTGCATCATCGTGTAAAATAAACACCAGCTTCAAATCATAGGTCTCCCTCTCATGATGTGAAAAAAAGGGCAGAAACTGTCATTATGTACCTCTAATAAATAACAGTGTGCTGCACAGTGGGCATCATCCAGGAAATCAACACCTCAATCAAATAAAAGGTCACAATTTTTTTTTTCCATGCGGAAAAATGCATTGAAACTGAAATAACTTCCCTTTAGTACAATTATTCAGCTGCTGTGTCAAGTATGAGGCATCCCTATCCCCAGCGCAAAGAGCAGAAAATGTAATTAAGTCCGTCTAATACAATTACTCACATCATCCATAAAATAAATGCCTCTCTCTAAGAAGAGGTTTTCCTTTCCCCAATTAGGAATTACATCATTCACGTAGACACTATGCCCCAATTAGACCCTGCATGCATCATCCCCAAAAATTAACACCACCCTCAAGTAAGAGGCTTTCCCTTCCCCCCGTCAGAAAAAAACAACTTGCATGGTGGTGGTTTTTCCGGCTCCGTTGTGGCCCAGGAAGGAGGTAATGTGGTTCTCGTAAAAGTCGATACTCAGCCCGTCCACTGCCAGCTTTTTTCCAGTCTTGTAGATTTTGACCAGGTTGCGTACTGACACCCCAACTTTTAGATTGGGGTCCGATTTTTCCAGGTAATCTTCATAAGAGACGGACGAATGAGATGAATGCAATCATGATGAGCATGAGAGCAAAGTCATCATATTGTGAGGAAAAGTTATCCTTTCCTTCGACAAAATGCAAAATAACAAAGTCTCGATGTGATGTGAGTGTTTGAAAAAATAAAACGGAGAAAAGCCTAATTGGATGCTGTTGAGCAAGTCGACACCGAAAATAGGCTGGAATGTTAATTGGAAACAAGAGTGCCTTCTTCATCGCCCGATGCAACAAGGAAGGTGATTAGTTTAGTCACCCGCACGTCTTACACTTCAAATGTGCCTGCAGCAGCGCGCGAGTGTTTGCGCACGTGCGTGTTACATGTTACCATCGTGCAAGCAGCCGGAGGCGTCCTTTTGTAAATGGTCGCCAAGCACGGAGGGCCTGCCACACCAGTAAGATGCCGTGAATGGGAAGTACCATGGCTTGGGAATCCCATACTGGCCTGAGATCAAGCACAGATGGCACAACACGGCAACATTTTCAACTCATTCACTCCCAAAGACGTTTTTAAACGTCTTTTCAGACTTGGTCGAGAATTGGCTGGTATTGAATGAGTTAATAATGCATTGGTTACAATCAAAATAAAACTAAAAAAGTGATGAGGTATATTTTACTCTCCCTTTCATTATTTTTAATGTAGTCGTATACCTGGGAAGACGTTTTCGATGTACCAAGTGAGTGTCCAGTAGAGGCCGGCGTCAAACAGCATCATGGCGATGGATACGAGGAAGGTGTAGCGCTCGCCCTCGTCGGGACTCTGGCTCATGTTGGACCACTGGATGCCAACACCTTGCTCCTCGTATTTGGAGAAGCTCTCGCAGCCAAAACCGAACGCCACGCAGGACAATAAACTCTGAGGGGTAACAGGGAAGCCGTGGCTTGCGTGACTGTTTACAGGTAGCAAAGCACACGCGTACACAGGTTGTTTGATGCCGCGTCTCATTCGGGAACACCCATAAAAAATGCTTTTGCATACCCATTCAAAACAAATCATAAATCCTACACAGAAGGGGGAAATTGCCAGTGACGCTTTTGCCCATGAAACATTAGCCGCCGCCGCCTATCGCTCTGCATCATCGTGTTGCTTGCCAGCTGCCGCCTCACGCCTCATTTGCTCGCAGCATTTGTGCTCCGGAAGAAGCATCTCCTGCGGCTTCCCAGGCAAACCGTCACCGATTCCGACGCCGCTCGGGCTGGCGGATTCAATGGCTTGTCACTGGGGATGTCGGAACCCGTAACCCTTTCGTTATGTTTGTTTCTATGGTTGTTGGTGAGGAACCAACACAAGGGTTAAGCGGTGCAATGGATTTTCTCTTGGAAACATAACAACAAACGATCTAAAAAAAGAAGTTTGGAATAATTGTCCTTTGGGACAGAAGAGTATGAGCATCAAAGATAAAAGAAAGATTGTGCAATATAATTGGTTTTCTCTTGTGAGGTAGCCTCAAAGGCTAACATCTTGGGATGATACAGACAGAAGTTACCGGAATCTAACCTAGTCAATAACATGGACCCTACTAAGACTGAAGTAGATGCATGAAATTCCATGTTTGACCCAGAAAGCAATCGGCATTGTGTTTAGAAAGTTACCATTTCACTTTCAGGAAAGGAAAAAAAAAAGCAACCCGAGGAATTCTGAACAAGTGGGTTGGACTTTTCCGTTTGAAATTACGAAGGAGATGCATTGCCGGTATTCTTAGACATAAAAGGATTGCTACCTCGCTAGGAAAAAAGAATGAATGCAAATATGCCCCGAGCTCCAGTTTGCCACACAGTCGCCATCTGGTCGTTGGAATTCATGTGAGAAAAAAAAAATCCATTCCGATAAAAGACTTCATTATCATGGACAATGTAAGAGGAGAGCATGTATCCCTTGACATGGTGTAATATCATCCACAATCGACGAGAGAGGAAAAAAACGCCGGCCTGATAAAGTGCGGGCATGATCTGGATAGCGGCGCGGTCAGGGAAACATTGCTTATGCTAATTAGTGGGCTATCCATTTTGGAGAAGCAGGGTGGGGGTGGGGAAATAAAATCTCAGCACTTTCAGGTATTATGAAGTCTTATGTATTAAGTGAGCAGGAGAGTTTTTGCTGCAGGCTAATGGTTAGGCAAACCTCCCCTTGTATACTGCCACTAATTGCAATTAAAGGCAAATCAAGTTAGATTAATGACTGAATCACAGGCGATTGCTCTCAGACTGCAAGGGAAGTTCAGCTTCCCCTAAAATGTCAAAAAGTAAGTGATCAAATATATGTGTGGACGTACAATTGTGTGGATTTATTGACTAAATATGTGCTACAAAGCGCGGCCCGGTAGTCCAGTGGTTAGCACGTCGGCTTCACAGTGCAGAGGTACCGGGTTCGATTCCAGCTCCGGCCTCCCTGTGTGGAGTTTGCATGTTATCCCCGGGCCTGCGTGGGTTTTCTCCGGGTGCTCCGGTTTCCTCCCACATTCCAAAAATATGCATGGCAGGCTGATTGAACACTCTAAATTGTCCCTAGGTGTGAGTGTGAGTGCGAATGGTTGTTCGTTTCTGTGTGCCCTGCGATTGGCTGGCAACCGATTCAGGGTGTCCCCCGCCTACTGCCTGGAGACAGCTGGGATAGGCTCCAGCACCCCCCGCGACCCTAGTGAGGATCAAGCGGTTAGGAAGATGAATGAATGAATGAATGTGCTACAAAGCGCTCAACTTTTGTTCCGAATCAGCTTCTTATTACTGGTTACAACACGACTCTCCTCATTCATTCCCGCAGCTTCACTGTGCTTTAAACTGTGTGGACGTAGAGCGTCGACCGCGCGGACGCTGGGCATCTAGAGAGTTCATTGTAGGTTTGCCAATGCATTGAAATGAGACGAGTCATTGGATAAATACTGCTTTTGTTCCACCCATCGGACGCTCAGCGTCTCTGGGCGTCTATGAACAGTGGGTGTTTAAAGGCTGGTCCGGAAGCTCAGCTTTTCTGCATGTTGATTAGATGATCTGTCCGAGGCTGAATCTCTTTTTGATTGACAGCGAAAAGATCCAATCACCGATCTTATGTTATCGTTTTAAATAGTGCGCGTGGTTTGTGACGGTTAGCTAGAATAAGGTCCGACAGATATTCTCTTTTGGCCTCTTTGTGAACTGTGAACTGGTAGTTACGCCAGCAGTCTTTACAAATTTGATAAGAGACATGCAATTTGTCTTTTGTCCACTTGGGTTCAGCTTTGCGACACCCCTGCCTAGCTGCGCGGGTAATGTCGTTAAACCATGGCTCGGGTTTAGGTTTTGGGAGCACAGTTTTTGAAGGAGCCACCAAATCCAGGATGGCACGGCATGACCAGTCGAACCAAGAGGTGAGTTCCTCTGTGTTAGACGAGGGTACGCAAAGGTTATTAAAGGCAACAGAGAAACGACTAGCAGTGTGAGGGTTAAAAATTTGGCGTTTACAACTAGGAGCGCCAGATTTCACAGCAGCATGCGATAAGACTATGTCAAATAAAACTGCCATCTGATCAGAAATCCCATTTTCAAGGACTTCCAGATTTGACACCGGTAGACCATGAGCAAGGACAAGGTCTAAAATATGTCCCTGTTCATGTGTCGATTGTAACTCAACAGTCTCGAACACCAACAACCCTAACATCAAACCCCTACCTCAAACTCAAATCTCTAACTGTCGTGCCAAGGCCTGAACACTAACAGTGTGTAACGTTAAATGCTTGACCCCAACTTTTAACCTTAATCTCCAATCAAAACGCAAAGGCTCTAGCCTCTTAATCATAACATCTATCACAAATATAACTATTCCCCAAACACCGTGAACCTTAACATCCAAATCCTATCCAAACCCTTACCCGATCAACCAGACCAGTCATGTTTTCTAATTTGCAAATACCAGTCGAAATGAGTACGTCCACTCAAATGGTTTTCCTAATGATTGAGGGATTGAGACTAGGAAGTCATCGGTCGCCCACTACAGATGACGGATAAAAGCTACGTAAGGTGCCAATAAAAAAATATTATGAGCTGTCAACATCGATTGCTGCTTTTTATTTGACTTATGAGAAAAATGTCCATGTGAGTTGTTGAAATGGGCCGGGGAAGGCAACGCGCTCGTAGTGACAATCTCTCCCCGGCGACAGTCGGGATTGGGAAAGTCATACGTCTTTGCCTGCGGAAAGGACATCTTGAGGACAAATGATTGTGACACCGTCATAAAGGTCACAGAAAAAAGGCTGAAAGTTGATCAGCGGTTCATCTTACAGGACGGGACTTTCTCCGAGTGTGTAACGCATTTCTGAGAGTAACGTGAATGCTGTACCTCGAGTGACAAGCAATCATTAAAGGTACAATTATTTTGCTCTTTCATTGTCAACCATATCTATTTTTATCATGAGGAACAAGCGACATCCCCGAAGTCTTACCACGGCAACCTTGACTCCGAAACCCAGGACATCCCTCCAGGCGTAGCAAAGGAGGTGCGGCAGGTAGAGGACAAAGTAGATGAGTCCGCCGCACGCCGCCGCCAAGTTGGCCTTGGAGAAGAAGACGCTGATGAAGAAGCACTGGGTGACGGTGGTCAGGCAGAACACCAACAGGAAGACAAAGATGACTGTGGGGTCACTGTACTGCAGCACTTTGCCGTACTGCGGGTACAAAGAAAGCGGTGCCAGTGGACAGCAGAGGAAGAAAACGTGGTCAAAATATACGGTGAACATGAGGCTGATTCAAACTAGATTCAGATTTGTGTTTTTTACAGTCATTCAGAGGAGGACCGACATGCCTGAATTTTGAGATTTGAAACAGTCCAAAAATGGCATGATTAGAAAAAGAAAATGAAATTTGTAGGACTCTTGTCATTTTTTTTAACAATCACGGTCAAAAGGGACAATTTGCGTAGGCATAAATGATTGGAACTGAAAAAAGTTGGATTTAGAAAGCATGATTACAACTTGGAAGAATTATTTGGGCATAATCACGACTGCAAACGACAAGGGGCTCGAGACTGAACCACTACGTCGCCTCTGGAATGCTATTTCTGTATAAGGCTAATAGCAAAATGCATTCCTTTTCTCTCACTCTGATCCAGAGCGACTCTTCAAAATGAGGCACTGGGTCCTCCTGGAAGCATTGCAAAACCATTGGGATCACCTTGAGAATAAGCGCAAGGAGCAGCGAGCTGATGGCCAACGGCAGTGCGCTGGACACGGCCCAGCTCAGCCAGTCGATGGCACTTCTCAGGCCCATGATCCTCATTGTCTCCTTAAGCCTGGCTTCTTTCTCCGCAACGATACTTTTAACGACCATTGCCGCTGAGTAGATCCAGGCCAGTGTCATGTATAAGGGAAGCGAGCGCACCAGAGCCCGAAGGAACCTGAAGGGGCCACACCAAGACCAGACAAACACTTGGTTGAGACACCACTTGTCTGCTGGATGTTGAATTGAGATGACCGTGGTGGTCCCATTCCAAACGTCCTTCAGGTTGTTCCACGTTTTCAAAATGTTGCAAATTGACCAAAGCATTGCGGGGGACACAGCCACAGCGAACCTACTTGGGGTCCACGAATAGTTTGTGAAATGGGGGCAATAATTTGGCACTCGCCAATGACACAATTCTAACATTCTCTCCAATGTCACCCATCTGAAAATGAACATTATGATATCGACGCTGTCACAGCTTTTCCATACACAGACCAATGACACTGACACATCTACCCAACACATGGAACCACTGGATGAGTCAGCAAAAGAACATGCCAAGGTTATGGGCAACTTGAAGCATGAAATGTTGACGTCAGATAACCTGACGGAAGCGCAGTTTGGTACCTGGGCACATTTACACTAATCGACACAATTTACCGAACTGAACCGGATAAAAAAAAAAAAAAAAAAAAAATTAAACACTTCAAAAGATGACAGGATCGGTTGTTGCCCCACCTTAATCCAAAAGCATCCTAATGATAATTACTACTGAATTCGCCGTTATTATTAATGCACCAAAGCAGGCTGTGAAATGATCACTTAGAGCTTGTCGTTTGAATACACATCGTTCCTCTAAGGCACTCGGCTAACTGGATTTATTGTTATGAATGTTTACACATTGCTCGTGGCTTGCAAACATATTACGTTGTCGGAGAGAGGGGGCTAGGGGAGTGTGGGGTTGGAGGGGTTTGAATTGCACCCCAGCTGTTCAAATACCCACTTTTATTTACCAGACACATTTCACAATTATGCCGCAAAATAATTGATTCGGGTGACTTGAACTAGCGATCATCTTTAAATCATTAACAATGCCTCCTGCAACACAAGGATGTGCTCTCTTTCAGCCGAACACAATGGCGCCTGTGGCTTTGTGCGCCCGACTTGGTTTTTATTACTATTAAGAGTCCCGACACCAAGGCCGGTGTTGCTATACTCACACCGCACAGTGAAATGACAGTGAGCGACCCGCTGGCCTTCAGATAATCAACTCTAATCGCAATCAAGAACACATGCGGAGCCAAATATCCACGGCTCTAATTGCATTAAAGGAAGCCCGTTTGAAAGCAAAGGTGATGCAACGGCGGGAAATAACAAACGCCGCTGCTGTGATCTTAATTTTGATAAATTGCACTTTGTGTTGCAAGAGAGAAATAGATCATTTGGGGGGGGGGGGGGGACGTCATGGCGGGCAATTATTTGACACCACAGCCCAGTGATTGGTGATTGGCAAAGGGATACCAAAAACACAAGGCGCCACCCTGACGGACCCAATTTCGGGTGTCAGGTTGTCTGGAATCGATTTTGATCCGACGTCCATTCGCGCGCCTCCTTTCTACTGACCTTAACCAGGACACTAAGTAGGGCGCACGGAATGGCGAGCAGAAGTATGTTCTCGGCGAATCTCGCCAGCCAAAGGGCGCTGTCGCGCACGCCCACTGCTCGCAGAACCTCCTTAAGCCGCAGCTCCTTCTCCAAAACCAGGTCTTTGATGGTCATGCACGTGGTGTACATAAAAGCCAGGACCAGGAACATGGGGAGCATTCCGGCGAGGCCTCGGGTAAAGCTGCAAGACATTTTGAAGAAGTGCATCGACAAAGCGGGGAACTGTCACATTGCAGGGTGACCGCACGCCAAAGCCGACTGAAAGGCTTCCAAGATGCTCAAAGATGCTGTCCACACCTCGCGGGATGTAAGACTCAACACTTGGTAGGCAACGCTGTGGGTATTCCTCTGCGCCTGCTGTTGTTTTGGTTGGCAAGGGACTTAAAATGGAATCAGAAATGAGCCGATTGTGTGTGAGCAAGAAATAAGCGCAGTTACTGCCTGATTTTCACCAAACTTTGAAAGAAAACAAAAAAGTTCAAACAAAAAAAATTGCCCGAGGTAGTTTGAATCACTGGAGTACAAAAAAATAACAATAACAAAATAAATATTTGGGATACAATAATGAAGATGGTAAAAATGGCACTATGTCTTCTTCCACTTTTTTAATGATTGTGCCAATAATAAAATGGCCGGCAATTTAAAAAAATAAAATAAATTCCACTGACTTTTTGGAGAGATGACTGGCTTGCATCACCTCATACTCTAGCTTATTCGATCCATGTTACGGTTCAAGAAGAAAAAGAAATTTGCTCTGTAGACGGACGGGCGTGCCGCCGTTAATGCCGTAGCTGTTATTTACGAGGCAGACTGAGCTAACCTTCATAAACTCAATCAAACCCTTTTGCGAGTTCGCTCGTGTTAGCCAGCTGCGGTGAGTGACTCCATGCTGTTACAACAGCAATAAGGCCGTTCATAATGCCACCAAAATGCCATGTCAATATGCCGATAGAACAAAGTGCTCCCTTCTCTTTATTAGACAGTGACTGAGACGTCAAAGCTATTCCGATAAATATGATTCAGTTCAGCGCACGGATAAAGCGCCACCATCTTATCACGACAGTTGTAACAAATTAAGTTAATGCCTCGACGCCACCGGCCCTCCCCTCTTCACTCAAAAACAACCACTGAAAAGTAAAAAAAAATAATAAAATCCCCCAGTGCTAATTTCCTGAGATCGTCAAATTGGGTGGACAGATCGCTCATAACTGTACGCACAGGATAGTCTTGGGGATCACATGTCGGAAATTAACCCTTTCAGGGACAGAGGTTAGCTACAGTGGACATCTTAGGATGTGATCAAGAGACTCGGTGCATGAAAGGGTTAAAAAGGAAGCTGGCCATTTGGGTTTGTAACAAGCATTTTGCTCAAAATCGAGGCTTTTGTACTTTGATGAACTCTGACAAATTCACACAAATGAGCCTTAATGGGAAAGCAGGTAGTCTCCACATGATGGACGACATTAAATTGTGAAAACATGTATGCCTGTGCTATTTAAAGTGTGTGGGACGGTGGCATCAAGGTTTGCTGAGCATCTCCAAATGTTTTTTTATTTATTTTTTTTGACCCCAGCCAGCAGGTTTACCGAGGAACACAAAATTAGGTGGACATTTTATATGTCAAGGATAAGTACGCCATTAAATGTTGATGAGCCAATGTCATTGGAGGTGCCCAGGACCAAGCGGAGCGTCAGAGAGGGAGCCTCAAAGGGGATTGAGCCTTTTCTGTTGCTGGTCTTCCCCTCTGGAATGACCTTCCATAAAATATTAGCCCCCCCCCCACCCCCCCTACCCTTGTGCATATTTATAACTCATTTGAAGACACATCATTGTTCTTTGGCTTTGAGCCAATATGAGACTGATACTTTTTGTTCAATTTATGTTTTTATGGGTTGGTTTCATGGTTTTCACTTTCTTCTGTCGTTGTATTATTGTTATTTTATAATATTATGTAAAGTGCTTTGTTACATCGATTCCAGCTGCGGCCTCCCTGTGTGGAGTTTGCATGTTCTCCCCGGGCCTGCGTGGGTTTTCTCCGGGTGCTCCGGTTTCCTCCCACATTCCAAAAACATGCGTGGCAGGTTGATTGAACACTCTAAATTGTCCCTAGGTGTGAGTGTGAGTGCGAATGGTTGTTCGTTTCTGTGTGCCCTGCGATTGGCTGGCAACCGATTCAGGGTGTCCCCTGCCTACTGCCCGAAGACAGCTGGGATAGGCTCCAGCACCCCCCGCGACCCTAGTGAGGATCAAGCGGTTTGGAAGATGAATGAATGAATGAATGCTTTGTTACAGTTACAGCTGTTATTAAACAAATAAAACTAACACGAAAACTATTCAAAACTAACTTAAAATGGGGCATTTAATTCTTTCATTCCACAAGTCTTTTTAAAATTAGGCCTTGGCTACCAAGGACGTACTTGTACGTCTAAGTCTTTTTTTTTTTTTGCATCATAGAGAGGAGGAGGGTCTGATGCAATCTGTGAATGTGAATAATACGTTTGCATTGTAAATCATGTAAAAAAAAGCGACCAGCAGGTGGCGGTGGTGCCTCACGTGCTTAAAATGCATGCTTTTACAAAAAGCTCTTTTTCTCCGTTTTTTGCCCAGGAATCGCCATTTTCATGAAACTTAGCCATTTTGCTGAAGATTGCCCATTGCTGAAGAATGGAAAAAGATAGAAACAACTTTTTTTGCCTGCTGATAGAAGAGAGTCCAAACTTTATTTTGGTAGGCTCCATGTTTATATAGCATGAGAACCAAATATTCTGTGGTCCTTGCACGATTAGTCAAAATCCAGTATAACGCTGGGATTGAGGGGGTTGCTCCAGTGAAAATGGCTGGGATTGATTGACTTAAAAAAAAACTAAAAACCTGATCTAAAAAAAATGTATAAAAAGTATATTGAGAAATTCAAAACTGTTATAACCCTGGTGCCAAGACCTGCCGATTGTCACTTAACTTGTGATTCTGTTCAGCATACTACATTGGAGGTTTCCAATCTATCAGTCAGAGCAGTTTGATCAATGTTTGTGTAAATATACAATATATTAATGAGCCTTGTTCAAAATAGAAATGCTAACCCAAATGTTGAAAAAGGTTTGGGAAGCCTCATATGATCTTTTTTTTTTTGCGCACCACTTTCCTTGACAAAGAGTCTTTGGAGGGATTCTACTTTAAGCAGTTACCATATCACAAAAAATTGCCTGGTGGAGCCTGGAAAGTTGAATCCTCAGTGCAGCAAAAAGCCGTTTCTAAAGACGAGGCGAGAGAAACCACGCGAATGCTAATGCAGGAACGTCTCCGCAACAGCTGACGGCCTCCCAATTGCGTTAACTCCTTTGGCGGTGATTGCTCCCCGGGATCAGCCATGCTCGGCGCGTCCGACACCGACAACCTTGCCACCAGATGCTCTTGAATTATACATGGACGGATCGATCAAAAGGTGCTTAAGTAATAGAACTCTGTGGCGGGTCGGCGTTGCACGGCTCCCGTTACATTGGGGGCCTGACCTAAATTTAGGGACGCTGAGAATCGACTACTCAACGTAGCACCAGTTCTCAAGAGGTTCCAATTACAAAGCAAATGCCGTGTTGACCCATTGAATTAACATTTCATTGTGATTCAATTGTGTCTGGTCATACTTTTAATGCCGCGCTCACAAATCTACTCAACTTGTTATTCTTTGGAAACGTTTCAACATGTCATTCAATGTAGAATCAATATTGAAAGGACCAATTTAATATACTTGCCACATGTGACTCATTGTAAAAAGCTCAATGAGGAAATCACAGTAAAATTATGACATGTTGTATGTATTCAGGAAAATATGTATTTGATAAACAATCTGAAATGAATCATCCAAGAAAAACAACATGATTCTGACACAGCTCGCGAGCCCTGAATTTAACAGAGAGAATCCTTCCATGTGAGAATGTTAAAGGCCTATTGATGGGATCGCAGCCCCGGGATCCAAACAAGAGATGCCTGTGATTCCCGAACGTGAGATGGCGCGGAGGCTACTGATAAAAGATGTGTTTATGTGCTATCAGGCCCCACGGGGGTCAACATTTATCCCGCGGCATCATCACAGGCCGCGGCCCGTGTTGGCTCGATGGGAAGACAGCGGGAGCTAACACACTTTGGTTGGCTTCACAGTAAAATGCCACTGTGGGGCAAGAGGGAGGTTTAGGTGGGGGTCACTTCTGTTTGAAACAACCATTCGTTTAAACCACAAACAGACACCAAAATATGATCTGAACACCGTTTAACATCATTTCAAAGTCTTCTACATTATCTCTCCCCCACGTACCCCCCCAAAAAAAATCCATCAGTGCAACGATGACTCTGTAACGACCCAGGCTAATTGTAGCTCCTCCCCGACATGCAAATTTCTTAATACTGTTGAGATTTATCACTTCAACATACACCGTTGCCGCCGATTACTATTTCTCTATCAGACAGGGCAGACGATCACATTTTAATGGTGGTACTAGCAGAGATTAGTATTTTTTTTTGAGGGTGTAAAAAAATAAGAGGGCCACGAATATACAATTTGTGGTTTTAATTTGGGAGCAACTGAGCATTTGAAGTATCATGCTGAAAAATGTCTGCTTCAAACCAAAATGGCAAATTTCTTGTGTCTTTCCAGATATGTTTTTTGTTGGCTTTTCATGATTCTATTCTTGATAAATATGAAAACCAAATTTTGCATAACTAAGGCTCTGACCTTGCGAAGCTGAACTATTAGCGTAGCACGTTTTATGGCAACCACCAATGCCATGCTCAGTTGACAGGCGATAATAAATACTCTAATTCCTTGCAGTTAAACGTGGTAGATCTGTCCGGTATCTTTGGTGCACGTTTAGCAGCAATCGCATAAAATCTGGAGTTCGAGTTGACTTTTGAGGGACACGTCATTTATACTGGATCATTAGTGTTGTGCTGATGGCACTGATCTGCTATCCTATGTCTCCACAAGTTCCATTTTCAGCATTTCGGGAATTATCTCATCTAAAACAATGCAAATAGGCAGCTGTTTAAATACGTCCACGAAGAGCTTCTAGTTCTTCCTATCCGTTCGTTTGCCTGGAGACTCTGCTGTTAAAATAATTACCGCCACGGTCCATTCCCATCTCTCTGTTTCAGCGCATCTTCCTTTGTCTGATTCCTCTTTCAATTATTCATGAATGAAATAGCAATTTTCAAGGGTTAATAATTTATCGGATTGCCCGTGCGGCGGCACGGGCGAGGGAGTAAATGGTGTTGGGACTGAGGGTATTGCAGTGCTTTATGGCTTCCATTTATCTTCTGTAATTATTAATCGGTTCTCTCGGGGAGATGGAACATGGCGACCGAGGGGGCTGGAGTCTGTCCGATTTGCCATCGTTATGAATGTAAAACACCCCGAAATGCAATGCAAATCAAAATTCCACTTCATCAATTCGGCCCATCTGTCAAGTCAACGCGGTCCAAGTTTGGTCGCAGTCGGATAAAATCTCTTGGACAAGTTTGTCTTTGACGCGGCCCTTTAAAAGGTACTTTTAAAAACTTAAAATGGAGACGATGACCCTGAAGAAAAAAAAAACTCCTTCAAACCAAAATGGCAGCCTTTCCGTGTCTTTTGGAGCATGGCTTTGTAAGACTGTTCATAGAAACACCAAGCAAATTTGCCAAAAATTGGCAAGAAGAAAAAGTAGAGCAGATTTTTAGGAACAAAAAGGCTGATGAAAAAATGCGGGTGGTGCTATGCAGGGTGAGCAGAGAGCCGAGACACAGCAGGGTCCCGGCAATGACTAGATAGTCGTCAACCAGTGAACTTGTCAATGACCACTTCAAACCAAGAAGTCTGGGTCATTTTACATGTGTAATGAGTCATGCCAAAACACAGAACGTCCTCCAAAAGAGGGCGAGGATGATTAAACAGCCAAACAAAGTCATCATTTTCATCCAAGCTACCCAAACATCACGTAAATATCGCTTGATTGAAAAATATCTCAGCAATGTAAAGCACATAATACTTTGAAATTAGATTCTAATCTCTGGAAATGGCAGTCCTAGTGCAGCTGAATATTTTGTGTTCTGCTCTGAGGCAAGGTACGGTGCTGTTAAATCTCCCCAGTAATTATCTCCGGGCCTTTTGCTTTATTAGCGTCACATTATGAGGGTGGAAATGGGAAGATTTTTCTTTTTTTTTTCCCCGGCGATACAGCGCTTACATGATGAAACGGGATTAAAGCGGTCTGTGTATGTGGATGTGTGTGTATGTATGTACACTTGGGTGCATCTTGGGTGATGTGAATCAAATGCCGACGGTAGGTAGAGGCCCGCATGAATAATTCAGCACCCATCAGCTATTAGGGAATTTCCTGTGGTGTGTCTAAAATCGATAGTTTGGACTGACTGCATTGCTAGTCCCTTTCAAGGCAGATTAAACGTTTTTGTTGTTGGGTTTTTTTTGTTTGTTTGTTTTGTTAAATTGATGACTCGCACGGATGGCAGTTATTCAGTTAGACAAACACGAGAGCATGCGGAGGTTTTTTCCTCAAGGGGCTCCTGGTAGCCCATGCATCCGGATTTTCAAATATCAGGAAAGAAATTGGAGAGAAACTGCAGGCAGTAAAGGGCAAGCTGCAGAGTCTGTTTGAATGCTGTCGCTAACTAAAACTGCAACACCCACCGAGTCAACTGAAGTGTGGATATTTGTTTTGTACAAGTTAACTGAAAGCCTTTTTTCACAAAGACAGAAATAATGGGAAACTGATAACCATATTTTCCCCACTAAAAGGCGTACTGGATTATGAGGCGCACCTTCAATGAATGGCCTATTTGGTACGTTTCTTCATACAATGGGCGCACCGCATTATAAGACGCAATCTACAATGCATCCACTCGATGGAGCTACGCTCAAGGAAACACCAACGGAACGATCAGATGACAGTAAAACTTATTTAATAAACCAGCGACGCGGTTCACTTCACCAACAGCAAGCTATAACATTGACTCGTTAACGTTGAACTCTATTGCCACTGCTCTATTTCCGTGTTCAACTGCGTAACCGATCACGTTGTCAGCATGTCTCAAGCAAGGAGCCATTTTGGGGTCGAAATACTACCGTTATGACCATACACAAGGTGTATCGGATTTTAAGGCGCGCTGTAGGCTTTTAAGAAAATGGAAGGCTTTTAGGTGCGCCTTTTAGTGCAGAAAATATGGTAATGTGTGAGAGAATACCACGCTTCCATGTGTCCATATGTCACATGTCACAATACCACGGGTACCATGTGGTCGCAAAGTCCATTGGCACTCAGTTGCTTACCAAAAGAGCACAAGGGCCCGTGTCAAAAACACCACATGCCCATTAAAATTCTTTTGCACATCACAACAGCAGCACCTACATGTAAACAGAGGCGCAGGTTTAATGAAAAACTAAACGATCATAGCTCTGTTATCTGAAAATTACATAGTTTCCAGTTGACTATAACAGTGGTCAGTTATTTTATAAGAACGGGTCGCGCTTCATTTTTGCTGCTCTGGTTCGTTTCGGTTTGCTCCATAATAGTCATTTTGTTTTAAACGTTGCTTCCGATTAAAAAAAGTCTCTTTATAAAAATAAAGGTCATTTTATTTTAGATTCCCAGTATGAGGGGAAGTTTTTATTCCGCAAAAAAAAGAAGAAAAAAAATTGTACTCACATGTCATCCACGTAGCAAGGGTACGGCATTTGCTGAGCAAAAACGCCGAAGGGTTGGGTGGTGGATGTTTGCGTTCGTACGATGCCGTGGTCGATCATGTCCTGCAGGTAGGCGAAGCCTCCTCGTATATAACGCAGGTCGTTAAAAGAGTTGTCTCGGGCCCCCGGAGACCATGACCTTATTAAAAGTAGACACATTGTCATCTGTGCTGGATCGTGTGTTTTAGACACTACCACAAAAAAAAAAAAACACAGACACTCAAATTTATAAGATGATAACATGATGGCTTTTCAAAGATAAAAAAAAGGCCAAAACCTTTTCAAAAGTAGTAGATAAAATACCGGAGACCCTTACACACTACATGAAAAAAGATACTAAAAAAGAAACTCCTCTACAACGAAATCATGTTTGCAGCAAGAAATTTTTCACAACAGGGGACTTTTCACTGTGGCAAATTTGATCTCAGACGGAAACACAAACAAACATAAAACGTATGTGTACTTTTTATTTTTATTTCAATAGTGCACAAGAATGAGCATACACTTATTTGACACTTCATATAGCCAGCGTAGAAAGAAAAAAACGGAAAGAAATTGCGAAATTTACGTGTCAAACAATAATATGTGTACCATCTGTCAGAAATGCTATGGGTCAATCAATACGATGAGTATGGTGTGTATAATGTTGTGTGGCTAATGACTTATTATGTGTCCCATGTGCCCTGTTACGTACCGTTCCTTTTTTTTGTTGGTGCGCTCCACCTCCTCGACGTCCATGCGTATCTTGTAGTAGACGTGAGGAGGGACTTGGCTGGCGTTGGGCAGCAGGTTGACAAACACGATGCCGGCCCAGTAAGTGTCATTCTTGAGGAGCGCCAGTGCTTTGCCCACCAGCTGGCTTTCGCTGGGAGCGCCATCAAACTTGTTCAGGTCCAAACACTGTCACAAAACGGTGCACGTTTATTTCGGTGGAATCGAAACTCGACTTCATCTGAGCTTTGGAAAAGTGACCTGAAATTTCCCCCTAAAAACTTTTTGGGCTAGTCGAGCACATGAATCCACGAGAACAGAAATCGACAAACCTGCCTTTGAAGTGTGTGTGAGAATTGTCTTTCCACACGTGTTTGAGCACACCGAGTGGGAAAATGGGCCCCACCGCAAACTGTGGCGCAGATCAATACATCAACTGCGAGTGTGTGCTTGCGCTGAATTTGATGCCATTAAACCTTGGCAAACAGCGAGGCCTCTCACGAATCAGAAATGAGTGAAAATACATTTTTTTGTGCGCTAAATAAAGAGAAAAACTACAGCCAACATGAAAGCTACAGAAAAATATTGCAATGGATACGCACGCCGAGGAAGTCGGACAGAAGCTGAAGAGTCTGGGTGGTGGCATTGGAAAGGTCCCGCCAGTCGTGGGGTGGGACCCCGGCGGGTCGATCCTCGGGGGCACCGTTGTAGAGGAAGTTAGCCAACAGAGCGGCAGTCCAGCCAGTGCCGTTAAGACGTTGGTCCAGGGCGGCGGCAAACAACGGATTGGCCAGCAAATTCTGACAAAGACAACGTACATTTACAGACGACTGCTAACGATTACTTAAAAATGAGCTACATTACAGGACATTAGCGTATCTTCAATGGTTGGTAAGTATGTACAGTATACATTATATCAATACAATGATCCCTCGCTATTTCGCGGTTCGTTTATCATGGCCTCGGTGCATTGCGGATTTTTTCAAACATATTCATTTTCAAAAAAATATATAAATAAAAAAATTCTGCGAAAATGCCGCAAAAAGTTGGCAAAAGGTCCGCGAGAGGCAGTGAAAGTCAGCACAACAACAGCAAGTCACATAGAGCAACATATACAGTACTACGTACATGTTTACTGTATTTCATTATTCAAACACTAATCTAACATTATACATGTCTAAATATAATCGTATGTAGCATTAAGTAATGTTAATTACTACAAACATGCATGTATACCATTCAATTTGGCCTTATAAATATTCATTCATCATTCATTCATCTCCCGAGCCGCTTGATCCTCACCAGGGTCGCGGGGGGTGCTGGAGCCTATCCCAGCTGTCTTCGGGCAGTAGGCGGGGGACACCCTGAATCGGTTGCCAGCCAATCGCAGGGCACACAGAAACAAACAACCATCCGCACTCACACTCACACCTAGGGACAATTTAGAGTGTTCAATCAGCCTGCCACGCATGTTTTTGGAATGTGGGAGGAAACCGGAGCACCCGGAGAAAACCCACGCAGGCCCGGGGAGAACATGCAAACTCCACACAGGGAGGCCGGAGCTGGAATCGAACCCGGTACCTCTGCACTGTGAAGCCGACGTGCTAACCACTGGACTACCGGGCCGCCCCCTTATAAATATTATTTCTACTCATACAACACATGTACATATACCTATATGGCGGGGTTCGCTAATTCGCAGATTTTCATCTATCGCGGGTGGTTTCGGTCCCCATTAACCAGGATAAACGAGGGGTTACATGTCAAACAATGGTACACGGTATGTGCATCATGTGTCAAAAATACCCTGCGTCCAGTCTTTCCTCAATTGACTTAGCTTCACAACGTCAGATTGGGATCTGAACCTTTCTAACTCAAACATTAGCTCAACAATCAAGCATTGTTACCAACGAGCTGATTTGGACATCATTTTCATGAGCATGTCATTTTCCCATTTTCACTCTGTTGGCTTTTTAGCACCTCTGCTCACAGCCTTTCTTTTCAGCTCCGCACCTCAGACGGACTCGCCGGCTGCGGTAATTGGTCCATCAAAACTAAAACACGTCGGCGACCTTGAACGACCTCTGCCAGTGATGACGAAACGCCCCGCGAGCCGCTGGCCCCGTAGCACGGTTGCGGCGGCAGAGAAAAGAGCAGAGCGGCAGTGGTGGCGGAGAAAATGAAGACAAAGGAGGAATGCGTGCCCATTTGTGTAAAGGTTAGGGCTAGGGTAATGAATACCGCAGCTATGTGGAGATCCCGATGTCTGCTTCCCTCCAGCTGCCTATAAGCTCATTTGGAGTGACACTAGAGTAATGTCAGTGTCAAGGAAATACTGCAAGAGAGAGAAGGAGAGGGAGGGAAAGGGATAGAGGTGGAGGCAAAGTATCCATGTCCTCTACTTCTAGAGATAATCCCTTCTGCCGGGATGAAAATTATCCTCTACTTATCCATAATTACTTCCATCTCTCGGTTCCCATACTAAACAGGAAGCTTGAAAACATACTGCCGTGTGTATACATCATGAGTTATTCTTTTTTTTTTTGACAAAGGTTGGATAGGAAATGCCGGTGTTCTTCGCACACACACACACGTGTCTTGCTTGAGACCATCAATGGACCGGCAAAGTCCTGGTTTGGGCATTAAACCTTGTTGGAGGTAGTGCTAAGTGAAACCTCACACCTAAAATTGTCCAGCAAGAATAATGTCTGGCAAGAATGAGACTCGGTTATCGCTAAGTCGGCACAAAGACTTTTCGCTGCTTCAGAGTCATGTGCTAAACAATACTACGTGTCAAAGAGTAGAATAGCTTTTTGTCCGGGTAGAAGGCGTCTCGGTCATTTATCTGTCTACACAACAAACTACAACAGAGTAGGGAAAGTTCGCCGTGTGAGCCTCACTCTAAATTGTCTTGGTGGAACTTGATGATTGATTAACAGGGCAGGTGTCACACTCAATCAATCTTACCCGTATTGAGTTGACTTGCTGGCTGTTCTGAAAGAAATCCCAAACACGCGGCCCCAATTCGTCCCAAGCATCGGCCATTTCTTTCAGCATCGCCAAGGCATTGAAGGTGTTGTTAGCCTGAATGTCAACAACAACAACAACAACAAAAAGAGATGCTTATCAGTACCTAGCAGCATTGAATGCGTCGATCGGAACGAGACGGGCCCTTAACTGTTGGCCATGGTAAAGCTTGTAGCTGTGTCAGTACGTTCATTACCTCTTTCACGATGAGGCGTGTTGCAGGGGAATCGGGTGTGAAAAGGACTTTTCCTCGGAAAAAGAGCTTGAATGTGCTCCAGAGGTAACGGAGACCCGGGGTTCCCTCCAGAGTGTCAATGAAGGTTTGACAAAAAGAACCTGCAGAAGCCACGGTGAGAAGGAAAACAATCGTACCGTATTTTCCGCATTATAAGACGCTTCGGAGTGTAAGGCGCACCTTCAATGAATGGCCAATTTTAAAACTAGTTTCATATATAGAGCACACTGCATTATGGGGCGCATAAAGTTACAATAGTGGCTGCGGTTCCATTGGGCATCCACTAGGTGGCGCTACGTTAAAGGGAATACAGTACAATACCATACAGCTTTATTGATACTGCGCTTTCACAACTGTTGCAGCTATAACAAAACGCTTTACAGAAATTTTAAATACTACGTCCAATAAATCTTGATTCATATATAAGGCGCATCGGATTATAAGGTGCACTGTCGGTTTTTGACAATAGTGAATGCTTTTCGTTGTGCCTTATACTGCAGAAAATACGGTAATTTTTGCGCTTACAAACGACAGTATATGAACGTGGAGTTTCAATGCTCTAAACTTATGATCACAGCTGTAGATGGTGTAGCGCTATAAGATCAGGTATTGAATTTCTACCTAGTTTCTTATATTCACCACTAAATACCTTCTGAGGGATTTATTTCCACCCGAGTCCCCAAATTTTAAAAAAGGTTTTTGTATACAGTGAGAATAGTGCACAGCCGTCGCAGCGTCATTATTTATTTTACTGGGCCGCCGATGTGAATAGCAGCAGGTTGGGAAAGCCGCAAGGGGGTTAAATGAGGATCAGCGATTGTACTGCACTGCACTTGTCTCCACTGCATGACTCCAGTCTTTTTGGGCTGCAGTTATTCAGATAATATAAAAAATAAATAAATCTCACAGGTACACACGCTCTCTACTAGACAAGTAAACATTCTCTAAAGTACGTACACTAACAAGTAAACGATCTCACAAGTACCGATCGCAACGAGATCACAAGTACACATACAAGTAAACATTGTCACAAGTGGATATAATTAGAAGTCCACCACATCACATGCACACATCCTTACTGAGCAACACTTTGTAAGTTACAACGGCTTTTCATTCTTTCTGGAGTTTTTTTTTATTTCCGCCATCGTCCCTGAGGGCGAGATGTTAGCAGGCATTTTCACTGCAATTAAACGTGAGCCCTCCTGCCCGCTCGCCGCCTCTCGCAGGTGTTGCTGGGAGGTCGGCGCGAGCGGAGAGCTAATGGCTGCCCTCTACTCGGACCCTGGCCAGCTGTTCCCATCAAAGGCGGCGACAGATGCCACTTTGTGTAATGGTGGCCCACCAAGATGAGCTTCTAATCATTAGCTGGCAATGGCGATACGTGATCTATTTTTATGCGAGGCACTATTGCAGAGCTCTTTCAGACGATAATATCTGCATGGGAAAAAAAAATAATAATCTCAAACATTATGACAGCAAAAGTACGGTTCAAGTAGGACTTGAAAGTCTGTGTTATACAATGCCTTTGTGAATGCTTTTACATTTCCAAAGCAGTTGTAATTGACCATTTACACACACGGCCGCAACACATTGCCGGATTCATTTAAGTGCAGGAAAATGCCAAAACAGCCATTAGCGTGCTAACAGAGACGTTAGTGCTTAGTTTGTCTGGATGACACCGTGTGTGTGCTCATTTGTGCTGGCACCAACATGCCGTTGCTCTTTGCCGCGCAACTTTGTTTTATTTCCCAGGGAACAGCGGCATCTTATTAAAATCTAATTGTGCGCCGCTTCTTCCTCGTGAGAAGTTTTAATGAAACGTCCAACGCGTAAAATCTAATTCTCTGGTATGTTATGGAATTAAATTGGCCAACCGGAAAGCCTTCGGCAGATTGAACATTCGGGCATGGGCGTTGGGAAGAAGCGGAAACAAAAAGCGCCTTTGAAATATGCAATGACGCTTCGCCAATGCTACGTCCCCTCAGGCCTTGGCCATGCAGCCTGAGGGCATTTGTGCGGCACAGCTATTGCCTAGCAAAGAATCATCATTCTGTTTGCTCTCCTTTTCGCAGGGCA
The DNA here is from genome assembly GCF_025434085.1 of Hippocampus zosterae. NCBI lineage: Eukaryota > Metazoa > Chordata > Actinopteri > Syngnathiformes > Syngnathidae > Hippocampus > Hippocampus zosterae. The sequence goes on along the minus strand of NC_067451.1, from coordinate 6,379,474 downwards.
AATAACTCATCGGCCGATGGGACTGTGTTTCTTACTCCCGCAGCAAAATCTAATAACAAGGAATTGTGAGTGTATCCAATCACACACAGTCAACAACAGTGGTGCTAAATGCCCAAATCCAAAACAACCGAGAAGAAACATTACACAAGTGTCTCCAGAAGACACAAAGCACATTATTTGAAAGAAACAAAACACTCACTTTCAGTAAACAAGCTCTGTAACTAAAGATGCTTGAGAAGAAAATATCCCCACAAGTTAAATATTCTCAAGTGAAGACTGGAATAATACACTTCGCCTCTTCTGGCCAACGCAGCTCATACACGGTTAGGCTAAAATGTGGAAATATTATTAAATATTGCGAGGAGACTCACTGGAAGTGTTGCGGTCGCTCGTGATTGACTGCTTGCGAACCGCTCGTCTGAGCGACAGGGAGTCGAGGGTCACGTTGGTGGAATTGGAGTCAAGCTGCTTTCCGCAGAGAAGCATATTGATGCTGCCAATCATGTCCCCCTGGAAATCCAGCGACCAGGCAAGGATCATGGAGTCCTGCAAACGGCTCACCTGGTTTAAAAAAGAAAAAGAAAAAAGAGAAGAAAAAACATCACTTGATCATATAAATAAAAGATCTTGTCCGTGACTGGAATACTAACCTCCTGTAGAACGGGGAGGGCGTTCGCCGTTGTTCTTGCAAGCAGCGCCGTCACGTCAACGGCATCCAAATCCAAAGCTGACGGCAGCTGGAGGAATATAATATCGATCTGAATCGCACTCACCAGTCTGCTTGGAATTCACACAGAGCATCGAGAAAGTCCATGAAAGTAACTGATAACTGAAAAAAAACGGCCTTATTCATGGATGCTCGGGTTAATAACTTTCAAAACCGTGGCCAGTTTTGTGATTTATTTATTATTTTTTGTGGTTCACAGAGAAGGCTGCTCAAAAATGAGCAAAGATCTTCTTAGTTTGCATCCTTCCACCTCCTTACAAGTAAACATGCCCACAAGTACACATTCTTGCTGGGGAAACTACCACAAAGGTATCCTGAGAAGTACATACCGGTACTTACATTGGCAAGGACACAGCCATACTGTCTAAACCAGGGGTGCCCAAACTTTTTGGACCGAAGAGCTACTTTTCGATCAACTAACCTCCCGGGGTCTACCCTTACCGGCACGCGCACGCCATGATGAGAAACAGCCTGAAACTGAGGCATGCGACGCACTTTTGCAGCCTGTTAACTATCGTAGCTCACACGTACTGTTTTAAAGTGCTTCCTTGGGCCCTCCAAGATTCCTATTCTTTGCTCGTGCCCTTGGTGAATTGTACACGAAGCAAACTCTGAATGAGAATCATGACGATAAAAGATGGAGCGCAATAGCTCTGATCCCAAGCTGCAATTGCAAACTGCTGAGCGCTAACCACTTCCGGTGACGTAATCACGCGCCACCGTAAATTTAAGATTCACCTGCTTTGTTTTATTTTTTATTTTTATTATTTTTATGAAAATGAGACTGATAAGATGATTAGTGTGCAGTGTATATTAACACAAAAAATATATTACTAACATGTACAAAGACACAAATGGTTGATTGTTTTTTTCTCCTCGACACTCCTCGGATCTACTTGGGACCTGTCTTAGATCTACATGTAGATCAGGATCTACCTAATGGGCACCCCTGGTCTAAACATTTTTTGATTATAAGCTGATGTGCACCAACACATGCTTTACTGCTACTTGGATTGTAGTCCATGTTTTGTTATGTGTTGTGTTTATTATTTTACTTTGTGTTAACTGTTTTGTTAAGCGCTTTGTTACAGCTGCCGCTGTTGTGAAAGCGCTATATAAATCAGCATGTATTGTATTGTATTGTAAGTCAATATAATATACAATACATACAATAACGTATGCCTCCTTAAGAGTATATCTTGTAAATTTCCCCGGTGTGGGACAAATAAAGGATATCTTATATCCTTATAATCACTGTCCTTACAAGTACACATTCTTACGATGAAAACCCTTCCGAGGAAAGTATCTCCAATGTACAAACTATTAGAACTACACACCCTCATAAGACCGCATTCTTACGAGCAAACAACTTGCGCGCACGCTAGCAGGTCAACAAATCTTATTAAACATCCTTATAAGTAAACATACCTGTCAACTCATACGGTATAGCCGTAGTTCATACGGATTTTGTGGTGAATCTTACCTATATGGCCGTATCGCACAAATCATACGGATTCTGAAAATGTCCCCCCCCCCCCCCCCCTCCCCCTAACAAGTAGTTCCGTTTGCTTTTGCCCATAATGGTGCGAGTCTACTCGAATGCTTTCATTTCCGGTAACTTTCCACGGTATGTCTAACCAGACCCAAACTCTTGGAAGGTATGTATTTTTATTGTATTTTTATTTTCTCTTTGATATTTAGGCTAATTGGGACCTGATGAATGTAAAAACAAAGAATTATATTTTTACTTGATGTAACGTCCTCGTAAGTGGACGCCAGGTAGTCCAAAATTTAACATTATAGTCTTGAAAACCAAAGACGCCAGGTCCCAAGAGCTTTCAATTATCATTGAAAATTTTGTGGGGGTTTTTTCTGCCGTTATTTTGACATATAAAATGCTTTGGTATGTTATAAGGATTTTTTGCTCTTTAAAAGGATTTTTTCGGTAGTTTGTACAGGTTGGCGCTCAGAAAAGTTGACAGGTATGAGTAAAGTACCTCAAATGGTAGACGTTCTTCGGAGCGCACACTCTCCTAAGTACACATTAACAAGTTGGGGTGGGGAAACCTATGGTTGTTAAGGCCACATTGCAATTGTGAAAACCTCCGAGGAAGAAAGAGTGCTAAAAAAAAATTTAAAAAAAGGAAATAAGCCAATTTGATAACCTAAGTCTGTCTGCACAGTTGAGGCAGGCGACTGCCATTCACCAGCTCAGTGATAAACTCTGACTCACACGGTTGTCCTTTCATTAACGGTGTTGTTATCGCCGTCATTCCGCATGTGGTCCTTTAAGTGCGATGTCTTGATGTTCTATTCCATCCATTTTGTGACGGCACCCGAGAGTTTTGTTTTTTTTGCACTCTATTTTTTCCGAGGCTTTTCTTTTACTGCGCCTGTGGGCTGAAATTGTTCAAATAATCTCCCCTACAAACTTCCTCACCTTATCACTTATTTATTGGATTTGCTGTGCCATATATTTCCCCTCCAAGATAAACTCAAAAGAAAAAAAAGTGCTGTCTTGCATAATACCAGCGGGAGCTGTGAGATTTAAAAAGAATTCAAGAGAACATCGCTTCTAATAAATATTTCTGGTGATGGCATGTATTTTAATAACATGGGGAGACAAAGAGGTGAGCGGGAAAATGAACCGCCTGCTCTAAGGAGAGGGGCGAAAAAAGAAGTTCAAAAACGTAATATACTCCAAGCAATGCATCATCGACATGGCACTCGGGCTGTTATAGTGTTTCGACCTTTTAGAAACATTAACACGTACTCGTACACTTCGATGGCAGTTAACACTGACTTAAAAACAGTTTGTCTTTCTGGTGATTTATTTCAGGAAGAAAATATATTACCGTCAGGCTGACTGTAACCATAACTGTAGCAACTAACCTCTATACCACATTTAAAGTTGCCCCCTCACAAACACACACACATCTTTTATCTTCTATGTGTAAATGGAGGTTGACTAGCTAAGTAACATTTTCATCGCTCAGTGCTAACACTGTCTTTTTACTGTACATATGACAATTCACTCATCCCTTGCCAAAACCCAACCGAATCTAACACGATCCCCCAAGCTAATCTAAAATCATAACTGCTCAAGCTAATGGTCTTCTTAACAAACATGACTTTTTGTTGTTGTTGTTGTTCAGGACGGTCATGCTGTCAGGTTACCAGATGAATATCGTTCTGTATCTTGGACCGGGAGAGACGTCACACGAAAAGTCTGTCACTAATCATTGTGTGCTTCCGTCAAAATTCAGTTCATCGGTTTAGAGCCAAACGGGAGGCGGGACAAGGAGCTGTCAATGTCGTGTCGACAGGGGCTTTATCGGCGTGTGCGTTTTTGTTTGGGGGTTTTTTTCAGGAAAAAAAAGAGACCATGGTGGTGAGAGGACGGGATGGACTATTGTCTTAAAAGAACTTGAGCTAACGACTTTGTTTAATGAATGCCATTCTGTTTGCTAATCAGCTACTAGCTTTGCAGTTAGCAACGATAGCATGAGTTGAAATGCTACGTATGCTTTCCAATAATTCCCCTCTTTTTCAAGTAGTTTTTTTTTTTTCAAATACTGCACACCACAACGTGATTGTCCAGGAGGAGGGCAATGTCTTCCGATTGGATGATGAACCATTCGAAGGACGACGTAAGGCATGTCACACTATCCAGCAAGACGTCCCACTATAAGGCTACGGTGCAAGAGGACAACTCAAAATCGGTTACGTGACACTACGCTATCAAATGTCCACATTTACCCTTTCTGGGCCAGGGGTTACTCCAGTGGACAGCTAGCTTATCATGTTATCAGGTTACAGGTTATCATTATTGGTGCATGAAAGAGTTGAAAAGCCATTTAAGCAAAAGCATTCAAAATAAAGCCTTTTTCATGAAAGTTTCTTTTGACCAAATCCAAAGAAGGCCTGACCTGAGCCAAAACTTTGTTCGGGTCCAGGTTTTGCAGGAGCAGTCGCTGGCTGTCGCTGAGCTGCTGGGGGCCCAGTGAGCAGCTGGCATTCTGGAAGGCCTCACGTTCCATCGGACTGCGGAAGTGGATGTAGCGGTACAGGTCTTTGTCATCACACATGAAGCTCCCAAGGCGACCAGGCGCAGGGACTGGGATCTTGTGTTGGTAAAAGGACATTTCATGAGAGTTATAACGTTACGAATTTGGATCGTATTTAGCGAGTTTCACGATAAATGTTTCCTATTTTTTTTATTTTTTTGACAGTCTTACCCACCGAGTTGACAGAAATGTTGGCAGCCATGAGGCTCTCGACCACCGGAAGCGGTACTGACAAATTATTTGCCAAATGCGCCGAAAACGTTTCGTCATCGCTCAGAATAGTCATCAGTTGAACCGGTTGTCCTTGAACGGAAAGATCAACCGTTATTTTAGGGGGGTAGATGAGGAAGAACTGGGAAAAAAAATAGACCGAGATTAATTGGCGAAAAGGGCGGCCCGGTAGTCCAGTGGTTAGCACGTCGGCTTCACAGTGCAGAGGTACCGGGTTCGATTCCAGCTCCGGCCTCCCTGTGTGGAGTTTGCATGTTCTCCCCGGGCCTGCGTGGGTTTTCTCCGGGTGCTCCGGTTTCCTCCCACATTCCAAAAAACATGCGTGGCAGGCTGATTGAACACTCTAAATTGTCCCTAGGTGTGAGTGTGAGCGTGGTTGGTTGTTCGTTTCTGTGTGCCCTGCGATTGGCTGGCAACCGATTCAGGGTGTCCCCCGCCTACTGCCCGAAGACAGCTGGGATAGGCTCCAGCACCCCCCGCGACCCTAGTGAGGATCAAGCGGCTCGGAAAATGAATGAAAATGAATGAATGAATAATTGGCGAAAAGTGAGGCGTGAATATGCGGGGGATAACTGTGCTTCAAAAGCACTTCTACCAACTATCCAAAACTTTTTGCCCCATCCATCGTTCTTGCTCGCAACCTTTTTGTAGTCTCACCTCAGATGACGCATCCCATTAATTATGATCCTGCTTGGATCTTTGATGGATTTTAATCTTGTATATTACAAGGCGCTGACCCCCGAAATGCAAATGTTCCCCACCAGTTGTTTGTTGTAAGGCGGTGGCACGCCTCCCCTCTTTGCCTATTTGCAAATTAGATCGCGTGGGTGGGGCGGAGGGGAGGGGAAAAAAAAAATCTGAATAGCGTTGCGCCAAATGGGTCTAATGCAAAGCAGCAACTTATCAAGACAAATGATCTGTCAGTCTGCATGCAAAACGGCGTCATAAATAATCACGCCTCGTTGTTTTTGAGGGATAAAGGAGAACAACAAATCCTCAGAGGTGTCATCCGAACAACGGTGAGACTTTTCCTTGGTGGCAAATACTTGACAAAGACATAAGAGGCGGAATTGTTGAGTTTTTCTATGACTCTATTTCGATCTGATTATCTCGCCCGCGTAGCACTTGACATTCAAAGCCCCCCTACCGTTCCGAGCGTCAGCTCGCGACATGATCGCGGCCCACTGGGTGACGTCGTCAGCCAGTCGTTGGGCATTGCCGAGGATGGATTTGTTCATCAGGAGGTTCTGCAACTCAATCAGCGCCCTGGAAATTCTGCGCGGACGAGGTCATTGTGAAAGCGTTACTGTCTGCTACTACTACTACTCTTAACCCTTTCGGGCACGGCGGTTGCTAAAGTGGACAGCTCATCATGTTATCAGGTTAGAGAGAGCGTCAAAGGGTTAAAGTTGGCGTACATTGAGTTGTTAAAGTTATTGACTTGTCCCGGTGCCTCCCCTGGCGTGGGATGACTCAGACAGGGATTGTTGACGTTGCACACCAAACCTTGAATCCAAGGTAGCACCCCGGCCGATGGCATGGCTTTATTCGGATAGTGGCCTGAAAGAGAAAAAGCGGTCACTTCTCGACGTTTCAGCACTTGTAGATGACGCGCAACCCGATCAGAGGATGAGTTTGGACTTACATTGGCCTTTGTGGGTCGGCTCGTTGGTGAAGCGCACCGACACCAGAATGAAAAAGAGGAACAAAGGCCAAACAATTTCCACAACCAAGCGCACCTGCAGAAAAAACTCGGGATGGTGATCTCTACATAGCTTTCGAATAGGATGACAAATCCTGACCCTGACCTGAACTGCAACCACTCCAACCGAAAAAAGACTTAGTCGAGTGCCTTTCGATCAGGGGTGTCATACTCATTTCAGATTTTGGGCCCGCATACAGCCTCGGTAGATGTTAAGTGGGACGGACAATGAAAATGATAACATATTCTGCTATAAATAACCAAAAATATCATATATTTCTTTTGTTTTTGGTATAGTGAAGTACACGAACATTAGGAAAATGTTACAAAACATCTCATGAAACATCTTAGATTTCCCTAGACAAATGTGCAATTTACTTTTATCATTCACTGTATATGCATTGAGGGCGACCCGGTAGTCCAGTGGTTAGCACGTCGGCCTCACAGTGCAAAGGTACCGGGTTCGATTCCAGCTACGGCCTCCCTGTGTGGAGTTTGCATGTTCTCCCTGGGCCTGCGTGGGTTTTCTCCGGGTGCTCCGGTTTCCTCCCACATTCCAAAAACATGCATGGCAGGCTGATTGGGCACTCTAAATTGTCCCTCTGTGTGAGTGTGGGCGTGGATGGTTGTTTGTCTCTGTGTGCCCTGCGATTGGCTGGCAACTGATTCAGGGTGTCCTCCGCCTACTGCCCAAAGACGGCTGGGATAGGCTCCAGCACCCCCCGCGACCCTAATGAGGATCAAGCGGTTCGGAAAATGGATGGATGGATGTATATGCATTGCAACGGATCCCACTGATTGTACAAAGGCACAAAACTTTAACAGGTAATTGATATTGAAAAATATAGTCATGCATTTTAAGATTAAATGAGAGTATAAAGTAAGGAATTTTTAAACCATTCACACATGTGCATATAAAATCTAAATGTAATCCCTCCCGACACTTTACAAACTAAGGAGAAAACAGTGTGCCCCTAGCGGATAATCCATTAATTACATTTTATTTAAAATATCAATTCCGTGTATTTTATGCATTTTTCACTTTTAAATGTTCCCGCCGGCCTGATCGAACCTCGTCGGGGGCCGGTTCCGGCCCGCGGGATGTATGTTTGACACCACCCCCGCTTTAGATCCTTATTGTTCAGGAGCAAAATTTTACAACGTGCCAAAGTGAACAAACCAAGCGCATTTAACCGATTGTGACAGACCGCAATCTTTTCCACGTCGGCGTTGGTTGTCCGCCGCGCTCGACTGGGCGCCTTTCTAGTTCACTGATTTACAGATGAGGCATCCTGCGAGATACAAGAAACTGCAAAAGAAAATGGTAGGCGGGGGGAAATTATATGGACTTCCTTAGTGTCTTCGGGAATTTGCCACTGGACACCCGTGCCTTTGTGAATAGATAATCTTCTCCTTTGAAATTATATGAAAGAACGGACCATAAAATCAGCGCCGTGCCTGTTATAAAATGTTAAAATGCTTGGCGAGGCATTCATATAATTGGTCATTAACCTCTACAAGCCCTCCGCAAGCACTGTTGTCCTTGCCAACTCCCACTGGTTTCATCTAATAGTCGTTTTTCATGTCGACAGCGCACAAATACCCTACGTTCCGCGCACACAAAACACGCACTGTCTCCCTTCCCCATCCCGAAGAAAGGAAGAAAGAGCGACGTATTTCTTTCGGAATGCATCCCACTCCCCCCCCCCCCCCCCCACCCTCCCCTCCCCTCCGCCGCCCTGATACAAAGTTGTAAAAACGCAATTTAATTTTGCCTGAAGTTATTCTGACAAAGTAAGGAAATTAATGAAAGTGTCTCCTCGCAAAGATTTCTTTTGTTCTACGGCGGCAAACGGGTGCAACCGCTGCGCTCGGGCCCCTTCGGAAACAAGTGGGCGGTTGTGACTCCCACTGACTGCCAAGGTTACAAAGGAAAAGACCCAAAGAAAGCGCTGGAATCTTTGTCGCGACATGCTTCGACAAATGACCCACTCCCATTTTCTCTGGGAATACACAATGTTATCTTCAAACGGTGCGTGACCTCTTATCCAATTGCGCTGATAATTGAGGGGGAAATAAAACGCCGGGTAATCATGTGACGAGCCGAGTGCAGAGTGCACAGGATGTGTCATGGTTTATCTAAAAGCTCCCGGGGGGGTGGGGGGGGGGGTATTTTGCTGCGCAATAATGTTTTGTCACCAAATAACCACATATATGTGAAAAAGCCTTGCCGCGTGGTAACATTTTATTCATACTGTAAGTGATGTGACTCACCTCTCCAAAAATTATCCGGTTATAGTTCAGGACAGCCGATCAAATGAATGAAACCACTTTTTTTTTTTTTCAATGGAAATAATAATTTGCGAGCACATTTTGACAGGTCGGCAGCCCGGTAGTCCAGTGGTTAGCACGTCGGCTTCACAGTGCAGAGGTACCGGGTTCGATTCCAGCTCCGGCCTCCCTGTGTGGAGTTTGCATGTTCTCCCCGGGCCTGCGTGGGTTTTCTCCGGGTGCTCCGGTTTCCTCCCACGTTCCAAAAACATGCGTGGCAGGCTGATTGGACACTCTAAATTGTCCCTAGGTGTGAGTGTGAGCGTGGATGGTTGTTCGTCTCTGTGTGTCCTGCGATTGGCTGGCAACCGATTCAGGGTGTCCCCCGCCTACTGCCCGGAGACGGCTGGGATAGGCTCCAGCACCCCTCGCGACCCATGTGAGGATAAGCGTTTCGGAGGATGAATGAATGAATTTTGACAGGTCATGAGGTTTCCGCCGTCATCTCATTCAAAGTTGCAGAGAACCACAAAGAGACGGCGTCTTTCAAACCAAACACTTCACGCTTCTTCTTCTCTATTCCAGCCAATGACAGACTTTGTTAGCTCAACAGTGTAGATGGCGTGACATCACACGCACACCAATGAGATGTCTCAAAATTAAAGGTGACACTTTGAATTAGTTGGCATTAAGGTGAGATTGCTCTCCTTCTCAGCGGGGGCGGTTTAGGGGCAGATCGCTCGTCTCCCGCCATTGCTAACACGCTGCAACGGCAATGTCCTCAAAGTTGAATTTGCAAAAAAAAAAAACCACCACAAAGAAGGGTGTTGCCGGGGTACCTTTTGTCTCTTCCGGAGAGTGAAGTTCTTCCACAGGAGCAGAGCGAATTGCGTCAGGAGACCCATTACACCTTATCCCGGCAATATCCCGCCAATGCGTCTCTATGGCAACCAGTCCACTTAATAAACCCTGCAGGGGATAAAAGCCAGAGTTTGTTTTTTAATACAGGCCAGCGCCGCATCTTAGGCTGAGGGGATCCGGGGTTGCCACTAATCATTCACTTCCTCAAGCTTTGGGGCTTACGGCAAAGCACCTGCTCCTGGAATTATTATCACCTGCATTCAGCAAAACGGAAGGTTCCACTTGGTATCATCCAGACAAGGGCCTTAATTAAACAAAGCGTTTGACATGTCATGCCAGAGATGCTCCAAATAAATATTTTGTCCCACTTCTATCAACAAAACACTTGAAGTGTATCTTAGTTGAGGACATTTGCATCCGACCGGAATGTGTCACCTGAACAACATATCGGAATTGATATCTTGTGCTTATTTTGTCTTCTAATGCTTTTGTTAAAAATAACGACGTGAAGTGTCTGAGTGAGGGAAGATTTTCCTGTTCAGTTAAAAAAAGAAATAAAATAAAACAAGCAGAGGACGACACTGCAGAACCTTTTCTGTATTTTAGATGTGACATTATTTTGTACCATAACTTTCAGCAGACAACCCAACTATTTGACATGCTTTTGGCTGAGGAAGCTTTACCTGAGGCGTCCATTAGTACCAACAGAAGGTAGGTCAGCTCGTCACTGACGGAAGCCCGTTTTGCTGATCATATTGACTAATGACGGGGAATTAAAAAAAAAAAAAAGATGGCCTAAGCCAGGGGTCGGCAACCCAAAATGTTTAAAAAGCCATATTGGACCCAAAAAACCCAACAAAAAACAAATACGTCTGGAGCCGTAAAAAATTAAAAGCCTTACAATGAAGGAAACACATGCTATATTAATATATATTAGCTATTTTTTAGGCTATATTTGCCTATGATCAAAATGACTAAGTTGCCGGCAAATACACAATGAGCCTTTATGATTAAATTTCCTAAAATGCATCCTGTAGAGAAGGGGTCCCCAACCTATTTATTCTACACATTTTAAAGCATTGGAAAACAGAAACCATATTAAAACAAAAAATATATTTCTCTCCCCCATCTTTTTCCATTTTCAAACATTTTGGAAAAAGCTCCAGGGAGCCACTAGGGCGGCGCTAAAGATCTGCGGGTTGCCGACCCCCCCAGCCTAAGCTCTAACGGAAGTCATTGTAATCGTCACGAACCGGGTAAAATACCGACGGGCCTCTCAGTCCGTTACTGACGGGCGCCGGTTTCGTTGAAAGCTGACAAAAACGCCCCGCCTGTCACGTGTATTTGTTCATGGGGGTTTCTTAGCGGTGTCCCGAATTGACTAAACATGCCTGAGAATGAGCACTACTCTTTTTAATAGGATCTCTGCAGAGACTGTGATGGCCGGCCGTGATTGGCTAAGGAGGTGGAACCAGATGATGTCACTTCACTTTGCTACGACAACGCAAATCTACAATCTTTGTTTGAGTCTAAGCTGTTTTGTATGCGTATTTATTTGCATATAAACCTTTAGGGTTGTGTTTTTCCTGTTAAATCTTGTGAAATTATCCATATTCAAGACTGTCTTATGTGATTTTTCGTGGGGCTGCATTCAGGACGAGCAGGGTTGCTTCCATTGACTTTATATGGAAAGACTTTGCGCTTCCTGTACAATAGGTGGCAGTATGCACAAAAGAACTGTGATGAATGACCGAAGAGTGGACGGACTGAAAATTACAGTTTGGTTCGGCTTGAAAAAAAAAAAGACAAAACTGCCACAATTAACAATACAGTTGTGTTGGACAAAATATACAACGCTGGACGTGAATGATGAATGGCAGACCGGCAGAATTTTGAAAAATGCCTCTGAGGGTTACAAACCTTTTCTATAACATCATCGTTTATGTTTGATACTTTTTTTTTTCACAGGCAAAAGGTTTTGTACCATACTTAAAACGGCAGTGAATAAATAGTTTGTGGACCGTGGACAAAAGGTGAAGCCGGTGGGGACGACCCGTTTTTCTTTGGCCGGCGGCGCGAGTGCGCCACTGCTTAACGCTCCATTTCCTCTTCCAGCAGTCCCTTCCCCTTGCGTGCCTTTCCATTATTTACAGCAAAGCCAGCCAATGTTTTATTTACCATCATTTAGCCTCGTGACACTCTTCGTTCCCAAATGGGAAAATTAGCGCCAACTAGCTATAGCGTTCGCATTGTTCGCATGTTGTCTGTCCTCCAGGGGACTCAAGTGACAAGGGACGACATGACTTTGTTACTTCCATTGTAGCTGTATTGGAAAACATGACACTGACAAAGACACATTGAAGAAAAAATGTCTCCGTTGTCCACTAATGCATAACATAACAACTACTCTTAATCGAGTTGGCCGAGGAAATGATTAACAAGGAAGCACGCTTGGCTGTTAAAGTTCACTCTGACTCAACAAACACATGAAACGCCCCAGAAAACACAAAAGCAGCGCGTTTCTTTCCAATTTCTTCAAATAAAGCAAGGAGACCAACTGTTGGAGGCTGTTGAAGTCGGCCGAGAAATATCCGAATGTCGCTTACCTTTGGCCGATGGGCCTTCCAAGGCATCTCCAAAAGTGTCTCGTGGCTTCTTTGCGGCTCCCACACAGCTGGGCCCCGCCTGTGTCGTGTCCTTTTACCTCCGCTTGTAAAGTATGCAAATGGCTTTGGGTGACGGGAGCCACGGTGATGTGCACACAGGTGGAAACCTGGGTCTCCATGGCAACAACAGGTGCTCGTCTCAGGGTACTAGCGCTAGCGTTACATCAGCACCAGGTGCCCTGGCTGCCATCGGAAGGTGAGTTGAGGTCTTTGTGGCAATTGCAGATGCTATCAGTATTTTGTTAAAAAAATAAAATGAAATAATAATTCCGGTAATAATAAATACTAACAAAAATAATTCAAGGTGTCACATTCTGAATGTTAGCACTGATGCTAGGCAAGGCACAGCTGCATTTATATTCCACATTTTATACACAAGGTAACTAACTCAATGTGCTTCACATAGTTAAATACAACATTTAAAGGCAAAAAAATGTAGACATTTAAAGGCAAAGTAAATAAATAAAAAATATTGACTAAAATTACATCACAAAAAACTTTCAGTGCCAGAACATTATTTGGGAAAAATAAATGACTGAAATTCTCTAAAAAAAACCTAAATCACAGGTATGGGGAAATCATTTTTAGCCTGGATTTATGAATTTACACTTGAGGCCAATTTCAGGTCTGTTTGCTGCCGATTCCATTTGCATGCAGCATAACAACTAAATGCTGCTGCACCATGTTTCCATTGAACTCTGGGACCTACGAATTGACCAAAGTATGCTGACCGCAGAACCCTGCTGGGTTTTGCTCGTGCTAAAAATAAAATCACGTGTCCTGTCTGGTCCCTCAGTAGTAGTGGTCACCACCTCCGTGGCAACAATATTTATTTCAAGGGCAACAATTATACAGTTGGGTTGGACAAATATCGACAATACCGCTACCTTGCGCCGTTCCTCCCTGCAGACATGGTGAAACGCAAGCACATGCTTGCCGTGTCAATCGAACAAGGTCACAGCTCGGATTTCTATTACGTGCCACCAATGACCTGAGGAAAAAAAAAATAGAAAATGTAACTGTGAAGTTGAGGAAGAACAAATGCCAACTTTCCTCGACAGATGCTCTTGCGATTGTCTTGACTTGGGCCAAATACAGCCCCCGCACGGATTGTGCACGGGCACGTCTGATCTACTTTTTTTTTTTTTTACATCAACTTTTGTATGGTTTGACACAGCTACTCTGGGAGAAAAACAACACCTCGATATTTGGATGAGCTCCACTCAGCTCGACGGTGCCAGCCAAACTTTTTTAAGCCGCACACCTCCTGTCAACATCAGCCAAAACAAAGCTATGAAAAAGGCATCATGTTAAACTTGATCAAATGGAGAAGGGTAAATATTTTCCTTTGCTTTTTATTTTTTGCCGGGAGGCGGGGGGGGGAGGGGTACTTTTTAAGATGAACGCTGCCATCAACATCACAACTGAAAATTCAAAACAAAGCCTCTTTAGCATTCCATTAAATTCAACCATTTCTGAAATTAAAGAGTGGGTTGGCGCACCCCCTCTTGCCTGCACACCCACTAAAAAAAAGTAGTCATCAGGACAGCTCTCAATTCAACTGTACAATTTAGAAAAAAAAATGCCTTTAGAACATTTTTATAGCTGGAACATAACAAAAGCACTGGCACACCTCCACTCCTCTGCACGCCCGGTTGAAAAATGTAAAAACAAAGTCTTCAATTCAACTGATTGGATTGGATAGATTACGCTGTGCATTATACTAACATAATGGAAGCCTGAGCGCACTCCCACTTGGGGGGAAAAAAAACAAACATGATGGCTTATATGTTCGCCAGTGCAATTGTGACAATAAATAAACAAACTTTTTGTTCAAACTTTTGAAGCTGTAAAATTTTTATAGATTTGGCACATGCGCTACTGTTTTTTTGCGTACCTCCTTGAAAAAGTAAAAAAAATATATAATAATATAAAAAAAATAAACAGCATAGCATTTAAAATGCCACTTTTTATTGATGAACCTTTTCCAAACTTTGACAGCCAAGCATATTGAGCGAGTTGGCGCACACGCTCTCCCTTGTGCCCGCTCTCAAAAAAAAAAAAAAAAAGTCCATGACAAAGGAAGCCCATTTCTAATTTCTCTCCAAACGTGACAAAAAGCCCCCAAGAGGGCGGAGTGAAAGCTGCCTCTGCACGGGTGACCTTTCTGACGGCGCGATAACGGCGCACCACGCGAGCGCTTCCAAACGACGGCGTTTATTTGAACGGATGCCGAGGTCGCCCGGCTTCATTCGCCATTCAGGCGGCGTAAATAGTTTCAATCGGGCGCACAAAGGCGTCCTCGTTGAGGAGTAATGACGCACGCTGAATGGCCACGCGTGTATGGGAACATTTTTGTGACGGTACACTTGCAATGGGAGATGATCGGTTACCATGGAGACCCCGCCTCGCCTGGCTCAACTTGCCGGGGGGGACAAACGGTGGCGGTGTCCTCCGCGTTTCCACCGCATGGCCTCGCGTGCTACTTTTCCCGTGCTTGATTGAAAATTTTGTTTGCGATGTTTGATATATATATTTTTGTTTCTTTTTTATTTAGATGAAAAACATGGGGGGGAAAAATGAATTATTCACTTTTATGTCTTTATTATTAGCGATGCTCAATACCAGACCAGAATGAGTATTCACTCTCGATATGGAGTGTCGATACCTGAGTACTTTGAGATATAAAATTTCATGAAACACAAAAAATAAATATTGTCACCAAAGACCGTTCATTGATTCGCTGATGTGTCAACTCTCACAATATGGTGACAACTACTACTGAGGATAACTGTCGATTTTTTTCTTCCTTTTTGTCGTAAGTATCGGTGGATGGTATCAGCAGTCTCCTTGAGTATCAGTACTCACCCATTGCTATTTATTGTTTTAATCTGTTTTTTTCTATGTATTATTATAGGAATGCAATACCTTTTTTTTCGTTTCAGATATAAAAGTTAAAAAAAAAAAATCCTCGTCTCACCCCCCCTCGGGTGGTGTCCGTCCCTCATTCAGCTCGGGTCCTCTACCATATATATATATATATATATATATATATATATATATATATATATATATATATATATATATATATATATATATTAGTAGTCTGAGAAAATCCGATCAAAACTTTATAAAAATGCAGGGGTTTTTTTGTATGTTCTATGTATTTATTTTACATTATTTGTTATATTTGAGGGGGTGGGGTGGTTGCAATGGGATTATTGACCATATATATTCCAAGTAATATAGGTAGCAATAATGGCATATGTTCATGCGATGTGTCCCTCACTACCTGTTGGGGGATTGCCTTGTGATATGCTGTGAGGCATTTCTGCACATGGCTATATTATCACATGCAAAAAAAAAAAAAAATGCAGCTGCAGTGAGAAAACAAATAGTTGATGTTGGCCAGAAGTAAGGTAATATATGACAGTGTGTTGTTAATATATCAATGTGGCATTTGTGTACACAACCGTGAGTAATGCCGCTGCGTGCCTCCCGCAGGATACGGACAACGCCTCATTTCGGAAATCTGCATCTGCTCCTTTGGGGAAGATGGGGAAAAAACCCCCCACCCCCTGCCACACTAAAAAAAACAAAAACAAAAAAAAAACAGTGCAGCATTTTCTTTTTTGTGATAAGGCCAATTTCGCCTGGTGACAGGCTTCTGAAGTAATTACATGGTCACACCTCGGATCATGCAAATAATCTCCAAAGTACAGCGCCGCGCTTAAAACGTGTGATTTACAGTGTGCTGAAAGCACCAATGCTCCCGAGGATTGTAAAAGATACGAGCAACTTTGTCATCGGGACAAGGTGCACCACTACACAAATATGCCACAAATGCGGACGCAAGTATTCACCACTTTTCATACTGTTTATGCCCCACGGACTGCCTCTATTCTAAAGAAAACAAATGCTAACAAAAACTTAGCTTTAGCTCAGTATGCTGCATTGTTCTCATCCACAATCTCATTTTTGCTGGGCAGGGCAGTTACTCTCCTCTTGGATAAAAGTGTCTGCTGATAATGCCCAAAAACAAACATACAAACAAACAAAAACATATTCTACGATTAGTCTAAAGTGTTTCCATGCTTTAGCCTGCTACAGTAACATAGTCCACAGTCTCCACTTTGCTGCACAGTGCCCTGAGTCTCCTCTTGCATAGAAAGTGTCTATAATAAACTTACACACAAAGGTTAGTTTACCTTGTTGTGGTGCTTTAACGCAATACTATAATCCATAGTCTCCCCATAGCTGCACAGTGCCCTTAATTTTCTCAGAGATTCAAATGTGCCCATCAAAAGGATAAAGATACAGGTTAAACACACTAACATTAGTTGCCCAACTTACTGTGCTTTAGCTCAGTAAGCTATGGTAGCATACTCCACATTCTCCACAGTGCCGAACAGTGCCCCAAATCTCCTCTTGGATAGAAAGAGTCTTTACACAATGTCAAAAATAAAATACACACTAAGACCAGTTTCCCCATGTTGTGGTGCATTTGCTCAGTATGATGCGGTACTATAATCCATAGTCTCCACGTTGTTGCACGGTGCCCTCAGTCTCTTCTTACGTTATTAAGTGTCCATCCAAAAGGACAAAGATACAGTACAGACACATTGGTTTACACTGTTGCTTCGCTTCAGTCCAGTCTGCTGTAGTAGCATCGTCTACAGTCTCCACTTTGCAGCATTGTACTCTCAGTCTTTGATAAAAAGTGCTTGTACATTTTGACAAGACTAAACACAAACTAATTTGGCTTTTGTAGTGCCTTCGCTCGAGATGCTGCAATGCTATCCGCCCCAGTCCCACTAAGCCGCAGATGCCCTTAGTCTCGTCTTTAATAAAAGGTGGCTTCTCGAGTGACAGGTGAGACCAGGAAGTTGGGAGCAATAAGATGGTGGGCAGGTGAGACAAGCAATTTGGCGAAACACCTCCCCACCTGGTGCGTGTGGAGGCGGTGGTAATCCATTCTTGAGCTGTAATAACAACACCTCTCATAAAATCCCAGAGAAACTGGGACTGAGTCGCGCCCGAGGTTAGGGCGTTATGACGAATGGAAGCCACGACTGCCACGATGATTGGGCCTTGCCGGAGGGGGCCTCGCTCACTCCAATATGTTGTCCCAGGCCAAGATGCGATGATGTCATCGGGTTGCCATGGGCCGGACGACAGCGCAAGCAGTTTGAATGGGGATGAAATATTTGAGCATTCTTCCTTATCATCACCATCATGACTATTACCATGATTGTGATTTTTAATTGTATTCATACAAAATGTAAAAAGTACATATTTCTGAGAACTTAGCTAAGACAAGTCAAAGTCTGCGTCAATGCATCCCCAGGGGGTTGAAAGCAAAGCAGCAACTGTCTTTTGGCTGTGCACAGCTCCAGTCTGGCTGTCATCGTGCTACTTAGCCATTCAAGCAAGCACTTGTGACACACAGACATTTTTTTTTTCTTGAAATGCCCCAAAATTACCCCTTTCACTGTTTTGTCTCCGCTACCGCGGCTTTCTGGGAAGAGGGTGATTTATTTATTTGATTGTGTCTCTCACATCCCATTGAAAAAAAGGTCTGGGGCTTTTCATATCACTCAGCATGATGGAATGCACCCATTTGTACCTCCTTGGAGATTAAGCACCGTGAAATGTCAATTTTGAATAAAGCGGGCGGGCGGGGAGCGAGGGGCTACTGGAGTGCGAGTGAGGGGTGTGGGGGGAAGGATGCGACGGGGGAAGAAGGCGTGGAAGAAAAAGGAGAAGAAGAACATGAAGGAGAAGAAGGAGATGAGGGCGGCTTTGTGCTCGCTGTCTTGGGAAGCGTGAAGGGCCCAAGAAAATATTTGGACACAGCTCACAAAAAAAAAAAATGCTTTCTGTTCACAGCAAAACAGACAACACGCTCACTATTATTATTATTAATAGACTACAACAAGTAGACAACAACTACAACAAGACTACAACAAGTAGCAGAAACAATAGTAGTACTCTAAATAGTCCGAATAGTTATCGTGGTTGTTGTAGTTGTCTTATTAGTAGTTGTAGCCGTGGTGGTCAAAGTGGTTGCAATAGTTGCAGAAGTAGTGCTCAAAGGAGTAATAATAATAATAATACATTTTATTTATAAGCGCCTTTCAAGACACACAAGGACACTTTACAAAGCAAAAAACACAAAACAATGCAGGTTGAGCAGCGGCAGCCAAAACGCGCCAGCGTTCACTCAACCCGAAAGTCCGAAAGAAACCACAAGGGAGGGGGGGTGGGGGGTGGGGGTAGAAAAAAAACCCACGCTCGAACTACCCTCATTTTGAGGATAATTTGAGTGAGGCAAAAAACTCCTGCACAAGCATATGACCGTTACAACAGGTCACAAGACATAAACAATGAAGACGGTGAAATAAGGGAATGTATGAGGGAGGGGGTGATGGTGGGGGACTAGCTTCCGTGCATATTTTCATCAGGGGAAGGTCGAGATACCTAAGGTATATATCAGGCTGTTGAGGTGGTATTGGTTTGCACTTTCAGTGCATCGTGAGTAGTAGTAGTGTGCGGACTACTGTGACAAATACAAGTATGACATTGTTAAAATATTAAGATGATTATGACTACAATGATGACACGGTCAACAACGGCAATTTTTTTTCAATTAGAAATGCAAGTAAAGTTTTTGAGCTGAATGTATTGCACTGAATCAGAATTTGCCTTCATTTTTTCCCCGAGCGCATCAAATTTTCCTGATAATAATCCTGCAAGGTATTTAGTAAGAGTAATAATTAGGTTCAGCAACCGGTGATTTATTTTTTGTTCCTGAAATGTCAAAGCGAGATTGCAATGCCTGGTAAAATCTGTGTTACACAAGGTTTTATAAAACAAAAATAAATAAATCAATAAATAAATACAAATAAAAATATCTCAAAAACCTGATGTGCTCAGGTAAATACAGGTTTAGGGATACATAATGCCATCGTTGTTGAAAATTTGCTGTTAACCAGGGTTTTTTTCACAGCAGTACTAGAAGTACAGTACATCTAATCGTAGAAGGATCAGCAGTAGGAGCAGACGAAGTCATACTACTACTAGGAGTAGCAGAATTATTACTAGGTGTTGCAGTATTAATTAATTGCAGGACCAAAAGAAATAGTAGTGATGAAGTACTCGGAGCAGTAGCAGTAGCACAACTAAGACAAGTTGCGTGCAAGTTCTTACTGGCTGGATGAGTAGAAGTGCAACTTGTAGTCGCAACTCCAGAAGTGCAAATATGACAAAGAGTTGTAGTCATCGGATAATTAGTATGAGTAGAACTCGTAGTGTATTCATTTCTTTTTATTGTCGGCCTCGGGTGTTTTTCATTTACGGCCTTGGCGGAAGTCGCACCCCATTGGATGTGGCGGTGTTGTTTTGTGGGCGGGAGGCGGGCGATAGATGGCAAGGCCTGGCGGCCAGCGCGGAGAGGTTAATGAAGCCACTTTTCCCCCATCATCCCCGCCCGCCCGCCGGGCATTTTACGGCACGTGAATTAATTACTTGTGACAAATACGATTCGGACAAGCCTGCCTGCCAGGCGGCCCGTGAACAAAAACATTTTCCCATCCAGCGCGGCTATATTAGCCGTAAAGGCGCCACCGGCGGGCAACCGGCAGCTCGCCACCCAAAACATGAACAAGAAAAATAACTTTTTCTTGTATCGTATTTTCCACACTATTAAGCGGACCTAAAAGTATACAATTTCTCAACCACAGGAGAGAGACGAGCCGCTGCGGGTACCCGCGCTGCCATCAACAGAACAGTTCACATAAAATAACAAAATAATACAACACATAAGACGCAGAAAGTCATGCAATCTGAAACATTTTTTCTGCACACACTTTGGTGTTTGAAGCAGTCCTAGATGAAAGAGGAGAGAGAATCAAAGTGTCCTTTTACCAGTGGATCACCAGACGTGATGCTGAAACGTTGCAAATGTCTGCTACAAGCTAAGTTTGAAAGCAAACAAGCTAAGTTTGAAAGCAAACAAGAAGCTGTAGCGTCTATTGGGGGAAAAAAATAGCGTGGCTCACATTTCCAGTCCCATGTAAATCCGCTTCAATTCCAAGCGGCGACTCTCAGTTCCACGCAGCCGCGCTCTGCGCTGACGCTCTTTTCTTCTCATCGTCGGCTCAAATCAAGCCATTCATCCATCCAGCCGCAAACTGCCCAACATTTCTGTTTCACAAAACGGGGCTGTGAAAAATGCTGCCATTACAGGTGCAAAAAACAACCCAATCCCCCCCCACCCCCTTGGCTGTTCATAAAGTGCGCCTTATGGTGTGAAAAATACGGTAAATACGATTTTTATCCCAGCAAGATCAAGACTCATTTCTCAAAAATGTGTGTCTATTTGTGAGTTGCTGTATACAGTGATCCCTCGCTCTAACGCGGTTCACTTTCCGCGGCTTCACTGTTTCACGGGGGGGTTTTTTGTGCAGTTTTTTAATGCTTTTAACCCTTTAAATCAGAACCCGTCGGCGGCGACGCGTGTCGACCGGACAGTATTTCCAAAAACTATTATAGTTATTTGTTGAAAACATTTTTTTTGTAATTGGACCTGAAAACACGTTTTGGTTTTTGATTTCATTGTATATATAGTTAAGTATTGTATAACTGTAAAAAAAATCAAGTTCACTACTTCACGGATTTCCCTTATAACTGGTTGTTTTTGGAACGTCACCCCCGTGATAAACGAGGGATCACTGTAAAATTTATGATGGCACTTGTAACAATTTAGTACTTTTGATTTAAAATATTTCGTTTCAAATGAAAATAAGAACAGCTATTTTGGAAATTTAAAAAAAAAATTGTGTATTATGTTTCCATTATGATTTTTTTTGGACATATTTCCTCATGTTGTTTTTGCAGATGCTTCTCTGTCCTACATCTGATTCAAATGCAACTGCCAATGCACTTAATGTGCCTCTTTGCTGGTGACATACGTCACAAATGAAAATTCTAGGTGACATGTCCATCCGCTGAACGTTCAAATCAAATAAAGGGACAAAAGAAAATCGTTGCTTGACCATTGAATAAAATTCAGACAAAATCTTTGTCATTTTGGAAAAAAAATTGTCATTTTGTAAATTAAGGGCAATGTAAAAGCGACCAGCAGGTGTCCACTGGACTCCATTTTTCTTCTGCTATAATTTTTTTACCTGAACCCTTCACCAAATTACTCATACATGAAGAGAAATGAGGAGTGGAGGCAGGATGCGAGCTATTTCGACAACAACAAAAAAAAGGTGTCGTTCATTTTCAAAGTAGGTCTTCTCATTAGTCCTCTGCATATGTCGAGGATCGTATCGCGTTAGCGTTTGTTGAGATAAAAGACGTCGTGCTTCAGTATAAACGCGTCACAACTTGGATCGACCTCGGGTAATACGCCAAAGTGTCAGAGAACGAGCGCGATGGTTCTGGCCGGACCATTTGTTCACTGAAATTGCAGTCAAGACAAGGCCATTTTAGAGCTGTGCTATGTGATCTGCTCCGAGGGGTGCATCGTCAAAACGCCCCAGTAGTCGTCTTGTTTCGGTCCTCCCAGGAGAGAACATAACAAATGTGCACAACAGCACATCAAAAAAAAAAAAAAGAAGAAGAGTGGAGGTTGTCAGTGGAAATAGGTCTCCACCATCTCCGGGCTCATTGCTCTGAGTTAGATGGAAGCGAGGTGTATTTGACTGAAAGCCAAAGCTGAAGAGATACTTGAAGGTCACGGCGGAGTGTTGTCATGGGTTGACACACCAGACCTTCAAAAAGTTTGTTGCGATTCCAATATACGCCTGGGAAGAGGGGGGCCTCCACATCGGTGAACTGCAAACATTTTGAATATTAAAAGCTTCGTATCAAATTTGTCATATCTACCAAAAATGTCAGTAAGAAACAAACAGTGAATAAGTAGAAACTTCATCATGGATCAACCTCTAATTTGTTTTCATAGTTGTACTGACCTGCTTCGTTGGGCTTCAATTCGCTTCGCTGAAACTATAGCGGAATATCCACCCGGGGTTAGCATCAAAAGTTAAAAACTAAAAAATTGGACGAAGAAGACATCTGTAAGAATTTGTTTCATGGAGGCAAACGGCTATTAAGTCTGACATTTGCACAACCAGACACTTGGCTCGAAAGAAAATCAATGGCGATCTATATATATATATATATATATTTATTTATTAACTTTTGTGGGATGGGGGGGCGGAGGGTGGGATGATTTCAACCTCGCTCAATCTGGCTGACAGTTCAATTTCCTGTGCAAAGCTTTCATTTGGCGCACCCTGCGTCCGTATCGGGAATGCGGATCTTACAAGGTCATCGGGCATCCATAACAAAAAAGAAAACTAAAAGGAAATACGACTGTAAATAAAAACATAACATATACTAAGATGACACTAAAACATACTAATGAGCACGATCCTCTATAAACCTCCAGAACACTTCTGTGGTGGCATTATAAGATAAAATAAGACATTCAAAAAAAAAGAAATCATATTTTGATATTCACAAGACCTGGTTTAAACGTGCGACTTATGGGAGTAATTTTCCCATAAAAACAGCGATGGTGGCGTGACAATGATAACATTTTAAACCCCCCCACCAAAAATAATACAAATAAAAATAAAAAAATCATCCTTTGATTCTCACTGAAGTGAGATCTTTCAGGACTTAAAACTCAAGCTCAAACTGTGTTATGAAAGAGAGTGGACAGTTGATCAGGTTTTCAACTTACAGGGTGAATGAAAGAGTGCAAAAAATCATTTCAGAAAGAAATCTTATTTTCACCCAGACCTTTGTCAAAATCATACCACTATTTGACTTTTGGGGGGGAAAGCGGCGGGGGGCGGGGGGGGGGGGGGATAAATCAATGCCAGCGATAGCAAAGCTATCCACCGTGTGTATCGATTGAGGATTGCGCTAAAGGTAATTGCTTCAGGTCAATAGAGTGTTTTCTTGCTTCATTAACGGAGAGGAAAACTTCTCTCGTGTCAATGGAAATGATTGACCACAAAGCACGCGATGACATTTCTATATAATGGCAGAGCACATTTCAGATCAACTTTTTTTTTTTGATTGGTTCCTGCCCTTTGGCAGGTTGCAGCACTATTTTTCTTTTTTCATGTGCCTCACCGAGTGTCCATAAATCCACGGAATTTATTTCCAATGAGAACGTGAAGGCTCGGCGGGAGGCACAAGTTCAACGACTTAAAGTCTCTGTGTAACGCTGAAACATGTGGAAAAACATATAAATAAATATTAGACAGGCTAACAGGAAAGTAGTGAAGCAAACTCCTGAAA
Source organism: Hippocampus zosterae (assembly GCF_025434085.1). Classification (NCBI taxonomy): domain Eukaryota; kingdom Metazoa; phylum Chordata; class Actinopteri; order Syngnathiformes; family Syngnathidae; genus Hippocampus; species Hippocampus zosterae. Next base: position 6,355,627 of record NC_067451.1, on the reverse strand, counting down.
GAACGTGAATCATTTATAATTGCCGATTGTGACAGTTCAAACCATCAATAAAGTCCAAACTTCATTAAGTTATTTCATTTGACAACATTTCGCTTTAAAATATAGAATGGATTCCTTCATATTCTGAAAAGTGCACGAGCAAATTTAGGCATGTGTGGCGAAGACTCTCCATACCAACCCAGGCAAAACTTAGCTCCTCCCCCAAAATATCATCACACAGCTGAGATGCATCACATTAACCCATTTCTTTGACATCATTTACTACTTTCCTTTTAGTCTGGGTATTGGACCATCTCAGGGGAGAAAGAACACCAAAAAATGGGCGCATTTTTTGCAACTCATGAACACTGTATTCTAAATGGATTGGAATTTCCAAAAGACCGCATATTTTGTTCAATATTTAAATACTCGTCTCTCGCTCCTTTTCCTGTATGACATTTTAATGCGAGGGTTGCTATTTCAATGTGTCGTTTCCTGGCTTCAGTTCATGTAATTGTCATAAAATTTACTTGGGAGATTTATCAGGCTCTAAAAATATGAAGTCTGCAACGAGAACACCATAATTCATCAGCCCCGCTGACGAGATCAGCCGTTGCCTCACCACGTCGACGCTCGTATTTCTTCATGGCCGTGTTTTAATCATTTTTACTGGTGTGTTTTCCAAGTCCGCACCACACTGGAGTAACGAGCTTTTGTCGTGGCAACGATCAGTGACATGCATTTACACTCACATATATGCATATACAGTATATGCATTTACGCATACAGTATACACACCACACACACACACACATATTTTTTATATATACTGTATGTACAGGTAGATAGATAGATAGAGATAGATAGATAAATAGATAGATAGATAGACAGACACACACACACACAGACAGATATATATATATATATATATATATGGGCGGCCCGGTAGTCCAGTGGTTAGCACGTCGGCTTCACAGTGCAGAGGTACCGGGTTCGATTCCAGCTCCGGCCTCCCTGTGTGGAGTTTGCATGTTCTCCCCGGGCCTGCGTGGGTTTTCTCCGGGTGCTCCGGTTTCCTCCCACATTTCAAAAATATGCATGGCAGGCTGATTGAACACTCTAGATTGTCCCTAGGTGTGAGTGTGAGCGTGGATGGTTGTTCGTCTATGTGTGCCCTGCGATTGGCTGGCAACCGATTCAGGGTGTCCCCCGCCTACTGCCCGGAGACGGCTGGGATGGGCTCCAGCACCCCCCGCGACCCTAGTGAGGATCAAGCGGTACGGAAGATGAATGAATGAATATATATATATATATATATATATATGAACACATCTAATAAGATAATAATTTGATCCCACATCCTCATGTCACGTTTTCTCTTGAAAGAAGCCAGAATGAACACAGGCAAGGTCACAAATGGCTCGGAAAAAACGCGGATGTCATCCATCGATGTAAAGGAGGACAGCTTACATTGTCCACTGCAGAGACAACAGTTGCGGTTTTAACATTCCGCTGGTCCTGCCGCCACGCTATCACCGGCGCCCATCTCTTATATGCTGATTCTATCATAATAAAGAAAATTGGCTGGATCCCAGTAGAGAAGAGCCCTAATAGAAAATAATTCTGCCCTTGAAACACTCTAGGGGGTGGGGGGGGGGGGGGAATTGGCTGTGGTGGAGTGGAGGATGGGGGGTCTTTGATGAGATGATGCTATCTTTATTTAGACTCCGGCATCCGGGGCCGCGACCGTGTGTTCATATATCTAATTAAAATAACATCGCCTGCGTAGACAAAAGGCTGCTTATCACATCAAAAATGTTCACCCTGCCTTTCTTTTTTTCCCCATTTTCCTTTTAATTCAAAAGATTATCTTTGTTGATTGGCCGCTAACAGGGACTCCGGCGACTCGTCAGACCGCTCGTTTGATATCTGTGGGCTCAAACGTATGACGCTCACCTATGCCATGAAAACCAACACAAATGACAAACTTTCTTCTTGGAAGATCAACATATAGAAATTTTTAAAAATGTGACTTATATTGAGAAAATATTTCTGAAGCACAATTTTTTGTTTTACAAAACAAATACCATTTGTTCTTTTATTTTCACGTCAAAAAAACCTAATAATTTTTCAATATTTTACAGACACACACACAAACACTACAATATGGTTCTCTTTGCTGATTTTATTTTGATTTAATTTTTTTCTGTTCAATGGATTCAACTGTTGTAAATTTTACTTTTAGTCTCCATCCAAAAACACTTCCAATTTTCCGAAAATGACAACTTTATTCTTGAGAAGTTCCCACGGGACTTTTTTTTACATGAATTCTTATGTTTTTCCTCCGGCAAAAGCGCTATCAAACAAGCCTGGGCCTTTCACTTGAAATACAGTCAATGAAGAAAACCAACATTGATTAAGATGGCATTTTTTTCCTCGAAAACCCCCGCAATCATTTTTTTAAAAAATTGCCAAAAATAAAATAAATTGAGTTTTGCTCTCCCCCCACAACATATTGAAAAAATGAACTAAGGGTGAGTCACCCAATTCTTCACCGAGCATTCCATTGTGTCCATTGTATTCCGTGACCTTGTGCGAAAACTTCATCGCTCTACCTCCAATCAATGCTGTCCTGCACCAAATAAATAAATAAAAGAATACGTATTTAATGTCTCCCCCCCCCCCCCCCCCCCCCGCTTCTCCCCCTCCTGGTTGTCCCAATTCACAAAGGGCAAGATGACATTGATTCACCTTTCATTTGGAATTCTACCAGACATTCTCAGCTATCGATTTCCCGCCATCATTTGGTGGGGGCGGGGGCCACCCCGCCACCGACAGTATGACATGTGTCATTTCATTTTTGCTCCAGTGTGGCCCCATTACGAGCAGGTGTTGCTGGAGATAAACGCTCCAATGGGAACGACGTAGCAGCTGCTGAATCCTCCTTTTTTTCTCCCCCTGCTTAATTTTGTATTTTCAGGGAAATAAAATGGAACTGAGCATTATCTTATTTTCATTTTTGGAAAAAAAACTGTTTGCAATGTTTCACATTGAATTATTGAAGTTCAACCCCAGCAATTCCTCCAAAAAAATCACGATATTTTGTTTGCATGTTTTGAATAAATGGAGGGAAAAAAGTTCTTTATAAAAGAAAATAGCACAGCATTGTATTAAAAAAAAAGTTGGATTACTCTGCATGCTGTAGTATTCCAGTGTTGGATATGCCTTTAAAGGGCGTGCCCTCGTGAGTGACATCAATAGCTGGAAACAGGTTGGGCCAAGTGCGTGGGAATTGTGGCAGCATTTGTAAGTTAGATAATTTGATTGCATCGGCGACTGAGGCTCTACTTGCACATAGGTGATGTGAAGTTTCAAAACAAAGAGAGGAAAAATCCTGTTCTATGGTGATCGTAATCCCAGGGGCAAATTTTATTTTGAAATTATATCATTAAATTTTTGTTACAATAAATCCATGAAATGTATTACGTTTAATTCATATATTTTATCACAAAATAGCATTTTATTGTATATGTTATTACTTGATGAATATTGTTGATTCTTTAAACATTAGGGGGGAAAAACTGTTTGGTTCTTATATTTTTTCATTTTATGTTCCCGTTAACTCTAATAAAATAAATAAAACGTTTTTCGGCACGTCACAAACTCACCCAGGAAGTAACGTTAACCATTCTCCATATTTGGGCGCGAGTCTGTCCTGGAAAACCCCTCCAGGCGCGGGCGCTGTGGCTAAACAATGGTGGTAAAGAAAAACAAGAAGAAAGCACACAGTCGGCAGTTCTATCTGGCTATAGCTGTCAGCTAATGCTATGCCAACGTTTGAATCCAAAACTACGACTCAACTTGATATTGTTTAGGAGATTATATAACGACTTCATATCAACATTACTATCAGAACTCACATAATTTATCGATTTCTCCGTGCGTTCCTCAGATAGCCTTGAAGCTAACAGGCAGACGGGCCCTAAAAAACAAAACATCTTTGTCAACAAATTTTTTAAAAAGTGCAAAAACAGCTGGCACAATATGAGCGTGGATCAGTGCAAAGGTACAACTCTTTGAAAGTTTTAATACAGTACACTGCATCCAGTTTGAAAGAAAAAAAAAGTATCACTTCCGCAACAGGTGTTAGCAGTGTTGCTAATGAAGTATGGATACGTCTCACGTAGCTTTCGGCAAGCTGTCACTAAAACAGACAGAAGTGGATTTTGAAAACATTCTAAGCTCATATTGTAAGACCGACTTGAAACAAAAAAGGTACCTTTTATCCATTACTCTTCAAAAAAAAAAAAAGTAAAAATTGTAGGCAGAGTAATATTTCATTTATGTTGGTTACATTTAAAACAAGAGACTGTAACATATTAGACATTTAGTCAAATAATGTCTTTCATCCGAATAAATATGTTTGTGACTTCTTCTATGGGACCATTATTGCATTTTGTAAATTAACAATGAGCAATCATCATCGAAAAAATACCACAGGCAATATTTCTCTCCATGGTATTGTTGAGACCTAAAAAAAATGGTATACTTACCTCAAGGTAAGCGTCCGTCCACTTTATTTCTAATCAAATAAACGAGGGGGAAAAAAAGCATCTTTTGATATCACTCCAAAAGCTTTTTTTAATAAGTACAACAGCCACCATTGTACAAGAAGTGCCTTAGTACTCATCAGTGCTTCCGTTCTCTACTCTTTTCTGAGGGACACTTTCATAACAACCACTGGGACAGAACTCTTGCTATCTACACTGAAAAGCAGGGAAGAAACCAAAACTAGACCTGTCAACAAAGAGATTTCACAAATAACGTGATGTTATTCTTTTTTTTTCTTCTTCTTCTTTGTTTTATGAGAACAGGGGAACAAAAATTGCTCACAGGTACAGACACGGGGTTGATCGTCCGAAAGAAAAGCTTAGCTAGTTAACTGTACATTTACATAGAATCATTTTTCCTCCCTTTTATAATTTGACAAAGAAAAGAGCAGCGATGCTTTCACGTTATTTGTTTGCTTTTACTTCTTCAGCAAACAAAATGTGTCAAATAAATTCTTGGAAAAAAACATGTCAAGGTGTATCATAAAATAGTCTCTTGTCTATAGTTTGGATTTGTTTGGGTCCGACTACATCCTCTAAGTTTTCACACAGATGATCCGAGGCGGGGGCGGGCGGTAAAATGTCTTCGGCTGGCCCTCAGTTTTTCCACCACGAAAACCTCAATGTCTCAGAGACACGGCAATAAAAAGAAAGTGCCGGCGACTGATGGAGAAAAACAAAAAACAAAGATGTGACCTGGCGGGGGTCCGTCTATAGGCTGGTCACCAAATGCGAGGGCTCCTGAAGGGGCTCCTCCGGGGACAAGCCGTCCTTATTGGGGGGCACGATGAAGCCGTCGCTGCTTCCGCGTCCCAGCTGGTAGTAGGAGTGCAGCTGGTGGAGGTGGTTCCCGGAGCCCAGGTTGGGCATGCTCTTGTAGTACACGTCATCCGAGCTAGCCCCGGGACTCTTGGCCTCGCCCCCGTCCTTGGGGTCCGCCGGCAGCCCCGGGAGCATGGGCAAGCTGGTGTAGAGCGAGTCTCTCTGGCGCTGAGCGGGCGGCGGCGGCGAACCCTCGTCCTCCTCGGCGTTCTCGTCATTGAGCAGGGGGAAGAAGCTCTCGCTGTTCTCCTGCGGGATCCGCCGACGGGACGATGAGGTAAGGGCGGCCGAGTAGGGGCGATGGGCCAGTGGGAGGGGCGGCGGCTGGTGCGGGTGCTCGAACGAGCGGTCTGGCGGGGGGAGTGCCCTCTGGGGCAAGAGCGGCACGTTGGACTCCAAGCCCAGGCCTTCGACGGGGTGGCCGCCGAAGGTGCCGTGCTCCGGGTTGATGCCCATCGCCGCTCGCAAGCCGTACGCGTAGCCGCTCTCCTTGGAGCCGTTGCTGACGTTGTTGACCAACTTGTTGACCAGGTTGCGGTTGTGCTCCGCCGAATTGTTCAGGTAGGACGGGATGTAATTGGAGGCCAACTCTTTGAGGATCTTCTTCTCCAGGGTGGTCTCCTTGTGGTTGTAGCCCCGCTCAATGATCTGGACGCAGTCGCTCATGTAGTCGGCGCTGGCGATGCTGTAGCTGTGGTTACCATTCAGTGGTAGTGTATCCATGACACTTGTATCCCGGGCATTGTTCAGGATTCCCTCTGGAATGACAGAGGGGGGGAGCAAAGCGGCCATATTAAAGGCTGATGGGACGTAATTGGCGCGCAAATAACACACATCAAATTCCGCAGTGCTTTTAGCCTGAAATCTGTCCTGAGCGAAAAAGCTCTTTGAACGCAATTGGGTAGAGTGCACTTTTGCAAACAAGAAGCGACAAAAAAAAAAAAAAACATAGTATATGTCTATTAAAAGCCTATATGGAGACCCAGTTGCATACAGTGGAACCTTGAACATTGTTGCCTCAAAACTGAAATATTGAGCTTTTTATTCGAGAAAAAAAAAATACTTTCCATTGGAGAGCAACATGTAAAAATTGGAGAAGATTCTTTTCATTGGAGAAAAAAAAACGGTGGTGTTTGCTTTTGATTGGGGAAAAACATGCAAAAAAATTGGAGACATGCTTTTTATGAAAACACACAGTTGACAGATACTGTAGATGCTTTTTTGGAGGAAAAAATACGTTTTTAGAGATACAGTACACTCCGCTTAATAGAACACCATTGGGCCGAAGCGCTTCTGTTCTACTAAGCGGAGTTTCTATTAACCGGAGACACTTTATTAGGTACACCTTCAGACACGTCGACGACCAAGTAATGCACGCAGAAAAACCCCTGCTGACGAGTTAGAAGAGATATTTCGACTGTGGACGTCCATATCTTTAATCAAACAACAAAACAAAGACTTTAATCAACTTCAGTCAAACATCTCAAATCACGAGAAAATTTCGTTACTTTTGTCTGGAAACAGGAGTCCGTAATTTTGCGGTTGACTTCCCTCTCAATGCGGTGGATAAGAGGGAAGTCCTGGAAACCGCGGGCGTACCTTCTGAGAATCCGGCAATGCATCGTATCGTCTGAGTATGTCCTTCTTATAGCCCTCGTCTCTTGAATGAAGTTGAAGCCATTGTGACGTGCGTGTGTCTGTGTGGAGTGACGCGTGCTACCTGTTACTGTATACGGCTAGAACTACCGCGTTTTCTCGCGATAGTGGTACAGTATCGCGATAGCTACACTTCGAAAACCACTAGTTTACAATGTTCATTGCTTACGGCCTGTTCTATTAAGCGGAGTATCTTTATAGGAAATTGCATTAGGCAAATCCGTTCCGGAGCCTTTTGCTCTATTAAGCGGATTACTCTATTAACCGGTGTTCTATTAAGCGGAGTGCACTGTATATGCTTTTTAATGGAGACAGATAGCCCCCAAAAAAACCCACCACATGCTTTGATGGATAAAAAAAAACATGCAGAATTTGGTAAGACAAAAAATGTTTTAAAAAACTTGGGTGAATCTTTTTAGTGGGAGAAAAAGGTGAGGAGAGTGTCAAAAAAACATTCTCATTGGAAGAATGCGCGGGAAAAAAGACTTTTTGCTACAGTACAAGCTTCTCAATGCAGAAAAAGTTGGCAAATTTGACATGCTATTGACTTGTAAAAACATTTTAGGTTGGGAAAAAACTTCACTTGCTTTCTATGGGATTTTCTTTTTTCTCGAAATGCTAGCCACAGAAATTCCACTGTTTTTCATGTCATTACGTTTGAATGGATGGGAACACAGGCAAACACACAAAAGCTCAAGCACAACACAACAGCACAAATCACAAACTCAATAACTAAAAGTCATTCTGGACCCAGCCATATTGTCCCATACGAGCATTTTAGCAGCATTGTTGACATAATACAAAGTGCATGAACAAAGGCGACTGTTCAATATCCAGGCAAAAAAAAAAAAGAAATACAAGTCAGTTCATGTTGATGTCTTTTTTTTCGTGTTGAATTGGCAACCGCTATCGTGCCATTAAATGTGCCGATGCGTGTTGTGCAATTATTTTGAAAAGGGCCTTTGTTGCCTGACTTTGTAAGCGCGGTGTGAAACGGAAGTAAAAAGCCAAAGTCAATTACATTTGATAAGCAATGTTTAGTTTGACTCCCATACTTGTCTCTCTGTAGGGCTCTTAAAGGGACAGCATGAAGGGAAGAAGAGCACACAATCAGCAAAACAGTCACAGCGTCAATCGATATGCAAACACAAAAAACAACAAATAAACGAAAAGAAAAAGATGCTATGCTAACGCTAACACAACTTTCGGCAACAAAAGCAATGCGATGATTCGCAACGGCAATGAAACTATCCTGTTCATGCACGGAGACATAAACAATTGGAGATACATGCTTTTGATTGGACACCGATGCTAAGCTAGCGCTAACACAACACGAGAGGTGTCCTGGCTGGTCTGCCGTCATTTTAGACTGCAGAAAGTGTGTTGCAGTAGTAATGACACTTTCTCATTTATTTTGTCATCAACAATTAGACGCTGATGCTATGCTAGCGCTAACACAAGATCGTTCTTATGCTGTATGCTAACAATGGCCATTGGAATACAGTGTGGTTGTCTCCAGCCGTGCATTTCATGTTAAAGGCAGAATGAAATCAGGCAAACATTCTTAAATTTTCTTTTTTGTGAGGGTATAAGAGATGGGGGTGTGGAGGCACTGCTCCAGCTGGAACAGTGAAGAGAAGTGAGCACACCTTGCGCGTTGTACATGCCCAGCGGGTTGTTATAGACTGCCGACTCCCCAAGCAATGTATTATACGGATTGTTAGTGCCATGAGGACGTAGGAGTGCATTTGGTATAAGATGGTTAGCCATAGCCCCTGCAGCAGCCAGAGAAGACAGAATAGGACAGGAAAGGGAGAACGGGAAGAGGGGGGGGGGGGCAGGAACAGGTACAGGTGGGTGGATAAATTGAGACAGAGCGGGAGAAAGGGAAAGAAAACACATATCAGTTGGGCAAATGTAGCTGAGAGCCATTAACATCCAAATGATCACATGATCATTAATGTGACGGAGAGGTGGTGGATTCGGGGGGAAGAGGGAGAGGAGTGGTGGGGGTGTGAGAACCGGACTGACAAAAGCTAATGCGACTGATGAAACCCAAGCACTAATGTTGGCCATTAGTGCATCCGTGCAGCGAAAAAGAGTGACGGCGAGGTTCGGGCATGTCCTAATGTAACGTTTTTAGATGCGTCACGGGACAAAATTAAACACCCCCCGTCACCCCCCCCCCCCAAAAAAAAAGGGAGAAAGAGAAAGACAGGAATGAAACCGCAAAGCATGTTGCGATCATCATTATGAACGTAAGTGCATAAATGTCGTTCCTAACCTTCAGATTCATTCATTTGGAGATGCATACTTTTGGAGGAAAACACGCCAAATCTGAAGACACTTGCTTTTCATTGGGTGAAAAATGCAGAGCATACAGTTATAACTGCCTAGATGTCGCAAGATGGTGACAAAGCCATGACTTTTGTCGAAATGGAGCTCCTCAAATGACTTCAACATTGTTGCTTAGTATCAAGATGGCGCCAGCAAAATACTCTGATTCAATTTGCGAGTCCCGAGTTGTGAATAGGCAACAGTGTGAATGCTTTTGATTGGAAGACAACTTGAAGACATTTTCATTGGAGAAAATATGGAAAATGTGACGATCTGTTTTTGATTCGGGGAAAAACTGGGGAATTTGAAGATATCTGCATTTCAGTGGGGAAAATACAGGCTTTTTATTTCGAAAAAATAATTTCTTGGGATCAAAAATACAAAATTGTGAGGCACCCGACTTCAATCAGGGAAAATGTTGGGACAGATGCAAAAGTAAAACTTGTTCATTCCTATAGCACTTAGAGGGGGGGGGGGGGGGCCAAAACAAAACGAAACTTAAAAAACTCAATATCAGTCGGCAACCGATTAATTTTTGTTGAATTTTATTTCAGGGAAGTCAGCCAGCATTGAAGGCAGACTCGTATTTATTGAAAATGTTCCCTAATGAATAATTGTAGGCTTTACTGGCATTCACAGCATTTATTTGGCTTCTTGGAAATTTAGATTTTTTTTTTCTTAAAAGCAGTCAACACTTGACACCCCCCCAAATTACGGTCGCGTTCAACAAACAGCACCCCTTGCCCCCCCTCTCTCTCTCCCTCTCCCCTTACATCCCAGACCCCCTTCTTGTGACACATACCGCATTTATCCTGTCTCATAAATTGGGCAATTGCGAACGAGGCGACACGTTTGATACTCGGCGGGGGCGCCACCACCGCCTTCCAGGGACTCGTCGGAAATTCGGTGAATAATTCAAACGAGGCTTTTATCTTTATGGCGGAGTCATGTTGACTGGGTAAAAGCTGTTGATGGTCGCAAGAGCTGAGTGGCTAATTATTGAGATCTTGACACGTCCTCTTTGCGTTGTCGCCATCATCCATCACTGTAACCGTGCATTAGCACCTGCCGCGAATTGAATGCGCCAACCATCAAGTTGGGGATAGGAGGCTGGAGGGACGGGGGGGGGGGGGGTTATAAGACGGACGCCAAACCTGATGTCAAGATTTTTTGCAAACTTTTTGGGTCCCGGCATTAAATGTTCTAAATGCCATAGGAATTAAAAAGTTGCCCATCGTTTAAGAAACATGAGAATGAAGTCATATTTGATGTCTTTTGTCGGAATAAAAAGTTGTGATCGTCACAAAGGAAGAAAGTCATATTTTGTATAGTTTGTCATGTTTCTATTAAATTAATTGCACATCACTTTGGTCAAGTCTGTTGTCAATTTGGTTGGATTGGGATTGCAAAAAGACAACTTTATTCTTGCAATATGATTCTTGCTATTTATTCGGGAAATTGTGCTTTTACACTAAAAAAAAATATATTTAAAAATAAAGGTAAGACTATAATCTCCAAAGTTACGCTTTTTATTCTGCATACTTTATCACTATAATTCCAATCATCAAGTTTTTAATTTTCAGCGGTTTATTATGTTTTATTTTTTGTTGCACTGGCCCACAGAACTAGTTAAGCACTTAGCTTAGATGACAGTGACTTATTAAAAATTATTTAGCTAAATTCATAAGCTACGGCTCCTGGACGCCAAGTTGCAGAAAAGTTGCCTTAAATGCATTACAACTCATTATTATTTTTGTAATGAACATCTCTCCACTGCTTTGACTTTTAGTAGTCAGTTCAGCAGTTTTGAAGTTTGCCCAACCACAGCTTGGCCATGCTTGATTTGGGGGGAATTAGGAGCTTATTTAATAATGTATGACATGACCCACGCTGTGAAAATAAAACAGATGATCTTTCTCATCTGAACTGTGGGATACTTAAATAACGGGGCAAAAAGCAGCACACTGTCAAAGCACCCCACAAAAATGCTTAGCAGTGGACTGACAAGGAAAAAAAAAAACAAGCCAAATTAAAATCTTTTTTAAATGCAGAAGTCAGAAATGCAGTATGTGCATTTCAATGTGAACAAGCAACAAAATTGCCAAATTTTTATATGCATGCAGGTCATCGGCTGAAAACTAACAAAAGTATGCTAAATCTTCATTAGATATATCAAACCAAAAAAAGTGCTGCGTTTGCATTCATGCTTTTATTGGGTTAAAAACACGGTCTTAAACAAAAACTTGGAGTAAGGTGCTTTGCCTTGGATGCATGCAAAAACAAAATTGCAAAATTTGGGGAAATCTTTTCCTTTCCTAAAATCAAACTAAAAACTCAAAACTCTGAATATTTGAAGACGCTTGGTTTACATTCAGAGACGACTCGCAGAAATTTGCAGGTACATACTTTTTGTGGGAGGAAAACATGCAGAATGTCATTGGGGAAAATCCATAATCTGGAAGACAAGAAATGGAGCAAATACCTCTGTTGAGTGACGCCGAGCTGTTGATGTCACCGGTCATGAAAGACGACTCCGACTGTTTTCTGACCGTATCGTTCCACATCCGACGGATGCGACTCTGCGGGGACGACAGTCAACACGGTTAAAAGAGTCGTTCTGTGTCGTACGCCGAGCCTCCCATCAAAGATGGGAGCGACTGCACTCAGTCAATGATAAAGTCATCAGTCAGGCTTTCCCAATTCGTGTCTGGGGGTGCGGCGACTCAATCTGAGACGGGGCGATCCGAGTTAATTGCACCCGAGTCCCATGGGCCGTTGCGCAAGCTCAGGGTCTCTGACAACTCTGGATCCAGTGTCGTGGGTGCTTGGGATTAGGCAAGTGTCGGTGTTAGTGAGCTGGTAGGCAAATTCCAGAGTAAAAATCCTCTGGGTGTGCCTGCACCCCATGGAGAATGAACTTTGAGAGATCTTTATAGTCGAGGAAATCAGCGGTGGGAGAGGGATGCCCTGGCGTTGCTGGAAAATGGATTTAGCTGGGAACGACATTAACGGTGGCCCGCTACATGAATCTGTTGGGCCATTTCTGCTGGTGCCAGCAGAAAAGAATGTATAAATCAATGAGATGAAACAACACATTCTTGCTTTTTTAATATCTAATATTCTATATTTTGAGTATTATCGTCTTTGGTCTTTTTTCCACTCATTTCACACATTTGATCGCCCTCGTTCGTTTAGCGGATGTGCATTATGCATTTTGTCCAAGGACTATACACATGTCACTATTTTATCCACAGGTAGGTCTACATAAATAATTATAAATTTGGTTTAGTACTGTTTTAAATCGCAGAATCTATTTGTAGGGTGGTGGAGAGTGTGGATATATTTTAAGTGGCTGCCTAGATCAGGCAATGGCTCGATACTGCATTTTGTCAACTGCGATGGTAAACTTCACTATTTCAAATACAGGTAGGCTTACAAAAGAATTATGAATTTTTTTAAGTATTGTTTTAAATCAGGGCCATTGCCGGTTCTAGCAGGTTCACTCAAACCAAAAAGGCTTCATGTTGACTCTGCTTAGCATCCTTCCACTTTGCACCCAAAATAATTGCAGTGAATAAAAACCCTAAGGAAGTACGCTGTTATTTTGCATCAAAATAAAGTTCCCAATAATATTTTTGCTCATTTTGAGACACAATGTAATCATTAATGCCATCAATTAGTCCCATCACTAACAGGTAGACATTAACAATGTGTGAGTAATATTTTTAAGGGATTTTAAACGACAACTGTGTTTTCCTGCGATTGGAACATTGCAACAAGACAACCGCAATACGATTTGCGTCTTATTTTAAAGGGTGAGCTTAGAGTCTTCTCCAGTGTTTCCGCACCAGTCTTATGAAAACGCTGACGCCCTGTCAAAGCGGCATGTATAATTAAAGGCGCTGATCTGCATGCCGAATCCAATTGCGGGTTTGCAACCATGTGCTCGACGCTAAGGTCGATTCATAATTGAACCCCGGCTGCGAGTATCTTGCTTTTGGAAAATGGACACGGTGTTCAATTACGGCGTAGCGCCGTGGGACGAATGCGGGAACAATCGAGATGACAATGAAAAAAAAAAACGCACCAAATTCCATCTCTGATGCGCTTCCTGAGAATGCCCCCCCCCCATCTTCCTATATTTAAAATGTTAATTATTACGATTATTGATCGCATCTTTCACTTGAGCAGGATGAATTATTGGAAAGTATCAGCACCAATTTTCACTGGAGGGTAATTAGTCTTCTTTTAATAAACAGACGACAGCCATGAAGAAAAAAAAAGCAAGAAAACTAATTAACAATGAGGAAAAATAGACTTGGAAGAAATCTATTGGCATTATTTGTCAATTAATTAAAAGTGAGTTGAAGATGAGATTCAATCAGTGGGGAAATGCACAAAATTGGACTGTCAGGCTGAATCACAAGTTTGTCTAAACAAGTATGCCAACACTTGCTACTTGGGGGTAGCAAAGGGCAACAGTGCTATTTATCGGAAAATGTGTTGTACGGCAACAGAGGGGGCACACTTAAAATATTCAATGTAATATTCTATCACCCAGCTGGTGTATTCATCATTTGTGTTCATGTGCGTGAGTTGAGGTAGTCAGAGTTCTGCCTCACCAAGACATACTTGAATACTTGTATGAAGCAAAGAATTGATTGCCTCATGTGCCCAGATTTTCAGGGAGTCCCAAACATCTTACGAAAGCAAATTAGCAAAGTCTTATTGATAAAATAATTAAATTGGCGTTTAATGAAAAGCCAAACATGGAAGATGTCTAAACTGAAAGCATTTATCAGAACCGGACAACAAATCGAAAGGCAATTCAAAGTGTTTATTTTTGTGTGGTGGGTGCCAAGTCTTGGAAATCATTTCAAATACATGAAACTATTCTGGTCAATGAAAATGGATAACCTGTGAGCCAGCAGAGTAGCGTCCAGGACCACGAGAAGCATTTCCCTTGGAACCAATGGAGCTTTCCATGCTTTTGCCACTGCAGCAGTGCGTACGGAGGCACTTGCCAAACTCTTTTCGCACCTCAAAACAAAACAGGAAAGAAAAATGTAACTGGGGGGGTGGCGACCATTTTTGCGCCACTGAGCCCGTTTGGGCATTGAACCAACATACCTTCTTCTGCAGCACGCAGTGGAAGATGAAGATGAACATGCCCTGCAGCGAGTTGAAGATGGTGAAGAGGTAGGCCATGACCACAGTGCTCTCGTTGACATACATCAGGCCAAAGGCCCAGGTGAGGCCCAGCAGGCACAGCAAGGCGATGGCTCCGATCACCCACGATCTTCAAACACAACCCATTTCCTTAAGTTAATCTCGGCCGCTTTCATCGGGCCAAAAAATATACACGACTCACAAAAAGCTACTAGGGTGAAATTTCACGATTAACCTACGATGAACCGCAAGTTTTTACAGATGAACTTCATGTGACTTTTTTTTTTTTAAACTGTTGAAAGGTTGACGAAAAAGGGAGCTCTTACTAACACCCCCACTCTCGTTATAGCGGCTGGATGTTTTGGTTTGGATTAATTATGTTTTCAATTAGCCCCGATTAGCTTTGGGAGAATTGGTTCCATACTTTGTTCTACCCAACACCGCAAATATCTCCACTGCATTTTCAATAAAAATACAAAAACATTCGCTACCCCCCCCAACCCCACACAAAATAGGGCTGTAGTGAAAATATGACATTTAGCATTGTTAACTTATAATTAACTGTTAACTTGTATCATTGTCAAATCTCATCGTGCTATATAAGTGTTGCTCTGCTGTGCTAGGTTGTAATTTTCCCGTAGGTTTAACCCCTCCCAAGGAGGCAAAAATGGGATAAGTCTCCCCGCACTGCTTGGTGAGACGCTCCATCACAGATCTGTAAATGAGGTTTCTCCATCAATTGTAGCTGAAATAAATCTCATTGTTGCGCAAAGACTTTTGTTGTCTTTGTTTCCCTGGACTAGATAAGGACTTTCAAGGTAAATTAGTGACCTATCACCTTTCCAGGTGAACTGGTTGAATTAGAATTGGTATTTTAACAGTTCTCTTTATCACACTGTTGACGTTTTGACATCACACGACCGAGACAACACCTAAAAGCTGGCTTAAAATCGAAAGAGGCAATTGGCCGCGGAGCTCCGTGTAAAATAATGTAGGTTCATCCTGAAATTTCATCCCAAAACTCAAGATCTTCAGCTTTTTTTGTGAGTTGTTTTGCTTTCATTGTAGTTAATTTTGCACTCATGGATTTCTGGGCCCTGGAAAAAGGTACACTCACATTTGGGTCTGAAAAATATCACTAAAATACAGACATCAAGGTTGTTGAATGAATGGGAGATGCGGCACACAAACAAATGAGATGATGATGCATGGAATTGAGCTTGAGCTTTTCGAGTCTGGGCTATGTTTTTGAAACACAGACTAGACGTTCATTAAAGTGCGTCTTTATATCTTGGATAATGGAGGTCCGTATAAATGGCAGCAAAGAAAACAAATCTATTTACTTTCACTGCATGAGATTTACAGCATGTTCCATATTTCACTGAGTTTAATTGGCTAAAGTGTCTTGTAATGTTGGGGCAAACCGAGACACGGCATTTCCTGTCTGGTTTTTTTTTTCTTTTTTGTAAACTTGTTAGGTTCATCAGCAAGTGGCTCATATCACAGTTATAATCTCTCAAGGGCATTTGCCAGGTTACTATCGTGACATCGTGTTTTCTGGACAAGTTGAAAAGTTACACGCCTAGCATTGTGGACATCTCGCTACAGGCAAGACTCAAATCAGAATTTTGGAATGTCAGAATTTGACCATTACTTGCCCAGGCTACAATTTTCTGTTACTAAACGTGTCATTTTGAACAACAATTTTAGTGTGCCTAGTCACAAAATGAAACCAAAAAAAAAAAGCATACCTTGGTAAATATCACAATAAAAAATGTTGGAGAGGATTATTGCAAATAAAAACAAAACAACACATCTTTTTGCTTGTGGCATGTGTCACACAGAAATCACATCATTGATTGGACAGGGTAGGGATTTGGGTTCCTGGTTTTCCCGTGTGTGTGTGACGGCAAAGAAATGAAGCCGTTGAGCGGGAGAGGGTGAGACATTTTTTTTTCAAAATTTCTCTTACTTGATCTTGGGTTCAAAATCCCGATAGCTGGGCAAAACAAATGTTAGAGTATTATGAGAACTACATCACCGAGGCGTGAGGTGGGGCAAACAGGGTGTGGTGGGGGGGGGGGTGACATCGGTGATCAAAACACATTCACAACCCGACATCACGGGCTGCATTTCGCCGTTTCTGGCGAAAAGACTTATTGGTGATTTACAGGCGCCTGCCACCATTATCTCTGCTCACAGGAGCATCCAGCCACCGTCGTAAACATTGGCAGACCTTCACGTTTAAAGGACTAATAAATGGGTCAGGTGCGCGGTGAAAATTTGTGATTTATGAATTCAACATCATTTTCCCAGGGCTGCCTTAATGACCTGGCGGCACAGGGTACTTCATCAAGGCGAGCGCGATCCGGAGAGTGGGCAAAAACCAGAGCGTTGTCCTCTAACTAGAGGTCATCAGGAAGACTGACTGCTGAACAAAACTTGGGAGAATCACTAAAGAACAAGCGAATTGTGAGGCCGACAGTTATGGTCCAAACAAAAGCACCATTATTTCCCCCACTTTTGAAAAATATCCGACACTTCTTCATGTGTATTTACGTCCTGGTGACAGCCCGCGGGATATAAAAATTGGGGGCATTGGGCTTTCAAATGAAATTTTAGGACCGACTTAAAATGCACAAGAAGCTTTCCAGGTGAACTTAATTTTGACTTTGTGGAACTTTGAATGCATACATCAGGGGTGTCAAACTCATTTTTGTCACGGGCCACAATGTAGTTACAGTTTCCCTTTGAGGGCCGTTATGAATTTTGGGAAATCTTGAAAATGTTTGATCCCCTCCTCATAGTGCACAACAAGTTGATGAATAACTAGTTTTGAAATCTGAAGTCAATAATGACTGTTATTGTGGTTTACATATGACAATTTGAAATTTTGGTTCAGACTTTATCAAGCATCATGGAAGTTGACATGCATAATTTGCCTTCGCGGACCATATAAAATGATGTGGCGGGCCAGATCTGGCCCCCGGACCTTGACTTTGACACCGGTGGCATACATGATGAGTTTTGCTGTTCAGCTCCTTGCAAGAGAACCAAAAGTTGCGCAAAAAGAACTGAAACATTCGACAGTTGTACACGGTGGCCAAGAAATTTAGGGAAGGTCAAATTAAGTTCACCATTCTAAAACTTTGGTAAAAGCCCCAAATCACAAACTTTTACGACTGAACGCTTCTAATATTTGGTTTGATATGATACACTATAGAACATTTTTAACCCTTTAGGGGACAGCGGTTACTACAGTGGACACCTTATCATGTTATCAGATTACACGGTGCATGAATGGGTTAAAGGACCTGCATCGCCATATTAGCAACAACTCTCAGAGTAATGCAGTCTGAAGAAGCACACCCGGAATAAAACCCAGCAAAGTTTTATTGCACTCATCACCAAACCGAAGCTACAAAAATTGGCAATTTTGTGCCACCAAATTGCTCTCAATATCCTGCAAATTCCCTCGAATGAGCAGAGTCGTCAATCATTGAAAACACCGCGTGACTCATTTTCTTGGACGACACAAAGATAAATGGTTCATCAGCCTGGAGTCGATCAAGAATTATAATTCCAAAATAATATACCAAGTAATAAAATGTGCAGCTGCAATGAACCTCACTGCATTACAAAGGTGCTTCAATTTATTTGTAGAAGCTGGACAAAATATTGCTCTGTGGGAAAAAAAATGTCGGAAAAGTTTTCACCCAACCCAGTGTGTGACCCAAAACCTGATGATCAAAATATTCAAAACACCTCTCCGTGTAATGCAGGGCAGTTCTTGACCCATCCAAATTACACCTCAAGTCCTCTAGTCTCAATTTTCCCCTCACAATAACTTTTTCCGATTAATATATTTTGCTGTAACAAGACCATGGGAACAAAAATATTGTCAGACAATAAAGTAAATAAAGTAAAAAAAAAAAATGTATATATCTCAAATTCTCCTAAAAAATAACTTCTTTAGCAAGAAAATAAAAATGACAAGATATTGTTGTTTTGGGTCAAGTCTGAATTAACCCTTAAGCTGTTATCGACATTTTGCCTTCTAATCCGCGCAATGTGTGGACGAATGTCACCTTTTCAGTTCGTCGTCTTCCTATTACGTTCACGATATCATCTACAGTAATTGCTAGCTAGCTGGCATCTAGAATATTTTCGTCATACCGAAACTAGAACATTTTACTGCCCCTGTGTCAAATCATGGCAAATGTAGTCCGACTGTCTTAAAGCTATGGTCGCCTGGTCAATCCAACGCGAGCTGAGCTTTTCTGGTAGCATATTTTCAATGTTATGATGTGGCTCCGGACCGGTGCAAGGGAAACAACAGTCATTTGGCAATCGCATAAACCAAAGTCATAACCCGACCACTGTTCACCAGATTGATTAGCGATGGTAAAAAAAAAAATAATAATAATTCCCCCATCCGTCGGAGGATCCCCTCCTCCACTCAAAGCTTCACCTGTGTAGTTGCACAGCGAGCAAAAGCAAGGGAGCCACGTGGCGCGATACGATGTTTTCAACCGGTTTGAGCATAGTAATGCTCAAGCTAGTGATAAAAAAAAAAAACAGACGGTACAATTCTAATTAGAAACTCTTGAATATACAATACTTCACAAAATTAATGGGCTTTTTAACCCTGTGCGTCTGATTTTTTATTTTCTTTTTTAAAAAAAATAGACCCGTTCATTGATGTTGCCTGATAATACGGTGAGCTTAATGGCCCAAAAAGTGGTAAGACAAATGTAAATGTAAACCTTTATAGCCACAATAATAAGCTCATTGTAATATGTGTAAAACAATTTTAAAAAACACTTCAATTGGGAGGGGGAGTTTAGAGCCAAAACATCAAATACGTTGTACTGTTACAGGTCCGGGAAGGATTGGGAGGGTAAAAACACGTCTCAAAAACACAACAGCCATTTTAATCGAAACAAAGAAAATACTGCGTCTTACCAGTGCAACTCTACAATAACGCATCCATCGTAATAACGGTGGCTAAAATGACGAAAGACAAACAAATTCAAGATGAAAATGACAAAAGAATAAGAGAAAGAAAATGAAGTAAAGCAGCATGATGACATTGTGACAAAAAAGTACTTGCATCAAATCAAATAAAAAGATAAACACAAGCCCAAAGTCCCGACAATAAATAAGCTGCCATTCATGTTTACACACAAAGCGGAACAACCTTGACTTGGCCATGATGAAATACAAGTACAGATTGGCACCACAGTTGCTGTCATTTCTCTGAGTAATGGGCTTTGCCTTAAAAAAAAAAAAAGTCAGATGAATGAGGCCCGCCAATTTTGTCGTGGTCAGGCGGAACGTTGCTGACTGTTTTGAAGTCACGTTAAGAGTTCGGCTTAAGGCGCATTAGGGGAGCTCGGTGTCATAAATCATAACGACGAGAACATGACACAATGAGTCGCAGGGGAACGGAGGAAGGGATGAACGCGCCAAAGTGGAAGTGCAGCGACCGGTCGACGTCATTCCGAATTTGGAGCCGTTTGATTTTAGCACAATTAGCGGCAAATATTAGACAGAAGTAGAACAAAAGATTACTCTTTCAACAAATAAAAAAAGAGAGGAAAAATTTGACACATCAGCCACTAAAAAAATCTTTTTTACAAGATACAAGGAGGGGGGTTTGTATATTTTTGTTTGTTTTTTTTTTTTTTTACTGAAATTTAAACAATATCTAAATGGGTATATTCCTATTTAGATGCATATTTAAGTAGTAACGGCTTTTTGTATGGTTGATAGGTGGCCATGAGCGCACGCTTTGATGTAGATGGCTGGTGTTCCGCCATTTGATCCATGACAGTGTAGCAAACTGGGATTTTTTTTTTTTTGTTCAAATGATGAAAAGCAGATAATTCAGATTGATTAATTAACCATAAGCATGTAAAAGGAAGCTCCCGTGGTGCCATTTCAAAATGCTATTTCTTGCTAATGGAATAAAAATAGGGAGGCATATACTGTAAGCGCAATCCAAATGCTCTTACTTGATGTTGTCCAGGCAACCGGAATCGGGCTTGAGGATGGCTGTGTGATGGAACATCTTGTAGAGCGCAATGGCCAGGAAGATCACGTTGAGCTGCGGGAAAGAACAGCGGGGACGTATCTATTCATTTCAAATCAGACCACTTCGGAGCGCAAAGCTCGCCTGCCTGCCCCCCACTTTGCCAAACAGAGCGCAAAATCCTCCGAAACCTCTGTGATGGTACTAACTCCCCCCCCTCAATCCCTTCGAAGTAACGCGGTCAAGGGTGACAGATGCGTACTTGTAAGAGCGAGCCCTTCCACCTGACTTATTCATACGCCTCTCATCTTAGTCACACCAGAAAAAGCAGCAGTGAGACGCACCTTACGGACACCAACTTCATCGCTTGCCGGAAATTGAGAGATGCACGCAAATGCCCACGCTCATCCCCCCTCAACTGCCTTAAAAATAAAATGGTCAAGTTTTTATACTGCTATTATTATACTGCGATACTGTTTTCCACCCACTACTTCGGCCTGAAATATTCACATCAAATATGAATTATCCTCTATTGAATTAATTTTTAATGCAGCGTGTGGACTTCTAAGGGAAAGGATGTACGAAATTGGACACGCTTATTTCAGGGGGTGAGGCACCATGGTGGAAAATGTAAAAGGTATGATGTGGGGGGGTGGGGGGGTATGTAAAAGGAGTTAAATTTGCAAAATAAACCTCGAAAGCATGTCATTGAAATTTAAATACAGTGCCACCTCAGTTTTGGTATGTCGTGAATTAAAAAAAAAATATATTTTTTTTATCAAGGACTTGTTTCTTTAATTGATGTCCTTGTTTTCGCATATCCTCAAAAGTCAGACTTTTAAAATAAAAGCACAACAGAGTTTGAACACACTTTTGATTAAATTTTAATCAGTGATGGGTTTATGCGTCGCTAAACATATTTTTTGGGGCAGACATTTTCTGTCTTGTCTTTCTTGAGTTAAAGTTTGAACCGTTAAAGATTGCGCAATGCGGATTTCACCATGCATTGTAATACGTAGCTGACGTTTCAGGAAAAAAAAAAAACATTCCAAATTTTGCTTCACTTTTACAAAAATTTTCTGCAATGGATTGATGACAGAATCCGACGATCCACTATAATTATTCATGGTAGTAAAACAAAAATTCAATCTGTGTGTCATTCTTTCCATTATTCCTGATTTTTTTTCTTCAGAAAAAGAGAAATTAAAGAAAACACAGGACATAATAATTTTCCACATGTTACTTTTAGATTGCAAATTGAAAAAGGCATAGAGATACGATTCAATGGGACATCTAGCTTTACAATTTTAATTCTTTTTTGGGAGGAGAGAGAGACAGAGGTGGCAAAGTGGAACATTATTCATTCAAAAAAGCCATAATGGCTCGAACCCCCGCCCCCAACAAACAAACAAAAAAAAAAAACTCATACTAACACCATCCTGGCTGAGCTAATTCTAATTTCTGAGCCCTTTTCAGGAGCACCGCAAGCTGTTCTAATTGGATTTGTGCTCCAGCACACCAACACTGATATTCTCCTTGGTACATTGACGAGATAAAGGAATGCATCACGAAGCAACCGCGGAGATGTTTTTTTGTTGTTGTTGTTGTTGCGTGATTCTGCCCAAAACTGGAGCGTGACGAGCGTGCGTCGTGCATGTCAGGATTTAGCAAGTGAGTCACGGGCAGGAAGATTGCTGCTGTAGATCATCCAAGTGGGATGAAGCCAGGATGTTTTCCGACATGTCTGTTAATCCGCATGGCCATGACTAATCTTGGAATCAAGGCTTGTCTATTATCACTCCGACCAATGAATAACCTTTGCAAGAAAGTACATCATGGTGAATCGATTTGCTTTAAGGGTCCGAAAACGCCCCCGGAAAAAAATCAGCCCTTTGACCAGTTGCCGCCAGATTCAGTTTTGGTGTCTATCACGACAGGACACATGAAAAAGATCCATGTCGAACAGGAAGTCATCCGTTTTGGTTTGTAGCAGCCATTTTCTTTCCACTTCAACTCACGAACCAGATATACTTGATCGATGATTCCCAAATGATGTCAATTTCCATGATGGATGTGAAAATGATAATTATTGACTCAAATGAATGTAACATAATGTAATTTTTAAATCTATCAATGCAAGCGACACCTTGATGTGCAGGTACCGTATTTTCCACACTCAGAGGCGCACTGCATTATGAGGCACACCTTCAATGAATGGCCTATTTTGTCATTTTTTTCATATATTGGACGCACCACATTATAAGACACAATCTACAATACAACCACTAGATGGAGCTACGCTAAAGGAAATGCCAACAGAACACAACACCACACTACAACCTGATTTATATAGCGACGAACAGATGTCAGTCAAACTTATTTTAATACAGCAGCATCACAGTTCACTTCACCAACAGCAAGTTATAACAGTGACTCGTTAACGTTGAACTCTCTTGCCGCTGCTCTATTTCCGTGTTCAACTGCGTAACCGATCACCTTAAGTTTGAACTCTGTGTTGTGAGCATGTCTCTCTTTTAGGTGTCCCTTTTAGTGCGGAAAACCATCCCCAGTAACAATCTCATGCACCAATAATGATAACCTGTAACCTGATAAGATGGTCCAGAATGCCGCTGCTCGCCTCTTGACGGGTACTCGTAAGAGGGAGCACATAACTCCTACTCTTGCATCCCTTCACTGGCTCCCCATTCATTTTAGACTTATGTTCAAGATCCTCCTCTTTATTTTCAAATCTCTGAATAATTTCGCGCCACCTTACCTCTCTGAGCTCATCCGCCCCTACACGCCTGCCCGGTGCCTCAGGCCTGTAGACCAGACATTATTAGAAGTACCAAGAACTAAACTGAGGCTCAGAGGGGATGGAGCCTTTTCTGTTGCTGGTCCCTCTCTCTGGAATGACCTCCCACTGAACATTCGGCAAGCCTCCTCGCTGCCCATCTTCAAAGCCATCCTCAAAACTCACTTGTATTCTTTGGCATTCGACTCAGCATGACTTAGATTTGTTCTTGGTTTTACTGTTTGGTGCTTTCTACCGCCTTTATTACCGATTTGTCTTACTGTTTATTGTGCATGTTAAATTGCTCCATGTACAGCACTTTGTATGCAGCGATGGCTGTTTGAAAGTGCTCTATAAATACTGTTGACTTGACTTGATAAGCTGTCCACTGTAGTAACCGCTGTCCCTGAAAGCGTTAAATGCTCTCCCACTCCATGGAAGAAGGTACAATTGACCTGAGGTTTCTCCTGGTGCTGTTCGCACGACTTAATAAGCAACGTCTTCGGCTTTGCACCTGACTAAACAGGCCCGCATTCCAAATCGTTGTCACCGATCAATCAATGGATTCAAAGCGAGGGTCCGATCCCGGCAGTCTTCACCAGGTCAAAGAAGCAGTCATCCAATGCTAAGAATTTGCACAGTCACCTCCGATTCCAGCTCAATGCATTGCCGTGACCGGTTGGCATGAGCCGCACTGCCGTTTTAAAGCGAGGCAATCAATGAGTGATCTTCAGAACACCGAAAAAAAAAAGCCATCGTATTGTTATCTTGGCACAATGGGCCTTCTCCGTGTGGGCCCACGAGGCGAAGAAAGAAAGAAGGCAGCAGTCGTGGGGGAGGATCAATCATAATCACAGTGTGGATTACTGTAACACCTCGAGTTCACTCTCCCTCCCTGCCTTCTGCCTACGACTGGTCGGCCGGGTGACAAACTGCAATATATTCTCCGCGCCACTCATTCGTTTTCCTTGACAGTTGCGTGCACGCCGGTGGGGTCCGCACTCAACAGGGCAGAGAGCGGAAAGAAAAAAAAAAAGAGGGGGGGGGAGTGTATGGGTCGTCTATGCGGCGACCCGCAGGCTAAGTAGGGTTAATGAACACAAGGTTGGGGGTGAGACACACTTACCATAATTATCAAGGTTGCCGGTCCGATGAAACTCCAAATGAAGTAGGTGTCAAGGCGAAGCCAGCAACTGCAATGACAAGCATGGACAAGATTGTTCGCAATGCGATATGGCACGGCTTCTCAAACCACGGGGTCAATGAGCCAAAGTTTGGGCAAAATTTTTCGCGATAAATGAGATTGTAATATTTTTTTAAATCAACTTTTATGGGGACCAAAAAAAGTAATGATCCTACTTCAGGGGTGGACAAACCTTCCAGCTAGGGGCATATATATGAACATTTGAAACGAAGAGAGGCTCATTTAAGTTTGTATTTAGGAACCATGCAATGTAGGTCAGCATATGGTGAGCTATTAGCATAACTCAATAAAAAACAGTCTTCTTCGTGTGATATCAAAATGACGAATCTTGTACAATACCTCTTAAAATATAACTCAACAAAAAAAGAAAAGTCCAGTCTTGATTGATTCGTGTTAGGGTATCCGTGGAAAAATATGTCCAACAACTTTTAAGAACCCCGAGCGTATAGTTTGCCTCTCTAGTAGGCATTAAGGTTTATTGAATTGGCCGACAAAGCGAAAAAATGGCCAACGGACTAACATAAAAGCTGATGAAGACCAGAGCTCAACCCGATTCGCTTTCAATTTGCCGGGTTAAGGTAGCAAATTACCGTCACAGATGCTAATTTATGGACGATTCAATTAGTCCCAAATTGAATCCCGACTGTATCACTCCAAAGGAATTGGTTCGACCTCGACCCGGACCCACGCGCACGCCCGTTAAGCCCCGATGACAAAGCGTCTTACAAGCTCCGACTACTCCGAGTAGGCGCCACAATTACGACAATAATGCAAGGCACCCTCCGCCCCCTGACCTCCTACCTCATAGCACAGAACAAGTAAAAAAAAAGGAAGCACACGAATAAGAAGCACTGAGCTGACGGATGAACCAAGATAAGATGTGACTCGTGGCTTGTGGTTGAATTATTAATTGCCTCATCTCCGCTGCTTGGCGTAAGATAGACATCTCCGTTTTTGGTAAGTCTAAAATGACCTTCTTGGTACATCCCGGGTCAAAATCATCCTCGGTCAAAGGACCTGTCTAGAAACTAGCCCCCAGGTTTATAGATGTTGTCACTGATGGTAAGGATCAATTCCCGCTCAGTGACGAGTGATGATTGGGAATGCGAGTAGGGAATGTTTGGGGGTGGGGGGGGGGGGTGGCCTTCTTTCCTCCGCGTGTTTGGATGAGGAGTATGTTGGTTATCCAAATACAGGCTGGAGACAATGAACAGTACCTTCAAAGGTTTTATTTTTCTTTTCTGCAGTTTACGAATCGATTCGGGATCCTGAGAGTTTCAGATTTCGTCAGGAAGCCCAGAAAAAATACAGTCATGAGAATTTTGAGAGACAATATGATAATGAGAGGCGGGGAATTACGCCGCCATGCAAATACCGGAAACAAAGAAAGGTCGATGCAATCCGATCTTGGCATGTCGGGAAAGTCCAGACCTCTCCCATTGTGTATATGTCTTGAGATAAGAGCATTTTACATTTTTTGTTTAGAGTGTTTGAACAGAACCAACAACAGAGTGGGGCTAAAAAAAAAATCACAGTCCGGAATAGATTCCTTAAACAGGAACCAGTCCAATATCAGCAACTTCTAAGCATTTTGCCAGAAACAAATGATCTTAAAATAATTTTAATCAAACAACACAAGAATTCTGAATGCTACCAGGACATTTACACTGTCAAACCCAAGCAAAACTTGAATTTATTTTCACTGTCATACGATAGATGAGAATAGCCTAAGGCAAGCGGCTTAAGGCGCCCTGCTATTGGCTGGCAACCAGTTCAGTGTGTCCCCCGCCTACTGCCCGAAGACAGCTGGGATAGGCTCCAGCACCACCCCCCCACCCCCCGCGACACTTCTGAAGATAAAGTGGATCAGAATATGGATGGATACAAGTGCTTTAAGGCAAATTAACCCGTACAGGAAGTTGGCAACGCTTCTATCTTTGGTCAAGGAACTTGTCTGGAAATCAAACTGAGGCATGCTGGTACTTGCCGTAACTGGCAGTGAAGATCACTGTGACTGACTAGTCCACAGTCCCATGCGATCGAAATCGGACGAGAGAAATCCTGTTCAGGCACCGAAAACACCTCAAATGCAAGACTGCTGGACTGTGAGTCAAAGAAATAGACCCTCGACTCTTGCTTTGGCTCGGTTCCCGCACAGGTGGCGGGACTGATTTCCACCGCCGACGGATTTGAGAGTCATGCAAATAACATGTTTACGCATTTTGTCTCCTAAAGGCGCGACGGCGAGAGCGACTACTTTATCAGAAGTGACAGGGCCTGATGCCTCTCCCTGGGACGAGGGCCCAGAGTAAAACACACATGGACGGCGTAACGAAGAGGAAAAGGCACAAACAAAAAGACGTGCTGGCAGCTCTTCAAAGCGCGCCGCCACGTGCACCTCCGTTATATATCTCGCGGAAGGTTGTGTTGTTCCTTTTTTTCCCTCCTTCCTCAGATCACAGACAGATTTAACGACTTGGTGGGTGGCAGGAGCTTCAGGCATGTCATCTTCTTCAGCCTCCACTGGTTTGTCTTTGGCTTTTGGAGAGCATCAAGTTTCTCACCTAAGTTTCTCAGCCCCTGCGCTACGTCTACCAACGCGCGTCCCTTGAGGAAACGGGCGGGGGAGGGGGAACAACGTGGGCCTGCTTCCGCCCGGTGGCTTTTTACTTCTAAGCACCAATCTGAATGGAGAACACAAAGCCTATTCTTTATTGAAGGTAACAAGTCATTCAAAACCTCCCCTCATCCTTCAACAGCCCTGTGTAATTGTTCCACCGGTGGCGGGCGTTAATTATTCACGTGAGTGTGGCAAGCAATCGCCACCATCCATCACCACCAACTGAGGCTCTGCCCGTCTCGAAACGTACCAGCTTGTGTGTGCCATGAGCAGGTCGTTAACTGCATGCCACTTGTGACGGGAACTCGGGTATGTTGGTATGTATAAGTAATAACAGGAGGAGTCTATTTGAGGGAGTTTTTTTTTTTTTTTGGTGCTACATAGATGATGTACCTGGGAAATAATAATAAAAGCTAACCTTTATACTAAAATTTCGCTCATAAACGCTGTGCTCCATTTAGTGAACTGGTGCGTCATCCACTCATAAAATATTATCAATGCCTTAGAACAGTAGTACCTCTAGTTATGAAATGAATTGCTACTGGAAGAAATTTCTTAACGAGAAAATTTTAGAAGTCAGTGTAAATGCCCTAATCTGTTCCAAGGCCCCCCAAAATTCTGACATAAATGTTTTCTAAAGCCTAAAAATGCAACAAAATCTGTATCAAATACATCGTACAATTATATTATTGCACAATAAAGGAGAATTGTGCATATTGTAAAAAACAAAGAAGAGCATCAAGAATAAAAATGAGGGTCATTTAACTTTTAACTGTGTCCTTATTGTTTTTGCCCTCTAATTAATATTCTCTCTTGTAAAGAACTGATCCAAGGACATTTGCTTTTGTCGGCTTGTAACAATCTTTCGAAAATGTCCAAGGCAAACATCAGCATAGTGAGCGATCGCCCACCTGGTGAACACTTGTTCTGGTATAAATATGTTGCGTTCAGAAAAAGTCAGAGCTGTGAATAACAACCCATGTTGTATTTTTACCTTTCGTATTTTGAAATGTCTTTTGTAACAAGAGGCAATATTTTCCTGTTGAGGGGTTTCGTGACTTGAACATTTCATATGAAGAAACGTTCATAAGTAAAGGTCCCACTGTACATTATTTCCTCAAATAATGGACACCGTGTTCCATTTATTTAACACAAACGAATACACCCTCAAATGGACGACTCCCTTGTCCATTGTAATGAGGACGAATGTTACCCAAATTAATCAGTTTCATCTTCAACATAAGAAAATAAACACCTCCCTTGATATATCACTTAAAAATTAGAACAAGCATACTACAGTTCCTCAAGTAATAGTCACCATATCCCAATTGGGCTCCAGGTGTGTTATCCATTTAAAAGAAATAAATGCATCTCTCAAATAGATACCTCCCTTATTACAAACTAGCCATAGCCACAGTCAATAGGAGGAGGCATACATTTGTCTTAAGTGGATGATATACCGACTAAATGGGGCAGAGCGTATACGAGAAAAAATAGGGTACATTGGTTTTCAGCATTTTTGGTAAACATAGGAGGTCTTTATTTTTCTTGAATGAAGGCCGCACCCGTGAACTAAGTGGCATGCGGCGTCTATTAAAGGGTTAATCCATTGGGCGTATTGAGTCAATAACGGAAGAAATTGGGTACTTTGTCCACCAATGTGAGTCAGGTGTCCATTTGACATGTTCGAATCTGGTACTCACACTCTGTCTGTGCCGTAACTGCGGTAGTCAACCGCCGCCGAGACGGCCACAACGAGGGCCGGTACCCCGTAGCCCACCAGATAGAAGTAGCGTCGACGGGAGTGCTCGCTCTCGAACACCTCCACCAGCAAGATGTAGAGCTGCACGCCCTCCAGGAACATCCAAGTGAAAGCCGCCAGGAAGAAGAAGTGCAGCAAGGCGGCGAAGACGGCGCATGCAATCTGAATGGTGGGCAGGGGGAAGGTTACTTTGTGTGTGTGTGTGTGCGCGTGTTTTGGTCATGCGATTCGATAAATGCTGATTTGCAAAGTGCTCCAGATGACCAACGTGGCACAATTTCCTTTTAGTTCCGTGTATGTTTTTGCTTCGCATGGCTAGTTTGTATCATTGCGGCGGAATAATGGTGGCATGAATTCCCGACTAAAGATGCACATAACAAATGCACAACCTGCCACTGTGTTCAGGTGGAATGCTTTAATCGGCGCCCCTTCTCTAACATTATATAGTGCATACACAGCGTTGACCAATTATGTGCGCAGTTGAACATTACTAGCTTATTTTGTCCCTGAAATTGATTCAATTAAATGTGCGAAGGCTTGAGTGGACATTAATTGTGCACCGTGAGAGAGCCATGAATCGCACCCATAAAATCTTAAGGAAAGCAAAAAAAAGCATTACCTTGAATGCAGAGGTTACTTCCTTAAGGCATTCAAAGCCATACAGAAATGTTACAAAAGGCTAGCTGTTAACACCCAAAAATTTTCATTGTAATAACAAAAAAAACCAACATCTTGTTAAAGCACTTTTCAGTTTTGAAAGTGGTCGCATGCAAAAAAAATAAAAAAAGATACCCAAAAAATGATTGTTGAGCCAACAGTGACATCAGGAATAATATTACAAAGTTTTTAAATGACTGTTAGCCTTATTGTACTTAAAATATATTTGGAATCATCATTTCACATGCCCGGTGATCCAGTGGTTAGCGCATCAACCTCACATTGCAGAGGTACCAGGTTCGATTCCAGCTCCAGCCTCTCTGTGTGGACTTTGCATGTTCTCCCCAGACCTGTGTGGGTTTTCTCCGGGTACTCCGGTTTCCTCCCACATTCCAAAATCATGCATTGGAGGCTTATTGAACACTCGAAATTGTCAATGTGTGCGTGGATGGTTGTTCGTCTGTGTGTGCCCTGCGATTGGCTGGCCACCGGTTCAGGGTGTCCCCCACCTACTGCCTGAAGACGGCTGGGATAGGCTCCAGTGTGAATGAAATATTTACCTACTATAGACTTGAAATGTATTTTTACAAACGGCGAGCTATTTGAAGTGACGTTGGAGTCTCACCGGCTGGTCGGCCCGATTGATCCCGACGAGGAACAGGGACTCTGCGATGAAAAGGCAGATGCACAAGTTCTTGTGGATGGTGTTGCGGTCGCTCTGGAGGCCGCGGAAGAAGCAGAAGGTGAAGAGGCTGACCAGCAGGCACACCAGAGAAAGGAGGATGCCCACCCAAGTGATGACATCCAGAAGTATGTCGTGAACCGTGTCTGTGTTCTGTCACAGAGGGAAAAAAAAACATCAATCCACTTCCTGTTACTGTGTTTTTCACGAAGAGCAATAATGTTCCTCGGGTGATTCGACCTGGTGTGTGATTAATGATCCAACAGTGTCAGAAAAGTTGTTTATCTCTTTATTAACTCAA